>NW_008335054.1:1371161-1403902 GCF_000622305.1 Nannospalax galili
TTTGAGACAGGGTCTCCCTGTAGCCCCAGCTGTCCTGAAACTGACTATGTAGACCAGGCTGGCCTCGAACTCACAGAGATCTGCCTGCCTCTGCCTCCCGAGTGCTGGCATTAAAGGCGTGTGCCACCACGCCGGGCTTGTTTTGACATTTTTACCGTAGTATAATAAACATTCTTTATGAAAGTCTTGGGCCACTTTGGGAGATGAGGGTACTTGGAATAGAAACTTCTAAGATAAGGAGGAAAGCATTAGGTATGTGATAAATACTGAATGTCAGAAAGAATCCACCAATGGTAGGGTCCTTCCGTTCATGCTTCCTTACTTCCAACTCTTCACAACGATATCCTAGTTGAATTATGAGTCTCCCTCATCCAACCCACAGCCTGGGAAGAACGTTCTTTCTCTCTTCTTCTTCCTCTTCCGCCATTAACCTCAGTATCGTCGATCTTCTCCGTGTGCTTTTGGATTCAATTCCAGACGCCCAGATTCTCATCATTTCACACATTTCTTCCCAATGGCTTTAGAAGATTTTTTTTTTTTAATTTCAAACAATGACTTGATCCGGTTGTTGTACTTAAAATTATCTCTCAGAATTTAAGGTCTACACACATTCCCCTGAATTATTAAAGCAAATCCAGACGCCCAGATTCTCATCATTTCACACATTTCTTTCCAATGGCTTTAGAAGATTTTTTTTTTTTTAATTTCAAACAATGACTTGATCCGGTTGTTGTACTTAAAATTATCTCTCAGAATTTAAGGTCTACACACATTCCCCTGAATTATTAAAGTTTTGATGATCTTTGTAGTAAGGAGAGACCAGAAGCTCAAGATTCAGTTTTTCAAAATGTGGAATAGTAATATTGTCTTAAAATAGCAAAATTATTGATATGATACTGCAGCTCGTAAAGTTTCTTGCTTTCCGTCAGACACCGTTGTTTGCACAAGCCGGCCTTGTCGCTGTCTCCTCCAGCCTCTCAAGCACATTCTCTGATATAATTTATTCATTGAAGCACACAATTGTGTTTCTGTCTTGGGGCTTTATTTTCATCTCCTTACAATATACAAAATTAAACCCCAAAGACAATAGTATTGTATATGTTTCAAATAATTTTTCAATTGATATTTATAATTTCTATTTCGTGCAATATAATAAGATCCCGTGCATTGATCGAGAGTGTTGTAAAGAATGTAAACTAAATTGTGAAGTGTGGATGGAACGTATTTCAACTGAGACAGTTTTATCAATCTAAATTGAAAATGTGCTTCAAAAAGCCTGAGAGAGCAGGTTTCTGCTTCTATTGAGCTTTTTTCACTTCTGAATTTAGTTTTTCTAAAGGCATTTCTTCTACACACTTTCCTCGGGCTCTATTCAGTTGCTTAGCACACTGTGTAAATAGATGTGTGGGCATGTGTGTTAATTAAACTCTTTATGTATTTTTGATGATAATCCCTTATTGATGAAGGGTTGCCATATTTTTCTCCCGTCTCAGATTATGTCTTTTTCTTCCATTTGTTACCTTTGCTGTGCAGAAGCTCTTTCATTTGATATAGTCTAAGCATTTTTTCTTTTCGGAATCTTATCCGGTAATTCATTGCCAAAACCAGGGACAAAGAACTTTCCCCGATGTGATTTTCTGAGTGTTTTATAGTTTAATAATTTACATATAAGTCTGTAAAGTGTTTAAAACTAGTTTTTATAGTTTAACATGTGTCCAAGTTAATTCTATTGCTTGTGGGTGTATACTTTTTGGACAAATTATTATTAAAGATCCCCTTAATTATTATTACATTAATAATGCATTTGCCTTATTTTTCCAAGATTATTTTATGATATATTCTTGGGCACATTTCTTGGCTTTTTGTTCTATTGGTCCACGTACTTTAAGAGCATCACATGACTTTTAGTAGTACACTGTTTAATATAGTGCGAATTTAGAGAAGATAATAAGTTTAGCTTTATTATTTCTCAAGGCTCCTTTAAAATTTACATATTGTATCATCAAATTTTTTATCTATATATCATAGTTTTTAGTGTGTCCAGCACTTGTCACCTAGTTAAATTTATTGCTGGATATTTTTTTTGTTTTGATACACTTATAAATGAGATAATTTTCTTGAATTCAAATTATTTTATGTTAATTTCTTATCCTGCAACTTCACTGCCTGAGTTATTAGTACTAAAAGTTTCATGGCATCTTACAGTTTTCAGAGATACATTCTTGCAATTTGGATGCATTTACTTCCTCTCTCCCTCCCTCCCTCTCTCTCTCTCCCTCTCTCTCCCTCCCTCCCTCTCCCTTTTCCTCTCCCTTTCCATTGCTCCCATCCTCCTCCTTTGCTTTTATTTATTGTCATTAATTTATTCTTTCAAAATTATTATAGTGGATGCTAGACAGAGGTGGTAAGAATGGACATCCCTGGGTTAAGGAATAGCTCAGCCGGTGATTTCTTACCACACAAGCATGAAGACCTTCTATAGCAACAAGCCTACTTAGTGAGCTGAAGAGGAGTGAGATGCAGTGTCTACACATGAAAGGAATGAACATTCTTTTGTTCCTGATATGATTAGATGTGATTTTACCATTTTACCTGTACACCAAGCCTTTGACCTTGTACTGACTCGGGATTTGTCACCTGGCTGTGGAACTCCTCCCTTGGTAACCGATATTCTTACATACGCAATGTGCTTTTTGGTTTATCTTTAGTTTATGTGTATGAGCATTTTGGCTACATGTATGTAAGTGTACCCATGCCACACAATGCCTGCAGAGGCCATAACGAGGCATTGACTCCCCTTGAACTGGGGTTATGGGTGGTTGTTAGTTACCATGTAGGTGCTGGGGACTGCACCGGGTCCTCTGCAAGAGCAATCGGTGCTCTTAATTGCAATGTATGTATTTCTTAAAGAGTTATTAAATTAAAACTAAAGAGAACAACTAAATCCTTTTAAAACACATTTAACTTTGAAATGGTAGCAATAAGCACAGAGATGCATGTGATTGTGGAGCTTTAATTATGCATTATTTTAACATCCTAAAATGACTCCAAAGAAGGAGACGCATGTTTGCAAACCCAGTGTGTTAGCTATGCAAACTCAGCTTGAAGATACAGTGCAGATTGGGTCCCCCATGTCCTTGTTATATAAAAAGCAGTGATGCATCTACTTATAAGTATACCATGAAGGTAATAATTCCTAAAACTTACAACATGTATTAAAAAGGAAAATAAAACGTATGAATAATTGAAGGTTATCTTTTGGCTTCATATTTTGGGAAATGAATTTATACCTTCCAATTTGTGGATCCATAATTACATTGAAACCTCAATTTTGTTGTAGTGAATTCATAGTAACTGACTTTGTAACGTCTGATGACCTATTTGCAGCATGACAAATGGTTTCACCACCAGTTAAGGTTGAAAACACCTTCTTTCCATTTCCATTTATCTCTGCAGAAGAGTAGTGAGTGCACAGCACCACACTGCTTCATTTTGTGGTACTGACAATTCTAAGAACTTACTGTGAGAAGATTAAAAACAGATGTCCTATGGATGAAATCCTAAATCATGAGAAATGATTTTAATATGTTAAATAATACTGCACCTCCTCCCCGGTGACGTAGATATTTTTCACTTGATTGTTCAGCCCTCTGTGCTCTAAGTAACTGTGATGTTGGAAAATTTCTAATTTCTAATGGTCATATTTTATTTGCTGATAAAAAGGCATGATAACTTGATTAAATCATGCCTATATTTCTCATCTCTAAATTTGACAAAGGAAAATCTAGAAATGTATATTTGTATATATACATATATGTGAGTATGCATGTATAAATACTGATATTTTATATATTATATAATAAACATATCTTATATTTGTATTATATATGCATTATACACATATATGCATAAATACATGAGAATATATACAGATGTGCGTATATTTTAAATCTGGTCCAATATCAGAAAGACGGCTATTTGTCCATATTCTCAAATTGCATACTCAACAAATATTTCATGACTTTATTAAATTGTCTTACTTTACAATACATTTGAGAAGGAAACATGTGCTTGGTACATGATACACTTTGAAGATTGTATGTAGTGAAGAATACAAAGACATATTCATATGTCTGCCATTTTTGGCAGATGTCCCCCCAAAAGAGGCACAAACCCAGAGAATGAGATCCTGAAATCTAGGTGTGACCATGACAGATGCCTGATTAAGAGGCTAATGCGAATGGAGCAGAGGGAATGGATAGAGGAGGCAGAGGAAAGCTGGGTGCTAGTCAGTCTTCAGTTTAGGAAAAGGGTTGGAGTCGAGGTCTTTTTTCATTTCAAGGACAAGGCAACGGTGATGAAAGGAACACAACGTTGAGATCTTCCTGAGCCAGGATTCCGCCACCACTGGCAATATCTAGGACAATTGTGCATACCACAATGGTAGAAGCATAGGAATGTCTTCAGAGCTTAGTAAAGAAGGCAAAAACGTCTTTGAGCATTTGAAAGCAGGGAAACAGCCAAGCCATTGATGTGGGAAGAGTGCATCTGAGGATAACTGGAACTGGGTGTTGAAGATGTGTCCTGAGTACCGGAGAAAAGGTGTGCACTGTGCAGAAGAGAAATAATAGGAGGAAAAGAGCTGACAGAAACGAAGAGAACCCAAACACCAAGACCACTGTCATACACTCACTATGAGGAGCAGAGAACAGCCATGAGAGGCAATTAAAGCAATGCTGTGTGATTTACTATGAGATCTTGAACCCATGGATTTGGGAAATAATTCAATATGCAGGTACATATTAAAATATTTTAAATATATAAATTATACTATATATAGTAGAGAAAACCAACTTGATTTATTGTAAGAGTAGAAAGGGGAATGAAAGGGATCCAAATTAAAGCATGGTTCTTGCAAGATGATGTAAAACCATGATATCCTTCACATACCACCCCAAAGAAAGGTAAAACAGGAGTGTAATTGGGTACAGGAAACAAAATACATAGAAGGGGGCGAAAGCATTTGAAGTCCACAAAATAAGAATCAAACATTACAATGGAAGGCATGAGATTAGCAGAGATAGAAGGTGATTTACAAAGAAAATATTATTTGTGTAGAAAAGTCAGTGTTTTGAATTTAAGTATATTGAGTGCAATGAAGTAGTTGGATACACATCTTTTCTTTTCAACTTATCATTTAATTTGGTCTATAGATAAAGGACAATTTGAAAATGCCCACACTGCCAAATGAAAATTAGGATATCATCTGGAACTTCTGGAGTTGAAGAGTCAAGAAAGGCAGGCTCTGGAACCACAACAATGGCCGGCCCAGCAAATAATCACTTTTGGTGCAATAGTATCCTCTCTTTTGTCTTGGGGGACAGCAAGACAGTTGTCTAATTGAATTAAGACCCACACAATTGAAGGGAACTCATGTGTGGTACTGAAAACATAGCCAAATACATATGGTTAGAGATGATGTAGACCCTAAAGAAAACATACTTTTTTCACATATGTAGACCAACATAATTTCTTATATATTTTAAAATTTTTTTAATTTATATTTTTATTTTTTTAATTAAAAGAAGCATTTCATTACAACAGCATTAACCTATTCAATAACATTTTTCTGAGCTAGGGTACATCTCTTTCAAAATTGGCTGTACATTTCTAGGTTTACAGATGAATTATTACGCTTATATAATCTTTTACTCATTATAAACTCTATAAGACGTAAAATTAAATGAGGTTCCAATGTTTAGTGTGCCTTTCAAAGTTCCTCAAAGAAACTTCTTTTGCAACAGACAGAGACTATTACAGAGTTCCACAACTGGTCAGTCACAGAAAATAAGAGTCTGTGAGGTGACTTATCTTCAAGGCAACTTCTATACCAAAGGTTCACAAAACATCATGGAAGAGGGGCCAGAAAGAATGCAAGGGTCAGAAGGACAGGTCACCTGCTGCTGCTTAAGGAATTCCAGATGTGATAGAGAAGCTGCAACAGTGTAATCTACACAGTATGGTAGTCTAACAAGATCCGTATATAATAACAAAATCGGGTGACAGACCGAAGGGGATGGGAAAACTTTCAAGGGGTCACATCTAAAGATAAAGAGCTGAAGGCAATAGCTCCCTGAAAGTTTATCTAACTCCAACTGGGCAGCCCTAAATACAGGTACACAGGAGCAACACTGAAGGGACTCTGTGGTATACATATGAATGTATGCATGTTTGTTTAACAATGTTAATCAAGGAAGAGGATAGGGAATTGGAGAAATGCAGGAGGTGGAGGTGGACTGGAAGGGATGGAAACAGTGCAAAGACTACACTCATATACAATAGTCACAAAAAATTAAAAACAAAACAGAAAGGCTTTCTGAAACCAAAATAGAATGGAAAGTAAACTAGAAAAACATCCAAAAGAAAGCGTCTAGCACTGGCTGGGGTGATGGTAAAGTGCTTTATTAGGCAAGTGTGAGGATCTGAATTCAATCCCTACTACCTACCTAAAAAGCCATGCATGCTGGTTCTTGGAGAGAAGAGACACAGGCAGAGTACTGGGGCTTTGCTGTCAGTCTAGATGAATTCATGGTTCACGAGTCCCAGTAAGAGACCCTGTCTCTAAATACCAAGGTGAATAACTCTTCAGGAGTCAAAATAACAAAATCAAAAGACTAAAATATGGACTCAGAAATAATTACCCAAATGAAAATTTATAACAGGTATTTGTGAGATGACTCAATGATTACGAGCACTTGCTACTATTCTAGGGGACCCTAGTTCAGTTCCCAGCACCCACATCAGGCAAGTCACAACCTCATGGAACTCCAGCTCTAAAGATTCTGGCACCCACTTCTGTTCTTCATGGGCATCTCCACGCATATGGTATATACATACAAAGCCACATATTGTTGCTGTGATAGAAATACTGACCAAAGCAACTTATAGAAGGAAGAGTTTATCTGAGCTTATGGTTCCAAAGGGGCAGGAATCCATCATGGCTGGAGGCATGGTGGCAGAAGATCCAGCAAGGCTTAAGAACTCGCTAAGCCTGCCCCCAGTGAGGTGCTTGCTCCAGCATAACTATACCTTCTAAGATCTCCCAAAACAGTGACACCAACTGGGGAAAAAATATCCAAATACTTGGAGTCTATGGGGGACATTCTCATTCAAACCACCACAGTATTCAAAATCTTTGATAATTAGAATATGGATGTAGAGCTATAAATATTCATAATGTGGTTATATATTTCTCTTTTAAAATACCCCTCTTCTCATTTCCTCTCATGCCCCTTATTAACTTTTAAGATCCTCATTTGTTCTTGAACCTGACAGTTTCAATAGTTTCATGAATTGGCAAGATGTCTCTTAAGGAACACAGAAAGTGGCTCATCTTTAACCCCAAATTCAAATGACATCAGGAGACAATGTTGCTAATGGTGCATGATGCTTTTAGCCTTTATTTCAGTATTAAACTAGTGCCAGTTCATTAATTTTTAAAAGGATTTGATTTGCCTATTAAGTAGTTCATTGAATCCTCTTACTCTTCAGTCTCTGGAGGAAGATCATTTTGCCTTCAGCATTTATTTGTGTGTCTCCATTTTAAAAAAAAATTTTAAATCAGCATAAGTAGATGCTTAAATGTTTATAATCTTAGTAGTCTTTTGTTTTATTATTTCTCTATAAAAATAAAAATTTGACCAGGAGATAAACAAAGTGAGCTTTGGAATCAAACTTAACAGAGTACAAAGTGTTTTCTGCCTGAAGGTTTCTGATCCATTTATCTAAACTCTGCAAGACTTAGTTTTCAACATGTACAATACAAGACTCTGCAAAGACAGTACTTTGGTCTATTACTAAAGTGACTCTGAAAATAAACTTGTATTGTTAGTATTTTTATGGGGATATGACTAAATATTACCACCTTTAGTATCAAAAAGCTCACAAAGTAGGATGAGAAAATTGAATGAAATCACTAAATGAATAGACAAAAAGCTATAAAGATATAATGTTATTAGGCACTTTAAAATTTGTTTACCAAATACTTAATAAACATTAAAAATTTAAAAATCCAGTGTTACTTACAGAAGCAATCAATTTTTGTTTTTTTAATTTTACGTGTGTACGTGTTTGACTGCATATGTGTGCAATGTCCATAGAGGCCAGAAGAGAGCATCAAATTCTCTGGTATTGGAATTACAGATGGTTGTGAGCTGCCACATAGGTGCTGAGAACTGAATCATGGTCCTCTGCAAGAGCAGCCAAGTGGCCTTAATATTTGTGCTATCTCTCCAGAACCTGATGGAGGTAATTTAAGAAATCAGTAGTAAAAGTGTAAATATTATGGTCTATGAGAGGCCTGAAACATCTTGTTCATAATTTTAAATACTTTTAATGAGCGTGCATTCAGTTTCATATTCTTTTTTGCTCTTAAATCATTTTAAAATAATTATTTTAGGGGCTAGACAGATGGCTCAGTGGTTATGCCAGCATACTGCTCTTGCAGATAACACAAGTCAGTTACTAACACCCCTGTCAGATTGCTCACAATCACCTATAATTCCAGTCAGTTCTAGAGAATCTGCTACCCTCTCCTAGCCCCCATAAGCACCAGTACTCATGCACATAGACCCACAGACACACACATATACTCGGATTTTAAAATAATTAAGAAAAATCATAATATTCATTGTAATTTGTGCTACAAAAAGCATTCTATAAACTTATTTTGTTATGAGTTTGGAAACTTTTATTTATTCGTTAAATTTATGTATTTGCATTTATTTGTGAAAATTAAGATATTTTCTATGTCAGGTGATGTGAATTAGTCATAGAATGGAACAGTATTTGTGTACATATCTCCTTCCTTCAGAGAAGGGGACACAAGCAGAGCAGAGTCTCTGAGAAAATATATTCTGACCTTGGCAAAGTGAAATTGTAAAGATACTGATTGTGCTTTGATTAAAAAAGAGTGTGTTAGCACAGTGTCTCGTACTTCTTTCTTATAGGAAAGATTTCAACCTCAGTTATAGTACCAGAGTCCCCTGGCTACCTCAGTGTGTCTTTACTTTTCCTCTAGCTACCAAGTGTTGGCATGTCCCTTCAAATCTCAAACTCAGTTTACATCCTCCACTGGATCATTCATTTGATCTCACCTGTAAATGCTACTTATTAGTAGATGGTGGGGAAATTTAGTCTTTATTTGTGACATATTCCCAAGTCCCAAATCCATATCTACAAACAATTTGGAATTTTGGTATGATTTTCTCACAGACAACTCAAACTGGAAAAGAAATACCATGCTTAATTTTATTCTTAAAATTTTTTTAAATGATATTTCCACTATCTGTAATTGGAAGTAATCCAATCTAAGTTCTGCAAGTTAGGTTATCTAGATGTTACCTTGATTCATTGATTCCTGATCTCCCTTGCTGTTACCACCAAAAGCTTTCATTCAGCCCAGGGTCCAGTCCACCAATACTCCTGACAGCTCCCCATTCTACCCAAGGTCAGTGTGTTAAATCAGTTCACCCATGCTTTCTGCTTTTCATTTCTTTGATTAGCCATGGATCTTCCATTCATTTCCTTTCAATGAATCATGACAATGATGTATTCTTCAGAAAGTAAGACAAAGTTATCCTTGGTATTTAAACACAACTTTCCGTTGTTTCAAAAAGTTCTTATGAATACCTGTAGACTATCTTATGCTTTCCAAGTTCAAAGAGAACTTGTGCAATGTACATCAAGTTGGGCAAATTAAGCTTGTATGAATATTGTGCTTAAAACAGAGTTAAAGACTATATTCTTGAGGAAGTAATCAAAAACCTAGTTAGGGGACTGGAGAGATGGCTCAGTGATTAAGAACACTGGGTGTTTTTGCAGAAGATCTGGATTTGAATTCCAGTACCCACATGGTGGCCAACAACCATCTGTAACTCCAGGTTAAGGGGATCCGATGCCCTCTTCTGCTTCCCATGGGCATCGCATGACATAGGTGTAACTACATACATGCAGGCGCAACACTCCTACACATAAAGTAAAAATTAAAAATTAAAAACAAAGTTAAACCTCTACTTAGAAATTAGATATATTTTGATTTTTTACTTTTTATATTAACACTCCTTTCTTCTTAAAGGACAAGGTTACATTGAAAAACATTGTATAGGTTGGAGAATTTGGAAAAGAAGTGTATGGCAAACTCAGATTACAGCAACAGTATTGTTGAAGCCTTGAAGTACAGCTTTGTCAGTTAATAATATTCAAAGATTATAGTAGAAGTACAAACTTGAGAATTTACATTCCTCCCAAGCCCATGTGACCCCTGAGGAACAGATCCTCAAATGACCTTTTCGACTTTATGTCTTATTGTGTTTATACTGAGTACAATATTGTATAACTGTATTAATTCAACTGTGAACCAAAAAATTCACAGCCAATTTTGAAAGAGATGCATCTTAGCTCAGGAAATTTTTATTGAGTATGTCAATGCTATTGTAATGAAATACTTCTTCTAAGTATGTGGTTATTAAATAAATAATTTAAAAATAAAAATAAAAAAAATATAAGAGGACAAAAACTTAAAAAAAAACATTTTATTTATTATTTTTTTATTTTACATGTATGAGTGTATTGCTTGCATTGCCCATGTTGTCCAATGCCCAAGTTAAGAGTAAAAATAAATTGGTTTATCTGAGCCAACTGTATGGTCTTAAAAAACCCAAAAGGAAAGTATACTAAAAGATTAAAGGGATCAATATAATTCTTTAAGAGTCCATGTGTATAGATAAAGGATACATCACAAGAAACAATGTCAGACAGGAGATACTTTCTTTTGAGTTGTTGGCTACAGTGGCCCAAGAAACTCCCAGACAGTAACCCAGCACAGAACTGGAAAAATGTACAGCAGACCCCAATCGTATCTAGAGGAATGTTGGCAACTGATTGCTGTTAGATGAGGAAGAGCTGATCTTTCTAAAACAAGGAACTCTAGATAGGCTGACTAGACTCGGTGGATGGACAAACACTGGAGAACGGCTCTAGGCACCAACAACACAGTGGACATTAACAGGGATGACAGAGTAAATGGGCTCCAGTGGGGGAAGAGGGCTATGCGATGTTGCCATTTGGGATGTGAGTATATAGATGATTTTGTGTGTGTGTGTGTGTGTGTGTGTGTGTGTGTGAGAGAGAGAGAGAGAGAGAGAGAGAGAGAGAGAGAGAGAGAGAGAGAGATTAGGATGTTCTGTATGAAATACACACAAAAAATCAATAAATAAAAAATGAGCTGTATTTAAGAAAGAAGCATAAACATTTCTTCATGTTAATTAGTAGAGGTGAAAAATATTACCATTGAAATCTACCACCTTATATCCATGCTCAGGTGCCAAGGATCTCAGAAAGTAACCGACTCTGACTAGTAATACTCAGGTACATAGAGATTAGAGATGCATATGCAAACATCTAAGTGTTGGTAGCATTAAAAATGATATTGTTTTCTGTATGAAACAATATATTTTAAAATGAAATGCAGATGTTTCTTAAAGGTTAAAACCTCATTCAATTTTATGTCTTATGGGCTTTATACAGAGTTCAATATTGTATAACTGTATTAATTCAACTGTGAACCTAAAAATTTACAGTCAATTTTGAAAGAGATATATCTTTGCTCTGGAGATTGTTACTGAATATGTCAATGCTGTTGTAATGAAATGCTTCTTCTAGTCATGTAGTTATTAAATAAATATTTTTTAAAAAAAGAATTTACATTCTAAAATACATATTTTAGTTTGAGAATTTTAGCAGTTTAATTATTATAACACTTTTTTTTGGTCTTTTGACGCAGGGCCTCCCTGTAGTACCAGCTGACCTGAACTCACTATGTAGACCAGGCTGGCCTGAAGTCACAGAGATCCACCTGCCTCCCAAGTGCTGGAGGCTAAAAGCGTGGATTACCACGCCCGGCTTGTTTTCTTTTTTAACTTCATAGACTGTGATTTTTCTCTCTAGAATTTGATTAAATATTTTACACGTTCTGTAGGGCACAGGTGAAGGCCCACTGGGGCTGTAGAAAAGTAATGGAAAAATCATGGAAAACCTCTTGGTGCCTGGCAATGAGAGCCATTCAAAATCAAGTCCTGGATGCCCAGGAATGAGTGTAGAGCCCAGCCACCTGACCCTCAGGGGAGGTAGTCCAGTCTAGAGAAGCAGTCCTCCCAAGACCAGAATCAGCAAATGACAGAGACCTGCCCTGTCCCAAGCACAAGACCAACACAGAGGCAACACCACTGCCCCCTGGCAACCTGGGACCACAGGAGAGGGAGCTATGGGGAATGCAGGCACTCAAAGAAGTCTGAAACTGCTGCCCAACATGGGGGAAGCCCTCCATCCTCCACACTGCTCCATAATCATCCTACCACCAGAGGAACGTGGAGCCTGTGGCTCACGGTAGGGGACCACAGCTCCAGGCTCCTGTAAGAGAAACACAGCCCCAGCTCATAGGATGGGACCTCAGCTTCAGTTCAGAGAAGGAGAAATTAGATATTTTAATCTCTCTACTTAAATCAGTAAATATAAAAAATAGATAAAATGGGAGTTAGCCCATTGTATAATAGTGTTCAGTTTTCTTTTGCTATCACTCTGTTTTATGTACTTCCTCAGGAAACATTTTGTGAATTAAATGGTAAGAAAAAAGATAAAGATTCATCATAGTAGTTATTTTAAAGATTTGTATTAACATAAGATTTTTCCTCAAATAATTCTATGTTTTTTATTATTATTTTAAGCTAAGAATTTGTACCAAATGTTCCATCATGTAACACAAAGTCATAACTAAGTTCTAACCCCTTTTATCTTGGGTATCATCTAATGGACTATCTGCTAATATCTAACTTTAATCTCAGGCTATAAATACAATAACTCCATTCCAAAGTTAATGATGCACAAGTAATGATGCACAATACAAAAATGTGGGAATTTTTTCATAAAAGTAAAAGTTCAGTATGAAAGGTGTTCACAGATGATGAAATATATTTTTGATAAGGATAAGCTATTTCCTCCAAATTATCGCTCACTATAAGTTTGTCCAATTTAACCTTGGACTATGGAGAAAATGATTAAGAAATTTTTATGAGGAAATTTGACACCTTTAATAGATATAGGAATATAACATTGTTGGAGGATTACATTACAAGGGGAGAATTTCACTAAAGGAACTGCATATTTAGCTCTTCACATCTGTGGGTTCAGAATCCATCCATTCAACCAACCATAAATAGAAAATATTTAGGGAAAATTGAACTTTGGTAAATATCTTTCTTGACATCATTCCCTAAATCATACAGTATAATGCTATTTGTATAAAATTTCCATTGCATTATGCATTTTACATAATCTACAGGCTATTTAAAGTACGCAGGGAGTGTGCACAGGTTACTGAAAGTCTTAGGACATGCAGGAACTGAGCACCTGCAGAGTTTGGTTCCCACAGTAGGATCCTGAAGCCACGCCCCCCCTTTCTGTACCCATGGACTAATATGAGCCCAAATCCAACTGTCTCATCGTTGTGTTCTGGTCTTGCTTCCTTCATTTAGAATTTATGGAGGGAGACTACTGGAAATGTTTTCTGTTTATATCAAAACATGCCCACAACATTTTTGGTAAAATGGTTTCATCTTGCCATTGTCTGAATGTCAAAAATCTGTCTTCTTAGGAAATAGATCCTGTAGCAACTGTAGCTACTAACTGAAAGACCCCCTTTGATACATATTAACTGAAAGATCCGCTATGTATTATGCAGTGATTCTAAGAATCATATTGGTGAGACCATGATGCTTGCTATCCAGGAATCAGCATTGATGTTAGAATAAATCGTGTGGAGAAAGTGCTGACTGGAGAAGGGAGTGGCTCACTCTGCTTCAGTTATAGGGAGATCAGAGTATTCACAATAGACATTTGAGTTAGTTCTTAACAATTATGTTTACTATACTTATCTATATTGATCTTGAGAATGCTCTTCTTTATATTTTCTCCCTAAAAAGAAAAATGGAACTAAAGCATAGTGTTTATCTTTCAAGCATCTGAAATTACTTTATCATAGACTAAGTGTTCAAATATAAAAATTGGAGATACAAAGCAATTTTCCACTTCAAGTTGATAGAAACATCTCTTTCCATCATCGTGATCTCTCTTCGGGATTTGACCTCAACTTCCTCTGCTTTCATGTGAGGTAATTCTTCCTGAAAAGTCATTGACTATATAATATATTTACCTTACATTACTTCACAGAATTAAAAACAATATTATATCACTGTATGCATTCTGAGTTTTAAAGCTTTTGTGTATAAAATTTGCATGTGTTAACTATATTTCATATATATATGAAATATATATGTATATATACATTTGCATGCAAGTTTTCCATAAGGTAACATGTCCTACTGACGTTATGTGATATTTCATATACAGTAATGAACTTCGTTAGTGTTCAGGGGACATGAGCACTTTTCTTGCATTTTGCTCTTTTCCAGTGATCTTTCAGCAGAACCTTTGTTCTAGATGATATGAAAGCTTCAGTCAAGGGCTCCCAGAGGCAGTTGGCCTCTGATATTATTTGCATCTCTAATTACCTTAAGGAAGAAGATAAACTATATTTAGTTTACAGTTAGAACATTTACATTTTGTGAATGACCCTCTAACCATTTTCTTTCTTAAGTGAGCAAAATAATAACTAATAATTTATTTTGAATAAATTACTAGATGGAAACTAGATTTTGACTATCAGTGAGAGTTCAGAATGAAACTCACTTGATGTTAGCCAGTTAGCTTAAAGCCAGCACTGAAGTCATATACATTTCCTTGTTACTAGTGAAATCTGAGTTCTTAAAATTTTTACATGAATTATTTATCCACATAGCCATGCCTCTTAAGTCACAGCAGACACATGCCAGGCTCCCCCATTCCTCCTTGAGCACTGAGGAAGCCTGGCTTGTTCCCAGTCATCAGAACACCTGGCCATTCCCTCCCCTGATCACTGTAGCCTGACACTTCCACACATGTTGAGGAAGAAGCTGTGGTCACAGTCTCAGGATTGTATGTGGTAATACATGAGAAATATCTGCAGACCAAATGAATCTTCTTAATGCTGACTTCTAAAGAAGAAAAACTTTTCTATTTTATCCACTCCAATTATCAGAATTTAGGTATAGTCTGATAGGCCTATCAAAGATAAGGACTAAAACTTACCTTTCGAAGATTTAATTTACATAGGCAACTCATGAGCATGGACATCTTGGGTGAGAAACCCATTTACCAGCCAAGAACAGGATTTAGGAAAAATACAGTCTGTGTGAGTTTTGTCTGCTGTGGAGTTTCCTGTACTTTTAAACCACAATGGAAGTCTTGTATCTGTTTCTCCTTATTCTGTCTCCTATGATCTAATCTTTAAGAAGTTGACATCCTTAAATTAATTATTGTGAAATATTGATGATTTGTGAAATTATACTTATAATAATATAATTAAAATGACACCAATCATCTATCTGTCTATCTAAAGGTAAATAAATTTACCTTTATCTTACTCAGGACTGAGTCAGTTATTTAAAGAAAATATAAACAGAAACTATAAATTGATAGATTCACCTATAAATTGACCTGATTCCAAGAAACTTACTGACTTTAATGATATAAGTCATACCTGGATATGACTGTAAGAAATCTTTCAGTACTTTTTCTTAGTTTAGCTAACCCTTGACTGTAGAAATAAGAAGTATGTTTAATAAGGAAACTCCATTTTCCTCTTAGCAAAGTGTTTGTTTCAATTTTGTGAAAAGAGCTCAATATTCAGTTTCATTCTTTGTTTAAACTGAAAAATGAAAAGAATTTATAGAATAATGTATAGTCTATAGGCAATCAAACACAACTGATAAACCTAAATTGAGAGGAATGTTTCAGTTCAAGTAAAATATCAAGTTGAGAATAGGAACTAAACCTTGATAATTGGTACAAATAAATGCAAGAACAGTTTAGGAATGCATGGTGTAACTGTTTCGCTATTGGCAAACCTTATATCTCTATTCCCTTTAATAGTAGAAGATAGAAATTAAGTTACTTAATTCTCACTTTACAAAGCAACATTGTAACACGAAGTCTCCCTACCCCTCTGGCTACTCTGTAAATACTCTTCCCTTTTTTATTTAGTTTTTGTGCATTTCATACAATATATCATGATCATCTTTAGACCTACTCCCATACATCCTTTGTGGTCTCCCCCATCAGATTTCATGCATTCTTCCATGTATATTAAAGCCTATGGAGCCAAATTTGTGATTCCAAGTGTCTCTTGGGGTGAGTCCATTCACTGGAGCCTGCACAACCAGCTAGGATCACTCCCTTAAAGAAAACCATCTAGGAATTTGGAGCTAAGATCCACAAATAAGAGAGAACATGTTTCTAGTTTTCAGTCTCTGTTAGGTCACTTAATAGACTGGGTTCTAGTTCCATTCATTTACCTGCAAATTTCATCATTTCATTTTCCTTTGCCACTGAGCAGAACTCCATTGTGTTAATTATCACATTTTCATTTTTCAATCGACAGCTGAGGGCTCTTAGCTTTTAAATTAACAGTTGAATATGCCCACTTTTATTGAGTTGTGTGAATGATTCTGATTGATCTGTAGGTCTTTTTTATGCATTTTTGGGATTTTAGATATGCCAGGCTCATGTTTAGAAGTGTTCCCACCAAATCTATGACTAGACATTTCACTCATTTTACAGCTATGCTTTATGCTTGGAATCTGACATCCCTTACTTTTAAAATGCACAATTTGTTATCAGTTTGAAAATGTGCATAATTGCTCCCTTGGGTACATACCCCTAAGAAATGCAGATGTATATAAGGCTTCAAAATGACCATGCTGAGAGCAGTAGCGTTCATGCCAGCTCTGAACTGGAGATACACACACACCCATCATCAGAAAGAACAAAGAGAATACATTGTATAATGTAATATGTACATGTAATGTAAAATGTAAGGTTAAAAATTTTTCAATCTCTTACCACCTGAAACTCCATGGATACATCTGTGAGGCAATTGATTGGAGGAAAAGGAGGTATTCGTTTTTGGAAAAGGAAACAAAGAAACCTGTGGTTTCATTATAAATTATTTTTATTTGGGCTGGAGAGATGGCTCAGGGGTTGGGAATGCTGACTGTTCCTGCAGAGGACCCAGGTTCAAATCCCAGCACTCTCATGACAACTAACAACTGTCCAAACTGCAGTTCCAGGGGATCTGATAGCCTCTTCTGTCCTCAGCAAGCATTGTATGAGATTGGTGCACTTACATGCATGTAGCCAATACACACATACACATAAAACAAAAAAAATTTAGATATTTTTATTTGTTCATTTTTATGTGCATGAGTGTTTTTCCTTCATGTAATCAAGGTCCCATGTGCATACAGTGCTCATGGAGGCCAGAAACTGGAGTTATGGATGACTGTTAGCTACAATGTGGGTGTTGGGAACCAAAATCAAGTTGTCTGCAAGAGCAGCAGGTGCTCTTAACCACTGAGACATCTCTCCAGTATTTCTTTTGTATCTGTGTGGAATGGTTATATAGTTTCTATGTATCTATGTATATATGCATGTATGTGAGAGCTTAGAAATAATATGCAAAAACACTTGAAATATTGTACTGCAAGCACAATATTATCTTACTTAGAAGCCACAATTTCAATACCATATTATATATAAAGTAAACTAGGGTTACCTAATTACTTGTTAGCATGATAGCTTTTAAGCATAGAGTTGATAATAGGCATCTTGATTTAATATTGATCTTAGAACAAAGTGTGCTCCTATGAACTCAGATCTGCAGCTAGACTAAAATATCTTACATCATATTTTAGTTAGCTATCCTAATGGGTCTTCATAAACATGTCTTCCATGTCTTATTTAATAAAAACATTAAAAACTGAGCAAATGGGAGAAGATGGCCTGTAGGTCTCAGCAGGGATCTCTTTGTTTACAGGGTCATTAATCTGCATATTTGGGCCATGATTGCTTGTCATTTTTCAGTGCACCTTATGTCTTATCTCTCAGCCCACATTTCACTGTTTTATACTATCAGGGATTTTGCTGAATGCTTTGCTGTGATTAAACTTGGGGATGGATCTGTGGAAAGTTTCCTATTCTATGAATCAAGGATGCATAAATGGAAGTTGTTGTAACCCACCACTACTGCCTATTGCTTCATTTCCTTTTATTCCAGTTATTCACAATGCACCTGCAAGATTTTGAGAAAGTGATTTCCTGGTCTGATTTTGCAGATTCACCAGTTCCCTTGCTTTCAATACTTATGATTTTCATCTATGATGTGTGGTTTTGCCTACCTTCACTTTTCTGATAGCAACCTTGATAAATATTCAAAGACTCTAAGATCACACATATGAATAATGCTGTTTTTTAATATATAATCAGAATTTAATTGCACTCCAAGAGTTCACACAGCTCCAACTCTCCTACTGGATCCTCAAGTCTTGAGAGGTAGCTCCTTGTCTTTGACTGTCTGTTCTCCTGGTCCTGGAGTGATTTGAAAGCTGTTGCTCTTGTTGGTGAATCGAAATTGGAGAGAAACGGTCTCTGTTCTTTCCACTTAACCATATCTGATAGTCTCACAAGCTTCTTCCTATTCCTTTACTTCACAAATAGCTTTCATGCTCTTTTTTCATATTGTTTCCTACAAGCAGTCACTTAATGGTGTTTTAGAAACCACTGTGGGGCTCTGTTTTCACCCACTTTGGGCATCTTATGGAATGGCATAAAAACTTGCTTCTCTGGTTATTCTGACTGGAATGTATTTGTATAAGGCTGAGGCCTATTTATCTAAATTCTCACAGATCTTCACAGCCCTCTGAGTCCTTCTGTAAATAGAATCTGAGCTCATTAGCAAGCTCCTTTAACACTTCCCAAGATGCTTGGTATATTTTTTTCTTCATCAGTGAGATAATTCTCAATTACATCCTTACACTTTCTTAAATGAGACACTTTAAAATTCTCCAGATTCACCACCATTGGCACACAATCTGCCCTTTTCTTAATATGCTCATGTCACATAATCTTTCTTATATTCAGAAGAACTTTTCAGTTCATAGAATCGGGCTCTTTATATAAAATTTATGATTATTTAATTGTTGATATTCCATATGTATGCAGAAAGGGTGGGTATTCTATCATGAGTTTCTGCCCCCACCCCGGATGATTAATTCGTTTTATTTTAAGATCACTTCTGGATCATTTTAGTTCTATAAATTTTTTATTTCCCCTTGTTGTGTGTGATGATTAGTTGATTTTAATGATTTTTATAGTTTTGAAAAGTTAAAATGTATATTTCCAATGATCCTTTACTACCAACACCTATGAAGTTAATTTGTCTTTGTGGCATTCGTTTTCTTTCGTACGATTTGGATTTTTGATTTCATGTTATTTCTCTGCACAAAAACATACACACACACACACACACACACACACACACACACACACACACACACCTTACACCAGTCCCTGTATTTCTTCTTCCCTGTCTCCTCCTCTGTCCCTTCTCTGCTCTACTGCACTCTCTGTTCAGAGAGCAGGATGCTTCAGCTAAAAGCACTACTTGCATTCCTCATTCTATGTCTTGGTGGGCTGATGTTACCAGGAAATTGTAAGTTACTGGTCAGTGGGGAATTAGAGATGCTGTTTCTTCTTCGAAGTTACTTCTCTGAGGGAATAACCAGGATTTTCTGTTTCTTTCTGCTAGACTGTTAGAATTGGACTAATCTTGGTCTCTGGCACTGACCCAAGCATCCTGCCTATGATGCACATAGGGAACTGCCACTCACCAGTAGAACCCTAGTGTTGTTCTGCCTGTGTGCTGCAGACCTTCCCTGAAGGCCTCCGTGACTCCTGCCCACTGCTTTGCATGTCGGTTGCATACCTCATTCACGGAGATGCTTATCTTACTTTTGATCCTGGCTGTCTTTCCAATTTTCTTGTTATCTATCTTATCAAAAAATATTGTATTTTTGGAGAAAAAGAGACCTCAAAGCCTGAACTCATAATGCTATCTTGCCTGGGGTCTCCTTTTCAATTTATTCTTTTCATCTAATACATTGTTTTGGCCAGCTACTAAAGGTTGTTCTAGTCTTAATTGAAACTTTTCACCATTTTCTTCTAAGTTAGAACCTGATTTTACATTGTCCTTGGGGTCCACAGTGATGTCACAGACCCAAACATGAGTGTTATATCTGCTCAGAAGCCATTTATCACTTTGTGCCCTCTCACAAGCCTCTACTCAGAAGTACTAATTCACAAATAATCAAGCAAACTTTGTCTTCTGAGTTCAGGGTTCTGATACCATCTCTACAGAGTTCTGATTTTAAATATTTCCCTATGTTCTCTGGCCTAACTTATTACTCAATTGCAGTTGAATGGACATGGATCTTATAAGTCCATGTGCTTTTGCACTACGAAAATGCGTGTGCGCGCATGCGTGCACGCACACACACACGGAGACAGAGACAGAGAAAGATAAACACACACAGGCATGGAGCAACTGTGTGTCTGTGTTTATGTGTGAGGGGCAGGGAAACAGAGAGATGGAGCTTGAGATGGGATGAAAGCTATGTGTCTTTACAGTACAAACATGCACAGAGAGAGAGAGAGAGAGAGAGAGAGAGAGAGAGAGAGAATACCTGTGTATGTGTTAGAGAAAAAGACAGAGAGATCTTGAGATTGGAAGACAGCTATGTATCTTTAGAGTACAAATATGCATACACACACAGAAAAACTGTGTAAGTGTGGATGTGAATATGAAAGAGACAGATTGAGATTGAAGAAATGTGTGTGTCTTTATAGTACAAGTAGACACACACACACAGGGAACAACTGTGGCGGGGTGGAGAAAGACAGCGAGACTGAGATTGGAGGAAAGATGGAGGACAGGATCAGAAGCAGAAAATGAGAATGAGGAATAAACAGTCTTACTGAGGGAATTGTAGCAGTTCAGTACCAAGCACACACTGTTTAAGTCACTCCAACAGTGCACTAGTTACTTATAGTTAAGACTTCTTGTCTTTTTTAAATTATTTATTTAATAACCATATTAGAAGAAGCATTTCATTACAACAGCATTGACATTTTCAATAACAATTTCCAGAGCTAACATGCATCTCTTTCAAAATTGGCTGTAAATTTTTTTAGGTTTGCAGTTGAATTAATACAGTTAAACAATATTGTACTCAGTATAAACCCTATAAGACATAAAATTAAATGAGGTTTTAAACTTTAAAAAATATCTCCATTTCATTATTAAAATACACAGTTTCATACAGAAAAATTCATTTTTAATACAATTGACACTAAGATACACATGTGTTTCTAATCTCTATATATCTGATTGTTACTGGTCACAGTCAATTACTTTCTGAGCCCCTTGGCATCTGAGCATGGATATAAAGTCAACAGGTAGATTTCAGTGGTAATGTTCTTCACATTTACTAATTATTAAGGAGCAAAATTTTATGCTTTGAAGAATTATTATTATTTACACCTATTTCCCAGATAGCACCCTCCCATAACCTCCCTCCCCCTACTAGAGCCCATATACTCTGATATCCCTGCTACTGTCTGCTGTGTTGTCGGCACCCCAGCCATTCTCCACTACTTGCCCTTCTGGTGAATCTAGTCAGCCTATCTAGAGGTCTTCGTTTTAGGAGGGTCAGCTGTTCCTCATCTAGCAGCAATCAGTTGTCAATATTCCTTTGGATAAGATTGGGGTCTGCTGTTCATTTTCCCAGTTCTATGCTGGGTTACTATCAAGGAATCCCTTTGGCCACTCTGGCAAAAGAAGGTATCGCCTGTGTGGCATTGTTGCTTATTATGTAGACTTTAGCTATACATATGGACTTTTATGAAATATTGGCCCCTTTAATCTTTGTATATACTTTCCTTTTGGATGTTTAAGGCCATACATTTGGTCCAGATAAACCGATTTATTTTTACTCTTAAGGTCATTTCAGGATCTGTTCCTCAGGGGTCACATGGGCTTGGGAGGAGCCCCTGGCTCCTTTCTTTTACCAGTTCCACCTATGTGAAGATAAGTCAAAGGGTCTGCTCGACCATGGCTGGCTTCACTTGGAAGCATGGAGGAATGATTCCTCTGTGTTGACCCTTCTCTTTGTAGACTTGACACTGGTTCAAGTCCATCTGGTGGGGTCTCCTCAGCCTCCTTGATCAAGAGGACAGGTGACCCACCACCATTATAGGACATTTTGAGAGATGCTCATAGTCCCCTGGAACTAGTCAACCTAGGAGGGCAAGGAACAGAAAGTGTCCTTTATGTCCGTCTGACCAAATTATTGTAGGCCTCAAAGTATGTGTGTTAAACACCCAAGAAGTTTAGTTCCACCAGTCTGGTATTTTTAATTACTATGTGCTATGTAGATAAAGCTTGGGCAAAGACCAAATGTTGTGAGATAATCCTTGCCTAGATATGTATTATATTCCTTTAGTTAGTTGTATGTATAATTTGTCAGTAGGTTGTTTTACTAATACAGTTCCCACTGATATTTTTAAAACTAGCTAGGAAAAAAAAAATACTACGTTTCTTGAGTTCCTCCTTTTCCTTTATCCCCTAGGTTCCTTGTATACCCTTCCCTCCCTCCTCCCTTAAACTAACCCAATTTTTATCCATATCTCCCTTATTAAGGCCTCTTTCCTACTGTTCTTCTCTTAAGGTTCTTTCTTTTCCTTTACCTCCTTGTTTCCTTTCCGTTATCCTGGTTCCTGTAGTTACGTCTGTTTGCATACTTATTCATCAGAGTCTGGTTCTAGGATCCACATATGAGGGAGAACATATGTCGATTTTTTTTTTTTCTGAGTCTGTGTTACTTCACTTAGTATAACAATTTCTAGTTCCAACCATTTACCTGTAAATTTCATGATTTCATTTTTGCCTTACCACTTAGTAGAACTCCATAGTGTAAATGTATCACATTTTCATTATCCATTTATTGATTGAGGGACATTTAGGTTATCTCCATTTCCTAGTTATTGTGAAAAGATCAGGAACAAACATGGCTGAACAAGTGTCGCTGTAATGTGATACTGATGCACCCTCTCCAACATTTGGTATCATTTTTTTTTTCTTGATCTTAGCCAATCTGACTGGAGTAAGGTGAAATCTTAAAGTGGTTTGAATTTGCATTTCCCTAATTATTAGTGATGTTGAGCATCTTTTAAGATGTTTCATAGCCATCTTTACATCTTCTTTTGAGAACTCTCTGTTTAGCTCCTTAGCCCACATTTTAATTGGTTTGCTTCTTGTCTTGATTCTCTGTTTTTTGAGTTCATTATATATTCTGGTTATTAAGCCTCTGTCAGATGTGTTGCTGGTGAAGATTTTTTCCCATTCTCTGGGTTTTCCGTTTGCTTCCTTGGTTGCTTCTTTTGACGTACAGAAGCTTTTTAGTTTAATGACGTCCCATTTGTTAATTCTTGCCCTTGTTTCCTGAGCAATTGATGTCCGGTTTAGAAAATACTTTCCTACACCTATATCTTGTAGGTTTTTTTTCCAATGTTTTCTTCTAAGAGTTTCAGAGTTTCAGGCTTTACATTGAGGTCTGTGATCCATTTGGAATTGACTTTTGTGCAAGGTGAAAGATAGAGGTTTAGTTTCATTCTTCTACAAGTGTTAAGTCTTTTTATATACTAAGGACTGATGACCACCAGCATCAGTGCTTCTGCCTCCCATCCCTTCTGCCTCCTTCTCATGTACTCACCTTCCTTGATCACCAGTGTGCACTGGGAACAGTTTTTTCTGTTTATCCACCACACAAAATATTAGGCAGAGGTACCCTTCCTCCTTCCTATGTGCCACTTTTCAGAGCTTTTCATGTTATAAGGTTTATCATGTTTAATCTGTAGATCAGTAAAGGATATGTGTTTCACTAACCAAACGAACAACCTGGTCATTTTCCCCAAATTACATGCTTGATAAATCAAAGAAGAAAGGGAACTGCTTACTGATTTTTCACCACATCCCTCACGAAAGCCAACTTTGCTCTCCTCCTCAAGTTAATCACTGATTCTCTCCACATTTGTTTCTGCCAAACAGTAAGTTTTCCTTAACATTTTGCTTGCTTTGGATATTTGCTTCTTTTAAAGTTGACAGTAAATTTCCTCTTGTTAAAACTAATGAGATAAATTGGAATGATTGTGTTAATTGCCTTCTTTCTGAAAAACAATGCAGCAAAAAATGGCTAAATAAAGGAAATTTATTTTGGAGTGTTCATTAGCAAGACACTTAGGAAAAGCCTTCCACCAATCAGTGGAACATATCGCCACCTCTGCCTTCACTATATTAATTGTTTGTTGATTTCATTGGCCAAATCATGCTATTTCTTTGGGGGATATAGCTGAAATTTCATATGGCAATTAACAATACTTTCTTTTAAAAATATTTCTTAAATTTTATATATAAAAGTGTATTATCTTCATGCATTTAAGTGCACCCGTGTTGCATAATGCCCATGGTGGTCAGAAAAGGGCATCAGATCTCCAGGAACTGAGGTTACAGACAGTTGCTAGCCAGCATGTGACTGCATGGGAACCAAACCCCGGTTCTCTGCAAGAGCAAACAATGCTCTTAACCACTTAGCCATCTCTCCAGCTCCCAGCAATACATTTCGTAAGGCTTAGAACTATAAATATAATAAGAAAATATAGGCATTCGTAGTGATACATGCCTATAATCTCAGTACTTGGGAAGTAGAGGCAGGAAGATCACAAGTTCAAGGTCATCATTGGGTACAAGATTCATGTGACACTCTCTCTAAAAATACTCCCCCCACCCCCACAAAAGAGTGTACTTTCCCTTGATGATTCAGTACATCATTATTCTAAAAACTGACCTGAGGTTAATCTACAAATCTGTGTCACAAAATTCTGGATAAGAGGCATGGAGATGATAACTGACCATAGGGAATGTTAGAAAAACTCAGCAAAAATATATACAAATTATAAATCTGGGACAAGTAACAAATTTTTGGTGAGCAGTCGACCAGAAAAGTGGTCACATAATGGTTTTTGCCGACTAGATTTCCCAGAATATAAATTTCCACATGGATAATAGCATACAGGAAGGGATTAATTAAGGAGTGCTGGGGGGCGGGCAGTGCTGGATAGTTTCAGTCATTAACTTGACACACTTGTATAGAGGCAACCTCAATTGAGGAATTATCTTCATTGGACTGGCCTGTGGCCATGTCTGTGAGGCATTTTCTTGATTGTTGAGTGATGCGGGAGGGTTCAGCCCAGTGTAGGAGGTATCGCCCTGGGCAGGTGTTCCTGTATTATATAAGAAAGCAGGCTGAGCATGGATCCAGGAGAGCAAGCCAGTAAGCAGTGTACCTCCGTGGTCTGTGCTCCAGGTTCCTGCTCTGAGTTCCTGCCTTGGCTTCCCTTGATGATGTACTGTGAGCTATAAGCCAAATAAAACCCTTCCTCTGCAGAGCCCAAAGAAGGGGGTAAACTTGTAGGCCAGGAAAAGCTACTCATTTTATGGTCAAGTGAGAGCCAAAACAGGATGAGAAAGGGACTAGTTGGTTTTGGTTGGTGTTTTTATCACAGCAATAGAAAGCTAATTAAGACAGTATGAAAACCTAAGGAAGATAAAGAAATTATGTGGCAAATAGAGACATCGGGTGTGATGCAGTGAGCAGAGGAGCTCATTAATCCCACGGAGAACTCTGAGGCTCAACTGTCACTTCAGAGTTTCCATAAGTTAGAGCAGAGTGCTGGCCCTTGATGGCTCTTGAATAGCCCAAAGAAGCAAAGAAGGAGGGGATAAACATATAGGCCAGGAAGTTCCAGAGGAGCAGTTATCCCAAAATACTGTTATATTGGATCAGTGTCAAACATTTCCATCTGTGATATTTTTGGCCTTGCTTTTCGGGGACTGTGGTGCCTAATCATGGCTGGGTAATGTCATGAAGAAAAATTACTCAAATTATGGTCAAATGAGAACGAAAGAGGAGTGAAAGGGCCTAACCTCCCAAGATTACACTGCCAGTGATCAGAATATCTTCCAGTTAGTCCCATCTCCTGATGTGTCAATCAGGGCCCTAGAGGCACAGACTAGGGGATAGGTCCAGCACCATTAGACCATAGATGAGCATTTAAAATCTAAACTGTAACAGGGTTAAATCTGTTATGGAGCCCAATCAATACTCTTTTAAATTCATATATACTTTTAAGCTCTAAACTTTCCACTTAGTCCTCATGAAGAAGAATATTTTTTCCAACTTTTAGATCCTTTATTATAAAAGTGGTATACATAATTTGATATATTTTTCCTTGGATACTATGCTAAATGGCTCCCATCATTTACTCCCTGTAGTAGCTGAACACATCCCCACAGTATGGTGCCTCTCAACACCAAACATTCAGAAATGATACCCATCATTTGTGTGTATGCAATCATACTTAGATATTACTAAAAATTAAGCTTTCTGTTTAAGTTCCATTTGTCTTTCATTTCTTTTTCTTTTTTAAAAATATTTATTATTATTTTTATGTGTATTGTGTATTGCCTGCATATAGGTAAGTGCACCCGTGTCATGCAATGCCCGCAGAGGAGAGAAGAGCCTGTCGGATCCCCTGGAACTGGAGTTACGGACAGTTGTTAGCTGCTATGTGGGTGCTGGGACTCAAACCGGTCTTCTGCAAGAACAGTCAGTGTTCTTAACCACTGGGCCATCTCTCCAGCCCCTTTATTCTTTTTCTTAACCACTTGTCAGCCAGTAATCATATTTTGCCAAACGATGTTTAATTTTGTTTAGTACATCAAGCAGTTTTTCCAAAATTTAGTCATTAAGAAAGATAAAGATTGGCAGTTCATCTCTGATGTAACATGCAGTACCTGAATTCTAACACACCTCATCTCCCATCTGTTTTGACAGAATGTTAGATCTCATTTTAAGAACCATAATATTAATAGGCTTTGAATGCTGAACTACTTAAGGCAAAATATATTTGAAAGTTATATATAATTTGACTTTGTTTCATTTATAATTTACTACAAGATAAAAATCTTACATGAAGGAAAGCAATAAGGGAGCTGTACATTTTTTCCTAGTGATTTTAACAGAAGACTTCATGGTAAATTGATCAACCCTCAGCCAATTAGACTTTGACATATACTAATAAGATCTAATTGAGGAATTATGAAGACATTTGCTCAGGAGAAAATGAGCACATAATTATACCATAAAGAGGTTAAAGAATCAATGTTGCCCAGCTGGAAGAATATTAGTTGAAGTCCCAGTGGCATCTATAAAGGACACTTCATAATACATGTGTGAAATACAGCACTGACAAGGCCAATTAAGATATGTAGAATAATCCATTTTTAATTGTACAAGTTCAAGTTTGAATATCCATGTTCCTTTTGCCCTTGTTCCCCTCAGGTGCTGGGGGATGGTCTCCATCAGACAGTGACCACTATCAATGGCTTCAGGTTGACTTTGGCAATCGGAAGCAGATCAGTGCCATTGCAACCCAAGGAAGATACAGCAGCTCCGACTGGGTGACTCAGTACCGAATGCTCTACAGTGACACTGGCAGAAACTGGAAACCCTACCACCAAGATGGGAATATCTGGGTGAGTCATTGTTAGAAATGCAAAGATACAGAACTGAATTGAAACTTTTATTTTGTGTATAGTTGGTAATACAAAACCATTGATAAATCACTAATTAATCAAATAACAAGTTTTATTTTTGAGAAATATTTGTTTAGGCTGCATGGGTATCTGGCACTGAAGTCAGTGAGTCTCTATCTAGGTGGGAGATTTGAATCACATGAAGAAGGGTTAATATATATGGATGTCAGTCACACCCAGGCCAGTGAAACCAGAATTATGTCAGTAGAACATGTAATTGAGGGAAGGCTTTTAAGGGAGTTGCAAATACTGGAGGAGGTTTACTGGCATGAAATTCGTCACAAATTCAATAAAAAATATTTTAATTTATAAAGAAAATGTGATTAGTATGCTATCCTAGTTTGTTTCTCCATTTCTGCAACAAAACACTCTGACCACTATCAACTTGGGGAGGAAAGGGTTTATTTTATCTTCTGCCTCCCTGGTCACAGGCAGCCCAAGGTAGGAACTCAGGGCAGGAACCTGGAGGCAGGAGCTGGAGCACAGGCCATGGAGGAACGCTGCTTACTGGCTTGCTCTCCTGGCCCCTGCTCAGCCTGCTTTCTTATGCAATACAGGCCCACCTGCCCAGGGGTGGCGCCACCCACAGTGGGCTGGGCCCTCCCACATCACTCAACAATCAAGAAGGTGCCCCACCAACATGGCCACAAGCCAGTCCAATGGAGTCAATTCCCCAGTTGAGGCTCCCTCAACCCAGGTATGTCAAGTTGACATTAAAGCTGTCCAGCACATATGCTGATAATTTTTTGAGACACATATTTTCACTTGAAATAAAATATTGAAATTATGAAGAAAATAATTTGGAAAAGAAAGAATGGTGAAATGTAGAAAAAATAATTAACCCACATTACAATTGGGTTTCAATTTTTATTAGAGATTGGTGTTTACTTTTTAATCCTTTGCTGTCAGAGATGATAGTTTGATCCATGTACTCTGAAAATATTAATTAAATCAGGGAGTTGTAGATTTTCAATCATATACACTATATTTTAACACTAAGTTATAAGTGAACTATTTTAACTGTATTAAAAGTAAAGCAATGGTGAAAATAAAAGAAGGCCATGAGGACTGAATGAAGTGAAGGATTCACTTTTCAGCATTTTGTTCTTCATGGTACTGAGTACTTTCAAACTACCAGGCCTCACTCTTTGGAAACAGAAATGATTAAAAAGCCTGAGGAGTTCTTGAGTGTTTCCAGGGGGTAGAATTTTCTAGCTTGGGTGGTCATTCCCCCATGATTGGCCAGTGATAATAACCATATTGTGAAATAAGGATATAGTCCCTAGAGAATATGAAGTATGTCTACCCAAGAAACAGTTCGTAAATAATTCTTGTCAGGCCATCATTCTGTATCGATAGTGTCTGTGTATTGGAATATGTCACAGGAAGCACAGAGGAATGGAAATAACCTCTCTAATGCAAAGTCTCATGCTGAAGAAAATCCAAAACCTCAGGTGTAAGTTTTGGAAAAGTGATTCTCACCCACAGATAGACCATGAATTAGCTTGCTTAGACAGAACACATTAAAATATATACATGCTTATGTACTATAATACTTTTCAATGTCCATGTGAATATTTTGAGTGGTTGTACCATCAACGGGTAGTATGTAAGCGCTACATAATGCCATTCCCCAAACTTGGTACAATTACTGTGGTTATTAACTCATGTCATCTGTAATTGCCTGCTCTGGGCCCAAACCACACTGGTCCTACAATAATCACTCAATGAAGGGGCTGCCCCTACCCTTTACCTCTGAGCTGCTGGCTATGGATAGATTCTGGGAGGAGGGGAACCTCTTCAGCTGTGTACCTTTTGCTGAGCCCATCAGGGTCCAAAGAATAGCTCAAAACTTGTAGTGCCACAGATGGTCATGGTTCGTCTTGGTGAATCAAAGAATAAACTTAATAGACACAAATGTGAGAGAGATCTGTGGGGAAAGGGAGGAGGGACAGAAGTTCTAGGGAGTTAGGAGGTGAGAATTTTCAGTATGTAAGGTGTACACATATGAAATTATATAAAAAAATATTAAAAACAGTAGACCTCACCAAACATTTACCAGATGAAAATGGAAACAGCAAATTATATGTGACAAACATCAGCATTCCAAGAGTTCTACAAGTCATTAATCTTAGTTTGAAAATGGTCCTTGAAGCCCTAAAATGGTTTATCTGAATATGTACTATGCAAAGATGTGAGTAGCTAAAGTGTCCCAACTAGACACATCTCCCAATCCTCTTTGGTAAAAATGAACATAATAGAATCCTGTATACTTCGGTTTAGAATCCATTTTTCATTGTCAATGAAAACAACATGCAGATGGTTGAAAATGGCCCTCCATCACTGAATTTACATAGTCCACAAACTCAAATTTGCATATGATTCTGCAGTGTTTTTAGATATCCTATATTTTGGAGAAAAAAATAAATAATTGTGTTCAATCATTTCTTATCAAGAGTCCATTAAACATTACTTTAATATGAATGACAGCAGATTTTCACTAAATTTGCCTAGGAAAATCAATTAGTGGTATTTGAATACAGATATTCAAAACCAAAATAACAAAATAGGATATTAAAGTGAAAGATTGTTTTATACCTCTATTATTTTGTGGATAATAACTGCAAATTTACCTGTATTATGTGGATGTAGTTTTCTTTCTAGTAATTGTTCTTAATCACCAGAAAATGTGTGTTTCTAATTCTTTTCAAAAGTGTTTTGACCCCATTTGATAATTGAAAGCACATATCAAATGAAATTAGTTATCACTGTGTGTGTTAGAGATTCCTACAGGAAGAAAAGTTTTATCATACTTAAATTACATGGTTAAATTCTTACCAAGAACATAGGGATATATAAGCTAATATTGTCTAACCTATCAAATATCGTAGTAATTTATGAGACTTCTAACATTTTTTATCTTTGTCACTTCTCATAGTTTTAACATTAAAATATGCACCTACACAAAGATAAAATTTCATTTTTTAATCAACTTTAAAACATTCCAAAAATCTTGGAAGCACATATAGAAATCAGTGGAGAATTTTTAGTTTTTTGGAATATCAAATTAATAAATGCATTCCATACTTTATACGCACTCTCACATGATGGAACTTTCCCAGCTAGCCTTTGAGATGGCCCTGTAAGAGGTTGACTGGTAAGCAAAAGTTGTGGATTTAAGGGTCTAAATGAAGGATCTTGGTTCATCGATTCACTCATTTGCTTTATATCATAGGATGTAACACTCCTCTGGGTCTTAAATTCCTGATTTGAGAAACACAGAAACAACCAGAAAATTTCATTGAAACCATATATGTAAACAAATTATACCAGCTCTCATGATTTAGAAACACACACGTGATCAACTTTAACAGCACCTGACACCTCAAGTACAGTAGGTCCATTCAGTGAAAAGGGTCAGTAGTGATGATCACCTTCAGACAGTCCATCCCATGCCTCTGTTTTCCCTCATTCATGATGTAAAATACCCAACAATACTGATAGGAAAGGAAATGAGACTTGATCCAGGAGGTAGACTGTGTATCTGTGGCATGAGAGCAAGCCTCAGTACATTGGTAGATAGCACACTCCAAGCTGGGTTGGGACTCCACTGTAATGCCTCCCTCTGTGCCAAGCACCACTGTAGAGCTTGTAACCGATTATTTGTGACCATAATGAAGGCCTTGTGTGCAATGAGCCATGTAAGGGGACACCATTTAAAAATAAATCGGTGATTCTGTCCCATCTTTTCAACCATTTGTCATAGCCATTGCACTAATTTTCCAAATCACTTAAAAATCTGTTATTAGAAATGTTTCACACAGCAATAGAATAGAGTGCTTAGGGTTTTTTTTCCAGCCTATGAAGCTAAGGAAGGAAGAAAACCATCCTCCTGGCTTGATCATGTATCATCAAATAATAACTTCCACTTCACTCAGCTCACTAATGGGATTCTTTTCATGAATAGCTGAGATCGCTCTTGCTTATTTGTGTATACAAGTGATTGTTTCTACAGTCAGGTATTTGGGAAAAAATCCAGACAGAGCATATTCAAAACAATTGAATCATTTATAGAGGAACAAAACACATAAGAATGATCTTCAATAAATACTTTCTAAAATTCTTTTTTAAATAAATAGGGAAAAAATCTTTAGAATTTTATAGAATTAAACAATCCCCAAGGTGAGTTCAAAATGAGCTCCTTGGTGCTATGAAATAGATTTTGTTGTTTACACCCCTTTTAGAGTAGGTCTTATTTTTAAAGTTTCCTGAATCTTAATAAGTGGAGTAGCTATTACAGATCTATTTACATACTATCGGACTTCTGATGAAATTTGATTACTCTTTTACAGATAGTTGTATTGTGATAATATTTTAAGAGGCCAGTGGCTCATTCTGTGTCAAATTAGAATAATTCAATATTCTCTCTATATATGGCTTTTCTAATCAACATAACTATATATTTAAATTTTACAAAAATTTGGATCATGAATATCGTCTTATTAATAATCTTAAATGCATTTTGGTATACAAGGCTCAGTGTGGAAGGGTGAAATGATCTTACCATGTTTCTCACTGACAGTCAAATGAATAATGTCTTATTCTCTGTAGTCTAGTGTAATTTTAATCTATATGGTAAAATTGGATATGTGGAATTATTCTTATGTTTCTATAAGTGCATTCAGTTATTTGAGAAAGCTCTAAGTAAAGATTCCTGGGACTGGAGAGATGACTCAGTGATTAAAGTCACCTATTGCTCTTCCATAGGAACTTAATTCCATTCTAAGCATCCAGATCAGGTGTCTCACATCTATCTCTCTCACAACACACAGGAAACATGGCAACCACAGTATCTTTTTTTTTTCTTTTTCTTTTATTTTATTTATTTATTTGTTTAATAACCAGCATTTCATTACAACAGCATTGACATATGCAGTAACAATTTCCAGAGCTAAGATGCATCTCTTTCAAAATTGGCTGTAAA
>NW_008335054.1:1403960-1453609 GCF_000622305.1 Nannospalax galili
TGCCTAAACCATATAAGACATAAATTAAATGAGGTTTTAAACTTTAAAAAATATCTCTATTTCATTATTACAATACAGTTTCATACAGAAAAATTCATTTTTAATACAATTGATACTAAGATGCATATGCGTTTCTAATCTCTACATCTGATTATTACTAGTCGCAGTTGGTTACTTTCTGAGTTCCTTGACATCTGAGCCTGGATATATAGTCGTCAGGTAGATTTCAATGGAAATGTTTTTCACATCTACTAATTAAGGAGCAAATTTTTATGCTTTGAAGAATTATTTTTATCATTATTTTTTTAATTTTTAATAACTACATGATTAGAAGAAGCATTTCACTACAGTTTTAACATATTCAGTAACACTCCAGGGCAAGAGTACATTTCTTTCACAAGTGGGTGCAAGTTTCTAGGTTCACAGTTGAGTTAAACAGCTATACAATATTGAACTCAGTATAAGCCCTTAAGACATAAAATTGAATGAGTTCGTGCATGTCCAAAAAGTCATCGGGTAGATTTCAATGGTAATGTTTATCACTTCTACTAATTAGCATGACATAAATTTCCAAGCTTCCTTCTCAAATATAATAACATTTTTTAAAATTTGTTGATTTTGTGTGTGTGTGTATGTGTGTGTGTGTCACACAGAACATCCCAAACCATCTTATTCAACTATACACCCACATCCCAGATGGCACCCTCCCATAGCCTCCCTCCCCCCACTAGAGCCCTTATACTCTGATATCCCTGCTACTGTCTGCTGTGTTGTCGGCACCCCCAGCCATTCCCCACAGCTTGCCCTTCTGGTGAATCTAGTCAGCCTATCTTGAGGTCTTTGTTTTAGGAGTATCTTTTATGAAGTTTTAGGTTTAGGTGCTGGATATATGGCTGAGAAGGTAAGATCACTGGCTGCCATTGCAGAGAACCTGAGTTCAGTTCCCAGCAACCACATGGCAGCTAACAACTCCAGTTTCAGTAACTCCAATGAAATAACTGCTGTTTCAGGGGATCCAAACTCCTCACTAAAAAAGAAGTTTTAGGTTTACTGTGGGAATGAGCAAAGCTGGAGGTTTTGTTCATGTTTGTTCCTGTTCTTGTTAATGTTTTGTTTACTTTTTGACACAGGGTCTCACTCTATTAACCTTGAGCTTTTCTAAATATTTTATTAGTTATTTTTATTTCATTTGTATGACTGTGTTGCCTGTATGTGTGTAAGTGCACGCCTATCATGAAGTACCCACAGAGGTCAGAGGAGGGCATCAGATCCCCTAGAACTGGAGTTACAGATAGTTGTTAGCTGTCATGTGGGCACTGGGAATCGAACCCAGGTTCTCTGCTAGAGCAGCCAGTGCACTTAATCCCTGAGTCATCTCTCCAACCCTGACTTTGAGCCTTTAATCCTCCTAACTCCTCATAGGTGCTAGTATGCACAAACATGCCCAGATTAGGTTTAAGAATTTTTAAGCAAAATTGAAGAATTCTGTTTTAATTAAACCTGTGTTAATCAGCTTTATAGAAAACAAATTCTTTGAAAATTATGAAAAATTGAAAAAGATCAGATAGTTTGGTGGGTGGAGGGGCTGCAGTCTTTGGGGGGTTGACGCCTCTGACCTCCACCGGCACTGTGCTCACGTTCACATGTTTGCATTCAACTTCCTACCCCTATATACACATAATTAAAAATAAATCTTTTGAAAACTGATTTTCACTAAGTATATTGATATTCTCAAGTACTTTATGTTACATTAGAATAAACAATAAATATTCTAATTTTTTCTTAACATCAAAGCATGGAATAAACAATAAATATTCTAATCTTAATATCAAATCATGGTTGGATTTAGATGACTTCAAATAATACAAATTTATATAATATGTCGAGGATTGGCACCTACAAAGATTTTAAATAAAATGATAACCTCTTAAGTTGCATGCCTGCACTCTATATAAGTGGTAACTTCATGGAAGTTAGAGGAATAATGTTACAGTAAATGAGGCAATTTTGAAAACAATAAAATTTGGTTCTTGTGGGCAATATACCTGACAGAGGTAGGACAGGTGAGCTCTAAAATCAGATCACCCCGATTGACCATATTTCAGTCAGATAAGGCCAAAGTTTGATTTGCAGTAAATTTTTCAGTCTTTGCTTAAAGTTTAAATCTGTAAAATGGGGCTAATGATAGGATTTACCTTGATGGAGGATATTTGTATAAATTTTCTGTTTAAAAAGCTTAGAAAACTATGTGGCACATACTAGTTTTTAAATTATTAAATTCTATGAACTTGAGATTTCTAGATGGATCGGCCTAATACATAACCTTTGATCTTGCCTGGGAAGTTGAAAAGAACTGAAGAGTTTCCGTTCACAGTAGTCATTCTCCATTTGCCTATTGGAACATGTAGTACTTTGGATCCATGCTTTTCAGCCTGAATTGAATAATAAGTCAAAGTATAAATCGGAAAGAGTTTAATTTATGTCATTCTGAATCACAATCCTAGGAATGGCTACACTGAGTTCTATGCATTACCATACAAAGCATGTCTAGATAGCTCATTTACATACTGGCTTTTTATTTAGATGTCAGGAAAAATATGACCATTATGGGTCCATTCAATTAAGTTTAATCAATTCATTCTCATTTACTTTGGATCTTCAAGAAAGAAACAAGTCAATTTGTCCATAGTGCCCCTCTACATGTCAATGTGCTCTTGAGCTAATTAAAATGTACAAGACTCCAAACTAGGTTTATAAATGATGGAGAGAGGGGGAGGGAGGGAGGGCGGAGGGAGGGTAGAAGGGACAGGAAAAAAACCTTGCTGTTAGCCCTGAAGTGGAAAGGGGCAGATGGAGTGTGAGGCCTATAAATGCTTGCTTTTCAAACATGATCAAGGTACCAGCATTCTCCAACAGCTGAGAGCCTGTTAGTTATGCAGTCTCAGAGGTCTGCAAAACACCCTAGTAAATTAGAATCTACAGTTTGACGGGCAATACACATTTCCTGAAGACAGTGCATATTGCTTTCAGCATTTCAGGGGCTGCTATGAGAAAGAAGAATTAGAATCAGCCCTGGTGTCCCCAAACCAGAAGGTAGCATTAAGATTAGAATTCACAGTGCAACCGGCAAACAGATTGATCTAGCAAGAGAATTAGTGTTGGCACATAAGCACTAACTGAGCAGTACTACTCCCCGAGTGCTAAAGACAGACAGAAATAAACACCATCACCTAGGGGTGAAGAAATGAGCGTTAACACTGTGGTAAGCTGTGAGTAAACTCTATGTCTGAATGGATCCTGGCTTGTGGCTTGCAGGGCTGTTCTTACAGAGCAAAGATTCTCCTTCAGAGCAGCTGAGAGTTAGGGCCAGGAAAGCCTGGTGGGGGCTAAGCATTGTCCACTACCTGATACACAGCTGTCATGCAGACAAGAGGAACTAGAAATCTTCCCAAGCAGGTGAATCTTCTACCGAGATAGGTACCAATCTTTCAAATATAGCCATAACGTTCCTGACTTTTTACAAGCAAATAAAAACTTCAGTTTTCCCAAAATCTGAACTCTTATCCTTTTGATCAGTAATGTACCAGTTACATAAAGACCCAACCTTTAAAGAACTTCCCTGCTGTGTATGCATGCTTTTAGGACACATGTTTTCATCCCGTAACACTCAGCATGAAGGATTGTCCACCAAGCATGTGATAGCTATTTAAGGCCTTACAATTGAGTTGAAGATTCTCCCTCTGAAGATAAGTGAGGCCAGACTAAAAGCCATGGCATTGCTTAAGTCTGACTCTCGAATCCACATACACAGACCCCATTGCACTATATGACACCCAGTACCTATTGTGGCTCGGCAAAAATAGTGCCTTTGAGTGTAAATATCCATGTGCTAACTTTGACAAAATTAAAGCAATATTGAAAGTACATAGGCTATTTACAGAGCAGGATAGATGGAATCTGCAGCTACAAGCATCAGAAGCTATTATAGCTGTTACTGTTGGAGAGCTTTGTATCATGCCAGTTCTATGGGGCTCCATTGGCTCATCTCTGAGAGGGATGTGATAGTACCTATGTGTAGAGTTATTTTAATAAATTACTTAGGATAAATGAATTGCAGGATAGCATCACAGAAATATCTCGTGTTTCCATTTCATTGTTTTCTAATTATTTGTCAGTTTTATTGCTACTTCTTCTAATGATTATGTACCTCTATATGAAAAGTGATATAAAACACACAAGGAAGTCCTAGGTGGGTTTCTACTTGAGAATAATATATTCTAATTGCAGGGACAGTAAAAGTCATGACAACATGAAGCAAAGCATTGACTGCCCTGTCTGTTTGTTAGGGTGCTTGTGCTCTCCCACTGTGGAGGTACCTTCTCTCTCTGGTTCACACATGGACACAGCTTTGATGAATTTAGCCATGCTAACTTTGAAAAAGAACTAGAGGGATTTTGAAATGTCTTGGCAAATGCATTCAGATTTCTGGAGTTAAAGTTGCTTAATTATAGGTTATAGTGACATTACCATTTTGGCCAGAAGATAGGAGGTTGATAGACTGCCAGGATGACTCACCCTGCTCCCATGATGAGATTTGCAGTTACCTGGAGAGAAGCGTAGATGTCCTGTTGGAGATAAGTACTTGTACTGATCTCATGGACTTCATTGGCATATTCTGATGAATCTGCAAGCAGGTCTCTTGTAAATGCCATTTAAGTCGTTTATAATTACATTAATATTCAGCTTCAGTGACATCTATGAAAACCTTCCCCTGTGACTTAGCAAAACATTCCCCCAAGGTCTACCTGCACCAGTTACAAAAATACTAGTAGCAGCCAAGCAGCATTTACTGAGGGTTTAATGCTTTATGTCCTTTATCTCATTTAATCTTCAAAACAACAAATGCAGTGATTTCATTTATTAGTCAGTACCACCCTGGGGCTGCAGACGTAAAGGATTCGGGGTAATGGTGCCTTCCCGGGAGGACTTGGTGAATTAGCAGTGCAGCTGGGCAATGGAACAGACACATTAATGAAGTTTACTGTGCAGCTCATATCTTACCATGTCTGCACAGCAAAGAAAACTTTCCAAGGGAAACCAAGGCCCCTCAGCTCAGCATCAGCGTGTGTCGTCACTCTGGCCCTGGTCATCTGTCCATCTCACAGACCACAGAAACTTGGCAATCACAGTACTTTTAAAGAACTTTTCATTTTATTTGTTAACAGGAGCAAGGCTGAAACCTTTTTGTGTATTTGTCTTTGTTGTCGTTGCTGTTCTGTTTCTGTTTGCTTTTCTAAGAGACGAGCTCATGCCATTGGCCACACTGACCTTGAGCTTATAGTCCCCCTGACGCCTCTTCCAAGGTGCTGGGATCACTAGCATGCACTACCATGCCCCGATTAAGTTTAAGAGTTTTTACGCAAAGTAATAGAATTGTTTTACTTAAATGTATGTATATTAGCGATATAAAAACACATATTTTAATGTAGAAAAATAAAAGGCGATGGTTCAGTGGAATAAAGGTCCTTTCTGCTTCTGCCAAGGTCGAGGACATGAATCAGTCCCTGGGAGGCACAGCATAGCAGAAGAGTATTGACTCCAATGTTCTCTGACCTATACACAGGCACGCATACACACGCATACACACACACATACACACACATACACATACACACGCATGCACATAAACATGCACACATACAGGCACACACACAAGTATACACTCATACAGGCACACACACACACAGGCACGCATACACACACACACACAAACACATACACACGCACACACAAACATGCACACATACAGCACACACACAAGTATACACTCATACAGGCACACACACACAGACACCCAAACATATACATACACATGCACATAAACATGCACACATACAGGCACACACACAAGTATACACTCATACAGGCACACACAGCACACATACACAGAGACACACTTTAAAGAAATAAATATAAATTTTTAAAAAGCTGGACATGGTGACGCACACTTTCAATTCCAGCTTTTGCAAGGTGCATGTATGCAGATCTCTGTGAGAGTAAGATCAGACTGGTCCACATATCCACATAGGGAATTCTAGAGCAGCTGTAGCTATAGGGAGGCCCTGTCTCAAACAACAACAAAAAAAGGCGAAGCAAAACACAAAGATTTTACACATTAATGGACCAAGATACTATTTTGATACATATATGCATAGTGTTTAAGTCAAGTTGAACATATATGCCCCATTTTAACTATATTGCACCAAATATAGAGAAGTACATGCTTAAAATTTGCAAACGATGCATCATAGGAGGGGGAGTGAGTCTTGTTTAAGTGTGAGACTCTCTTGGTAGGTTAATTGGGCTCCTCCAGTGGATGAACCCATACCAAAGGGCATTTGGGGACACATATTTGACTCTATAGTCTTAACATGTATAAAAAATAGGTATACGTGTGTGTGTGTGGGTGTGTGTGAGAGAGAGCGTATACAGAGAGATAGAACATGAAATTGGGTGAGGGTTAAGAGAGGGGAGTGGATCTAAATAGGATCAAAATATATTGCATGAAATTCACAAAAATTCAATTAAAAAAGAGGGAGGGGACGTAACCCACAAGTTCTCAAGTAATTAAAAATAATTGGATTTTTGGCTGGGTGTGGTGGTGCATGCCTTTAATCCCAGAACTTGGGAAGCAAAGTTAGGTGGATCTCTATGAGTTCAAGACCAGCCTGGTTCACATAGTGAGTTCCAGGACAGTTAGGGTACAGGGAGACCCTGTTTCAAAACAACAAAAAAAATTTAATAGTAATTGGATTTTCAAAGTAAAGATGATGCATTTATTTTTCTGTTTGGAGAAATGCTTCCACTCATGAACCAGTGACACTTGAGACAGGCTTCTTGTATCTTCTAATTTGTCAACTCAGTCCACAAAACACTTCCTCTAAGTATCAAAGTCCCGGTTATCCATGTGCCTCATGTCTACATCCTACATGTATCATCCTTGTTAACAAAATTACGTTATATATTATGGGCATAAAAAGAAGAAAATATGTTCATTATGAGGTAATGATAGTCACACTTCCCAAGAGATATCTAGAAATTTCCATTTGAAGCCAAATGAATGAAGACTCTTAGGACGTGCCCATGTGTCTATTTCCTGGCTACCTTCTTGTCTCTGTGTGGATCAGATTAACAAAAGAAAGGTGTTACTTTTTCCAGATCAGATGACTCATAATTTCCATTGTGTGTCAGAAAAAAATCCCCAAGTAATAAAAAATGACTAGCTCAGTGGTACTCTGCCTTGGCTTATGAGACACCTCATCAGGAAATGTTTAAATCCTGATGAGGCTAGTGGCATCCCAGCCCAATTAACTCACAGTCTCTAGGGTGAATCTCAGGTATTAATGTTCTTAAAAGCCTCCCCATGAGGTTCTGATATGCAGCCGATGTGGCAATGCCTGGAAGAGACAGATGCAAATGTCTCACCACTATGAGCACAGCTCTGAGTGGCACAGTAGGATGGTGTGGCTCAAGAAAGACAAGCGTCAGCTGTAGATACTCTCATTTCTGTCCCAGAATCTTTTTTGACTTTATCCTTTCAGAGAGAAGAAAAAGTTCAGTATATTCCGTCTGCTGTCTGTTACACACAGGCTTATGTAAACTTCATAGCTTTTGGATAGGCATTAATTTTAGAATCTGAAAATTAAGACTCATGAACGTCTGTAAGTTCCAAGTGCTTAGTATGTAAAGGATACAAGGCTAGCATCCCACTGATGATGCTGTTCACATTTAAAAGTGCTGTTTAACTTTGTGGAAGTTTGCTATGTTTGTCACGCACTGTGTAGCTTAAAGAAGGGAAGCATAAACCCTCACGGGTTTGGAGGATGGAGGTTTTAGATGAAGATATCATGAGTTTCGGTTCCTTCTGAGCACAGGAGGAACTTCTCCGTTTCAGGTTTTTCCCCTTGACTGTCTTCTCCCCTGTAGCTTACTTCACTTTCTACTCATGGGCTTTTCTTTGCATCCGCATGACAGTCCTTCTATAGGGAATTATTCATATTGGATTAGCAGTAGGGCATTGCTCTGCCCTGGTATAATCACATATCCACTAGTTGCAAGTCCAGTGTACCCATTTCCATGTGCACTATCATGCTTTGTTTCTGAGTTATAGGGCATATGAATTTGAGAAGTGACAAAATTCAACTCATACATACCTGTTAAGAAAAATCACTTCAGGGGCCTGGAGAGATGGCTCAGTGGTTAAGAGCACTTGCTGTTCTTGCAAGTTTGGTTTGGTTCCCAGCATCCACATGGGAGCTCACTACTCTGTGTAGCTCCAATTCCAGGTGATCTGGTCCCCTCTTCTAACCTCTACGGGTACTACACACATACATGATGTACTTATTTACATGCAGCTAAAACATACATCAACATAAAATTTAAAAAATATATATATTTTTTAAATCACTTCCCAATTATTGGGCAGCTGATTATTCCTGGATGAAGAAGAGCTAATCATCTTCAAGTAAGTGACTCTAAGTAGGCTTTTATGTAAATGACAGAATGCATGAAATCCAACGGGGGGTGCTATGGGAGGGTGCCGATGGGGAAGAGGATACGAAGATGAATAAGATGTTTTGTAGGAAACAAACAAGAACTCAACTAAATAAACAAAAATAACTCTCTTCAATTTATGTCAGTCAAAGCATTCCCTCAAGACTGTGAGAGTTTTGCATGTGGTTAGAAAGATAAAGAGTTGGTGATCTAAGAAAGAAAATTCTAGCTTGGAAGGGGCCTCATGCCTATAATCTCAAGAGTTAGGAGGCTAAGGCAGGAAGATAGTTTTAAGTTCATAATAGCCCGGGCTATAGAGATTCTAATACAAAAAACAAAAAAAGCAAATGAAATAAACCACCATAAAAAACAAATATAATGAATAGTTTACATTGCGAAAAGGAAAAAAAGAATGCTCTCTCACAGTAGTTACACATCAATCCATATTAACTCAGGAAATTAAAAAAAAAGATCAATCCATGAAAGATTTATTGATGGCTATTTATATGTAATTCTCTGTATTCATTTATTAATTACAAAACTTAAAAGAAGCATTTCAGAATTACTCTTTCATGTGCCACAGAGGAACTACAGACACTTTAATAAAACAATCTTTCTATCCACTTATATGAAACATTTGGCTTTAGGAAATGTCCAAGCATGGTATTCCACGTTAAGCACCATTTGACACTATCCACCTCCTGTAATTCCTCATGATGTATTAATTTGTGTTAAGACCCAATTCTAGAGTGCATGTTTTCTAAACATTTACAGTTGTTCCTATCAGCCAAGAATTTTCCCAAAGCTAACACAGCTTTCTGCAATTGAATCTTGAGATTTGATTGCTAACTCCATCTGGATTGTAATAGAACCTATAACTAGGGCAAGCTTTGTTATGGAGCCCTTGCATTTTATTTGAAGAATGTTTAGAGAAACATTCCTTGTACTTCAGCTATGAAAACTGGTTGCCTAGAGCAAAGGCGATGTGTTCATAGTCTGCCTTCGGCGGGCAGGACTGTTCATTCCATGCTTGGTGCCTGTCCTGTTCGTGTGCTTGTCAGCTTTGTTACAGTATACACATTGGAAAATGGAGCTGTGCAGCATGGCCTAGAGCAACAGTAAAAAGACTGTGAATTTATCATACGGTTATTCAGGCTGTGTATACGCAGCCCGGCACAATCAAATATTTAATAGCAGAACTGGAAAAAATATGTATATAAGAGAAACTCCCTGCCCCTTTGAAAAGATGTCTGTGTTTGTGATACATGTGGGCATGTACAATAGGTTTGGGCATGACTTGTTCAATAAGAAGGTCAGTGTGTGATTAAATGTAGTGTGACAGCTTTATTCTTGGAATAGTAATGGGAAATTTTATTTTATCTTAAAATACACAGTATTTAAAAAATGAGGTTTGTCTCAAACTTTAAAGTCAAAGATGAAGAAATTGTTCTTCAGACATATTTTATATTTGGAGTTGGAGCAATTGATAGTAAAATAAAACACACATGCATGCATGCTTGTCTATATACACACACGTATAATTTCATAACTGTCATTAAATGTAGCTATTAATTCTGGGCATGGTGGTGCAAGCAAGCCTTAAATCCCATCAGCCAAATCTCTGTGAAATGGGAGCTAGCCTGGTCTACATACTGAGTTCTAGGTAGACTGGGGCTATGGGAGCCCCGTCCCAAAAAAAGTAGCTATTAACCTTCCCCCAGACCATGTGAAATAGTACACATACAAATTTGACAGAACAAAACCTATTTATCAATTATTTGATTTAAGTGACTATATTTTTGGCATTTTTCTTTTTTATCAATTTGTAAGCAATCAAAGTAACGGTTTTGATTGTGGAATTTTCATATATACGTGTCATTATACTTTATTCCACTTTGTCCCCAGTCCAAACTGGCTTCTCCTGTGTGCTCTGTACCCCACGGCTGAGCCCCTTCTTTCCCTCAGCTAGCCCACTTGTGTCTTCGTGTATATGCGCTCCAAAACTCTCTGCCTTTCGATTTTGCTACTCTCAATCTCCTTTACAACTTTATAACATATATGCAAACACATACATACTATGTGTATATTTATACATACTTACACATACATGTTTAATGAATGTATATGTACATATATTTTTTCAAATCTATGTTCCATAAATGCGAAAAAAGGTAGTATTTGGTTTTCTAAACCTGGCTTATTTTGTTTGACATAATAATTTCTAGTATCATCCATTTACTGTCATTTTTCTTTATGGCTGAATAAAATTGTATATATGCACCATGTGTTTTTATCCATTCACCTGTTGATATATATCTAAGATGATTCCATTTCTTGGCTACTCTGAATAGTGCATTGATAAATAAGGATGTGGACAGATCTCTGTGGTATTTTGACTTTCCCTCATTCAGGTACACACCCAGCAATGGTAGAGTTGGTGATATGGTAGTTCTAGTTTTAATTTCTTTTGGAGATACCGCCATGCTCATTTCCAGATTGACTGTAACAGTTTACATGTGCCAAGTAGGAAATAAGGTTTCCCCACATCCTTCTCAGTATTTACCCTCATTTATGTCTTGATCTTAGTGTTTTACTGGGATAACATGAAATTTCAAAGCAATTGCAATTTGCATTTCCCTGATGGCTAAAGATGTTAAACACTTTTCAAACACTTTTCAAGTACATATTGGCCATTGATACATATACATGAAGAGAGAGGAGGGGGGCGGAGAGAGAGAGAGAGAGACCGAGACCCTCATTAACATGGAACTCACCATCTAGGCCAGATTTGGCCTCAGAGTCACAAACATACTCCTGCCTCTGCCTCCCAAGTCTGGCTAAGGCCATTTCTATTTCTAATTCTGAGAACTTTCTTTTCAGTACAATGGCACATTTATTGATTGGTTTGCTCTTTGGTGTTTAATTTTTGTACTTCTTTATATATTCTACATACTAGCACCCCGTTTGATATTTGCTGGCAGGTTTTTTTCCTACTCTTCAGACTGCCTCATTAAATTCTGTGACTGAGCAGAAGCTTTTTAATTTCATATGTCCATTAAGTATTTCATCTGCTTTTTCTTAGCAATTTCAAGGTTTCAGGTCTTACTTTGATTTCTTTGATCAATTTTTAATACATGATTGGCATGTGCTAAAACAAATAGCACAGCTAACACCAAGTCCTATTCATTGGTACCTATCTACTAAATACTTTCTGGTTCGAATACCTTGACATATTTCTAAGAGGAGACAGACCAGGTTTTATGCCTGATTTACATTACCCCATAGTCTTTGCTTTCTACATAATGTAACACTTAGAAAGGAGTCACAGTGTTTAGCCCAGTTCTCTGAAAAGTATATTTTTGTATTGTTAAATGTTGGGTTTCATCAGCTCAGGACCTTGCATATAAAAGGTTGATTAGATGTATCAATGTTGCATTTTCTGGAATAGGTACCTGTATAATTATCTACTTAATGTCCTTGTTTTGTGAACTGTGCAGTGAAGTATTTAGCAATAAATGAATATTAATAGGCAACTTCCTCCCAAGTAGCTCAGGAGAAACTGTATGTGCACATCTGTATGTTTGTGTATTGGAAAGTAAACCTGAGGGGTAGAGGGATGGAGAAAGGGAAGGGACAGCTAAAGCACCTCTCATAAACCAAAATCAGAGACGTGGAATAAAGATGTGGCAAGTATTTCTTACAATTTTTCTGAAAATTTGAAATAAATACTTTTAAAATCCCCTAAACCCTCACACTGGCAACTCATTATTATTCAGCTATTTTTTAAAGCAAGTTATTTTTTCACCCAAAGTACATTATGAGAGTGTATAAATAAACAAATTAATCTAAACCTGATCACTGGAATCTGTGTTAGTATTTTAGTTGGAATCTTTCCCATTAGCTAGCAGAGAAGTGATATCCTAAGTAAATTAAAGATCTGATAAGATAGAGGAAAAAGAAATCAATAAAAAAATGGCAGAGAGGAAATGTGAGTGGTAAAAAATGAAGGGGACAGCCGTGTAGGGGGACAGAGAGGAAACTGTCCAACACTGTCACCTACATGTACACGTATACCCATCATATACAGTGCTCCCTAGGCTGTTCCCAGATATAAAGGTGGCAGAAGTCAATGGTTGTTACTCTGTGCTTAGCTCTGTATCGTATGCTCACAGGTACTATAGAAATGTACAGTTGGAATGGTGAATTGTGCAGCTGGGCTATTGGCTCCAGTGAGTAAAGTGCTTGCCAGACAAGCCTAAGGGCTTGAGTTTGGATCTCTAGTACTCATGTACAAACCAGGGCACAGCAGGACTTGCCTGTCACCCCAGGGCTGGGGAGGCAGAGACACAAGGACTCCTGGTATAGTCAGTATAGCAGAATCAATGAGCTTCAGGTTTAGTGAGAAACTATATAGCTCAATAAATAAGGTGGACAGAAGCAGAGGAAGACAGTGACCTTGACTTCTGGCCTCCCCACATGTTCAAACGTGTGTGTGTGTGTGTGTGTGTGTGTGTGTGTGTGTGTGTGTCTGTTTATAAGTGCATAGATTCCAAGTCACCTAGAGTGAATTTGAAAGTAAAAAGCAAAGAGAGATTGAGTTTGGCTGTGGAGAATCTATTATTTCAAAAACATTTTCAGGAGGTGGTACCTAGGGAACAGAAAAGGAAGTGTCATCACTGGAGCTTATTCTAGAAAATCTGCCAAGCTCTACATGCTGGTAAATCAAGTCTACACAGAATGAAAGACTTCAGTTTATAAGAAAGTCCTTAGTGTTCCTTGGATAGAGGCCTCAGGCAAATGAGATTTGCAGACTCTCTGAACTCACACATTCTGTTCAGATACCTACTGAACATGTCTAAGTGAGAAAGAGTCAGGTATAGTTAAAGAGGCTTGTACTAAATGCTGTATAGGCTCACTGAAAACTGACATTCTTTCACTCATTCTAATGTGACTTGTCTTAAAAAAAAAAAAAACAACTTACCAACCCTGTGTTTGGTTATAGCATCTGATTATATACTTATAATTAATATGATTTGACTTTTATTAACACAATCTTGATGTAAAATTATCTTCTATTTCTCTTCATTACAATTTTTTAATATTATTATTTAAAATACACTGGATATGTCAGCAAAAGCACCCCTCCTCTGACTTGATACATTCCCAACAGCAGGGAGAATCCATGAGGGAGTGGTAAGGTGAGTCCTCTGCTCTGAAAAGGAACTCTAAAACTGCATGTATCTGCATTCGCATACAAAAAGCCCCGAATCCTCCCGAGGCCAAAGTGCTTACAGTATATTGACCAGATCTTATCAATGAAATATTATTCATGGCAACTGAGCATGAGATAAAATGTAAAATTTTGAGGCAACTAGATTATTCAGGGTTACATCAACAGTGACTCAAAAGAATGATTCAGTTTCTTCTGAAATCCCTACTAAACTATCTCAGCTAAACTAACCTACCCTAAGTTACTCCATTTGGAGGCTGCTTCTATTCCTGGCACAGACAGCCCATTCGGCTGTAAATGAAAATTTTACCTTACTGCTTTTGATTAAGTGGTGATGGTGATTTTTATTTTGAATCCAGCCTATAATGCCCACAAGTAGTGGGGAACAGCTGGGGGTGCTGACAACACAGTGGACAGTACAGGGATGACAGAGTATAAGGGCTCTAGTTGGGGGTGAGGCTATGGGAGGGTGCCATCCGGGAAGTGAGTGTATAGATGACTGAGATGGTTTGGGATGTTCTGTATGATATACACACACAAAAGAAATCAACAAATTTTAAAAAATGAATTATATTTGAAGAAGCATAAAAACTTACGTCATGTTAATTAGCTGAGGTGATAAACATTACCATTGAAATCTCCCTGATGACTTTATAGGCATACACAGGTGCCAAGGATCTGAGTGTAACCAATTATGACTAGTAATAATCAGATACATACAGATTAGAGATGCATTCACCAACAGTACAGTGTTATTAGCAAAAACAATGAGTCTTTCTCTAAGAAACAGTATACTTTAAAACAAAATGGAGATCTTTTTTTAAAGATGGAAAACTCATTCAATTTTATGTCTTACAGGGTTTATACTGAGTTCAATATTGTATAACTGTATTAATTGTGAACCAAAAAATTTACAGACATTTTTGAAAGAGATGTATCTTTGCTCTGGAAATTGTTATTGAATATGTCAAAGCTGTTTTAATGAAATGCCTCTTCTAATCATTTGGCTATGAACTAAATAATTAAAACAATAATAATATGCCGTTCTATACTCCGAGTTTGGGCCCTGCGCCATTCCTAGTCTTGGGGCCCCAGACACCTGGGGAACCAATACTGCATCCTGATCCTTCTCACTCAGATGCCAATTAAATCTTAAAGGAGGGCAGAGTCAAAGTTTATTTAAAGAACATCATTGCATACTTTTCCCATCCTTGGCTTAGACCAGCACAAGACTGAGGCCTTCCATACTTCATCAGGGATGGGAGAAGGGCTTAGGAGGCAGCACCTCTCCCTCTGGGACTACTGGCAATTAAGTATTGATGGAAGATGGGAATTTTCTTCACAGGTGTAGACACTGATAAGTTGTCCTTGTTCCAGCAAATAACCTCCCACTCATACTTGACCATAAAGACTAGTTACTGGTAAGAAAGACTAGTTAAACACAGTGGGCCCCATGCAAAAGAAGGCATGAATATAGCTGGGGGAACTTGTTCAAAAGATGGGTTCTGGCAGCAAAAAGAAAGGAGAGGAGGGGTAAAAATAAAGTTCATTGTATAAATGTATGAAGCTGTTAAACTATATAATAATTTTTAAAAAGAATCATTAAGATGAGATATTGGCATTGAAAGTTAACCAGTCTCCTGGCTTGATAAACACAGCTTAAACTTACTGAATTACAAAGTAGTAGTAGTAGTAGTAGTAGTAGTAGTAGTAGTAGTAGTAGTAGTAGTTATTATTATTTGATCTTTTGAGACAGGGTCTCCCTGTAGCCCTAGCTGGCCTGGAACTCACTGTGTAGACCAGGCTGACCTCGAACTCACAGAGAGTCGCCTGCCTGTGCCCCGAGTGCTGGGACTAAAGGCGTGTGTCACCATGCCCAGCTTTATTATTATTTTTCTTTTATGTGTATGTGTGTATTGCCTGCATGACTGTAAGTGTACCCATGTCCTGCAATGGCCACAGAGGTTGGAAGAAGGCATTAGATTCCCTGGAACTGGAGTTGCAGACAGTTGTTAGCCACCATGTTGGTGCTCAAAATCAAACCCTGGTCCTCTGCAAAAGCAGTCAGTGCTTTTAACTGCTGAGACATCTCTCCAGCCCTGAATTATAAAGTATTGTATCATGTCCTCATACGTGTTTCTCCTTGAGTGTGTAGGTTTGTGCATGTGTGAGTGTTCTTGTGTGTATGAAAGTACACATGCACATATGTGAGTGTGTGTGTATGTCTCAGACAATGCCTACCTGTTTTTTTGAGACAGTATCCCTCACTGGACTTCAACTAGTCAAGCAGGCTATGCTGCCCAGCAAGTCCCAGGGATCCACTGAATTTAGGAAAAATAGTTCTTTCAAACTTCACACAGTTTAATCAACTATATTAACATTAAATATATTTTCCAAAACTAAAGTACTCAAAGTCATTCAGAGTGTTTATGCTTAAACTGAAATCCCTGACAGTTGCAGACTGAATCTGTCTCTGAGCAAGAGATTTCTCTAAAAATCACCTCCTAATTGACAAACCACAATCGGAAGATTGCTCACAATCAGTGAGATCATCATACAAGCATCACTTGCAGTTCCAGGATTTTGTGGATCTGGTATTCTGCACTGTTCTGCTTGGAACAGAGACACATGGCTTTACCTTCCTACATGAATTTGATAAAGAACAAAATTGAATTTTACTCAATGAAGAACAAAGAACACTGTGTAGTTTTCCAGGTCTGGGAACACTGGTGCCTTCTTAATATTTCAAAGATGCCTGTTCTTAGCATTCTGAACAGAGCCGTATACAATAGTGCTAGAAACCTTGGCTACTCTATCAACTTCTGGACACTGGATTTTGAGTGGAGGGGTTATTGTTCCTCAGCAGTTGTGTAGCCGTGAAAATGAAGACTGCTCTGATGGGTAGCGGCTAAGGTAGGCCTTTTACCAGTTAGTGGGAGCAGGGGGGTGGTGAAGGGGAAGTGACTGATTGTTCCTGAACACAATCCAAACCAATGTTGATGCTTACAGAGTTATTACTTCTGACCGGCAAGATGACTCGGAAGATAAAAGTGTTTGCCACTAAGACTGGGGGCCTGAGTTTGAGTCCCAAAACCCTTATGATGGAAGAAGAGAACTGGCTTCTGCAAGTTGTCCTCTGACCTCCATATGTACATTGAGGGACACCACACACACACACACACACACACACACACACACACACACACACACACACACACGGCTTAAACAATGTAGTAAATTTTATGAGAAAACAAAACTTTCAAAATTTCTATATTATTCTTACCTACCAGAAAAATGTGTTTATTCTCTAATTTGTCTTTTAATTTGAGAGTCAAAGACTTCAGTATTTGATATATGGGATGTATTCTTGCCTGAAAGCATTAGTGGATTGAAAATGCTTGCAATACATTCAAAAGGTTTGTGTGGCACAAGGATTTTTCCTAACACAGTGTGAGTGGAAAGACAGCATTTCAGCAACTTTTGCATTGTAGTGTGTACTTACTGAAGAAACAATGATGAATCACTCTTTTTGAAGGAGTTTTTGTTTTTTTTCGTTTTAGTAAGAACACCATAGTGCCCATGATATCTGGGCATTTTATTCAAAAACAATGACAGCCAATATGACATTCATCTTCCTATGAGTGAGAACTAATACTTATTCATAGTGTTTGAATTTTACCTGGGGAGAAAGGCAGGAAGTTACTTGACTGTCCATCAAAGACTTTGCAGAGAGTTTCCAAAGGTTAAAGCAGAGTCTATTAATCAAATGCTCTTTTGTTTTTCATATGAACGTTTTCTTTGACTTGATGGCTGGGTGTTCACCTTTCCGTGAGTTATACATATTCACTCATGTTCTTACACTGTTTTCTGCTATCACAAAAACTGGGCCCTGTACACATGACTGTATGATGTACACTGATATAGATTACAGGGTATAAAGTGTTTCTTCTGGTGCCTCTAGTTATTAAAGAGTTTCAGAAAGATTCAGAAATAAAGCCTGCATGCCATATTTAATTTTATGCTAAATGTAGATTTTTTTTCTACCTAATTACTATTGTGTTGTATTTACATGGTCTTACAGTGACCTTAAATACAGAAATAAGTAGTTAACTTATTAACTGAGATATTACCTGATATAATGTATATAATTATTTCATCACTTGAAAAATGCTGTAGTCGGTTGTTCCATGTAAGTGTAGGAATGAACAAGGAACCCGGATACCAAGAAGAGCAATAGTAACTGTTCACATAGTCACACTTTTAAACATAACTTTCAACTGTAGGTATGTATGGCTGTCAGAGAATCTGAATTTTCCTCAAAGGAAAATATAGCATAAAAGATAAAGTAAATGGAACATTAGTTATTAGCTTTTATTTAATTATAAAGCATATTTACTGGTATGTATCATATTGCCATGAGTTCTTTTTAACAGAGATGGATAATTATCAACAGCTGATAAACTTCCAAGGTACGAGGTATGTCATTCATATGACTCTATGCTTTAATTAGAATATTATTCGAATGTCCACAAGGTAAATCTACAGTTAACACTTCCAATTAGAAGAGCCTCAGTTCAAAAAAATCTAATTAAATACAGAATGTGATTCAATGAAAGTCACTTAGAGTTAATTAAGGGAAGAATTAACAGACTTGAATGAAAATATATAATGCATATAATCCTAATTAGTACATTTGCTGTTTCTACCCCTCCTAGACATTTACCAACCAAGCATTTAACCTTGAAAGATCAGAGATGCTTTCCAGAGCAAACAGCATTTCCTAAATACTGAGCTAAGCAATTTAGAATTTTTCAAGGTAAAGTATCTGCCGGCATCTCAGGACAGCTGAATTAAGGAGGAGGGTGTGAGCATCTATTAGAGAATGGAAATAACTGGTCTAAATGCTTCTGATACTTAGCCCTGCATTTCTGAAGAGCCTTCCAGGACTCCTCCTCCATCAAGATGCCCTCACCTTCTGCTATGATTGAGGTTCTTCATAGTGCTTTAAGGTTGAAATACTCTAAAACCGTTAGCAGTTGCTATCAGGCATTTTAAAGTAGTATTCCTATGTAATGACATTTAGTGTTTTTACAGTTCTCTTTAATAATACCAATATTTCCCAATACAGATAGAAATTAGATAAGAATAAAATTGCAAATCAATATGTATAATGAAAACAGACATAAAAAGTGATTATAAATTAAATACAATATTCCTATAAAAATAACACATTATTACTAAATGGAACTTATCTAAGGCAATCAAGGCAGATTCATCATTAAAATACTGGTCCTTGAAAATAACCTCAAGTGATTTTCTCAGCAGAAAAAAATAAATTATTTAAGTAGTTCCAATAATGAATGTTAAAACACTAACAACAAAAATATATGAGAAGAAAACTCCCTCAAGATGGCAATGGACAGTGATAAAAAGTAGTTGCTAATGAAATACTTAAAAAAAAATCAGACTATTTCCTCTTTGAGTTATGAAGCAGGAAAAGTTATCAGCTATCACACTGTCTTTAATTTTATGTGCATGAGTGTTTGCATGTATGTAAGTGCACTCACATTGTGCAGTGCTCACGTTTTATTCAGTGTTACACTATAAATTCTAGCTACTGCAATAAGAAAAAAGCAAGTATTAACTTGACAGTTTGTAAATAATAAGGGAGTAGTCTATCTGGATAAAACTCATGAATAAATAGTTAGCAAAGCATCATAACATAAATTTAATGTAAAAGTTCATATACAAGCATCAAACATGCATGTATTGTAATATATAAGTATGATGTTAGAGCACAAAGACTTGAACACTGAGTCTTTTTTAGATTTGCTTTTATGTTTTATGTATATATATATATGTATGTACATGTGTCTGTGTGGATGTGTGCCACATGTGCATGCAGCACCCACAGAGGAGAGACTATGGTGCTGGATCTCTTGGAGCTGGAGTTATTTGTGGTCGTTAGCCACTGCATCTGGATGCTGGGAATCAAACTTGCTCTCTAGAAAAGTAGCAAGCACTCTTAAGTGCTGAGGTATCTGTCCAATCCCTTGACCACTAAGATTTATATATACTAACAAATAATAATTTTCTGCCCAATAAATTAAAAGTTTCTTTAAAAACTCAAAAATCTATAACTAAATGTAATGATACACTATTTTCTTTGATTGGAAGACATATTGATAGTTTACCAATTTTCTGTAAATTATTTAAAAATACAAAACATTCCTTATTAGATTACCAAATGATTCTTTTAATTTTTAGGATGATTCAAAATTAACTTGTTTTATTATTTATTTTTCTGTTGTTGTGATAAAACATCATGACCGAGACAACTTATAAAAGGAGGAGTTTATCTGAGCTTGTTTCCAGAGTAAGGGTCCACAATAGAGTGATGGGAGAGCAGAAAGTCAAAATACCACATCTTCAAACAGACACAGGAAGCAGAGAAAGATAGGAAATCTGGCAAGGCTTAGGAGCTCTCAAAGCCCACCCCTAGTGACTTTCTTCCTCCAGCATGGCCACACTGTCTAAAGGTTCCATGAACTTCCCTACACAGCACCACAAACTGGGGTCCAAGTGTCCAAATACTATTTTCATGCAAACTGGCATACTTGTACTAAAATGACTTATAGTATATAAAAGAAATATGAAAAATGGAGGATTTATAAGAATTTCAGAAGGTATTATAAGTATGGTATATCAGTAAAACTAAGCAATTAGCTTGATTTCAAAATTGAGAGCCCATGCTAGAGTCACACACACATATGTAGAAATGAATTTTTACACAGCCGCCAACATAACCAATAGGGAAATTGGTGGTTTCAACAATGACATCAGCATGCCAAAACATGTTATCTCCTCCTGAATTACCCTCTGCTGAAAATTGTATCACACAGTTAAATGTAGGCACTAAGAGGTTTAACCTTCTAGAAGAATCCATAGGAAAATGTCCTCACAATCTCAGAATCAACAACTGCTCATTAAAAACAACACAGAAAGGAGCTGGAGAGATGGGGCAGCAGTTAAGAGCACTGGCTGCTCTTGCAGAGGACACGGGTCTGACTCTCAGCACCCACATGGTTGCTAACAACCGTCTATAACCCCAGTTCCAGGAGATCCAATGCCTTCTTCTGACCTCTGTGAGATTGCAAGACATGGACATGCAGGCAACACACTTATCCATAAAATGAAAAATAATAAAGAAACAATACAGAAAGAATTAATAAAAGAATAGTTGATGGAAGTATAACACATAAAAATGGAAGTTTTCCATAATTCACAAAAAGCACAAAGAAAATGGTTGTGAAAATATATTCACAACATACAAATCTAGGAAAACTGTATCAGGATATACAATGTTTCATTATTCTGATAAATGTTTACACAAGTAATGCAACTATGTCTGCTCCTCAGAACACACAGATCAACGTTATATTTTTCATGTCTATACATTAGAAAATGTATACTTTTGTACACTTTCCTTTCTCACTCTGAGGTCTGATCCTAACACCAGGACAGAATATTTTACTAGTGATTCTGATGCTATTTCCAAAATAATCCTTGTTTCCCCTGAAGGTCTTCCATTTGTCTGTTTCACTTCCTAAGCTGTAACATTAAAATGGCTTTAATCTGATGTATATCAATCTATAAATGCCAGGAAATTTCATGTCACAAGTAAAATATTTCTATAGGAAATAGAGATCCTCAACTTTAAATGTTATGTGGTTCCCTATGTATCTTAGTAATTAGATGTTTTCATTGTTTTCCAAAATAATTTTCTTTTGCAGTGCTGGTTTTATGCTTAATGCTTAAAATACAGTTCAAATAGCTTTATGTTTGAGAAGTTAACAGAAAAACTCCAGCATTAGAACAAAGCAAAGCAGGTGCTTGTGTAGTGTGCCAAAAATAAATACATAACTGAATAAAAAATACTCCTGCCATTATTCAAAGTTAAAAGCAAAATGTAATGTTATATTGTGAATCTAGGATGAATAGTAATCCCATGATTTCCCATATGGTTGATCCTATGTGTGTGTGTGCATGCATGCGTGCCTGTGTGTGTATGTGTGGGTGTTTATAGCATTCCTCTGAGGTGGCAAATCAAAAGTATCTCTACACAAGTATCTCTATAGAACATTATTTATTACTTAATTTAAACCCATTTTAGTATTTTGGCTTCGAGAATTATGGTTTGCATCAACCCATACACTATCTTTTTTTAAACATATTTTATTTATTTATGTTTTATTTCATGTGTATGAGTATTATCCTGCATGTATGTAAATGCACCCATGTCATGTAGTGCCCACGGAGGTCAGAAGAGGGCATCAGATCCCCTGGAACTGGAGTTCTGAATGATTGTTAGCCACCGTGTGGGTGCTGGGAATTGAACCTGGGTCCTTTGTGAGAGCAGGCAGTGCTCCAAACCTCTGAGCCACCTCTCCAGCCCCAATTCATGGAGTACCTTAAAGATATATGAATGTCCAGAAGGCATTATTTGTAGTCCTCAGAGTAGAGAATTATCACCAATCAATAAAAGATTTGTGAATGAAATTTGGTACACGCATGACAGAAAGCAGTGAAGGTGGTAAAATCAAACAGGAAAGTTGTAGGTAGATCTCCCAGGTGTAGAGAATAAAAATAGTTATAACATCATATATAGCAGTACAATTTAGAAATAAAAAAATATTTTTATCATTAGGTATATATCAAATCTGAAAGAGATTATGAAAACTCATAATGGTTAAAGAAATGGGTTTGGATCAGACTCCCACTTCAGTTTTAATACACATTCAAAGTTTTAAAACAGTATGAGTTTATATCACAAATATATTTTAGAAATTCCCAAGTGGGAGGGGCTTCTAATTCCTCTCTCTAACATGAAGATATACTATTTCAATATTCTTCAGTAGAACATAATTTTGTTTCTACTTCTCCTAAGAGTTTGAAAAGGTACAGTATTGTGATATTGTCTTAATAAAAGCAGTCCTTATTAATTACACAAATTTTATTTATCATTCTTCTTTTACTACATCAATGTCTCTGATAATTATAAACTTCCCAGCTATTTACAGTAAATAAAATACAAGCTTCTGTTTTCATGGTAAGTGTTCACATGCTTGAGAAAAATCTAATGCAAGAAAAATACCTCTGTACTGGCTGGTCATGAAGAGGAGGTGGGTTTGGTTCCCAGCAACCACATGGTGGCAAACATCCATCCTTAACTCAAGTGTCAGGGGATCACACACATTTTTCTGGCCTCTGCAGGCTTTCCATGGATGTGGTGCACTTATAGATATGCAGGCAAAACACTCATACACACAAAATTAAAAAACAGAAACCTTTTTTTTAAAACCCAGCTCTATTATATAGTCAGTGATAAGAAAAAACCCAAGTAAAACATAATTTTCACATATTGTCAGGTTATATATTTTTCTCGTTAAATATAAATGAACTCATTCACTTTAAAGATTTGTATGTTAAATGGATTGAAATTGATTATAGATTTTCCCAGTGGGACAGATCTAACTAGCAAGTCATTGCATGTGTTTAGGATGAACTATGAGTATCTGAGCTGAACCACTTAGAGACACATTTAAAAGGGTTTTAGCTGTATTTAGTTCTTAACAGTGTTATGTGTTCATGCCACTGGAAATCCACATTTTGACTCATTTTTCAGAACTGGGTTAGAAGCTAGAAGGATTAGAAACAGTAGTCTGTTTGGAGTACAGGCAGTTTTGTGCTTTGAATTCAGAAGTTAATGAACATTTGCTAAGAAATACTTGCTTACTTACTCAGCCTTTTATGGATGATCTATTTTGAACTTCGATATTGGTGTTATTAGAATATTTGTGACAAAGAATCTTTTCCAATCAGGTGGTGATCTGGACATATTTTGGGCCTTGAAAAATATGATTTATTATTTCATAAGTCTTTCTTGATCATGGATAATAATGTCTTTGCATGGGGAAACTATAGGATGTTTCCCTCTGCATTGTGAGCACAAAGAAGCTGTAGCAGATTCAAGAGCAAATTCACAGCCAGCTTGTTAGTGCATACCTTTAATCCCAACACTCATGAGGCAGAGGCAGAGGCAGAGGCAGGTGGATCTCTGTGAGATCAAAGCCAGCCTGGTCTACACAGAGTTCCAGGCCATCTGGGGCTACAAGGAGAGCCTGTCTCAAAAAGACCAAAATATAAAAATAAAAATATAAAAAATACATAAAGAGCAAATCATCTAACTGAACAACACATGACCTTGTTCCCCCAAAGAATTGTCCTCCTTGTGTTTTTCCCTACATAATATCAAAGTTAATCAAAATTTCAAAAACACACAAAAGGATATTTGTGTGAAAATCACCTAGAGCAGTATTGACTGCAGGATAGGCTAGCATGTGCATGCACACACACACACACACACACACACACACACATGAACACACATGCACACAAGAACACACACACACAAAGCAGCTCTTATGGGAGCTGGCGAAATGGTTCAACACTAATGAGCACTGGCTCTTGCAGAGGACCGGGGTTCAGTTCCAGCACCCACATGGCAGCTAACAACCATCCATAACTCCAGTTCCAGGGGATTCAAAGCCCTTCTCTGACCTCTGTGGGCACTGCATGACATGGATGAATATGCAGGCAATACGAGCATACACATAAATTAAAAACAATAAACAAAATATGAAAAATAACTGTTGTAGATTTATCAATAAAAAGGAAGGGTAAATTATATTAGTATTTATCCCTTCCCCTATTATGATGGTAAAATTAGTGTTAAGTATTTATAAATTGAATTAATCATGGGAAAGTATATTACCCATCTTTGTGAGAGCAGATGACAAGGAAAGAAAAAGGAACTATGCACAGCCCTCCCTGCCGGAAAAAAAAATGAAAAACGTGTTTCAAAGATAGTAACATTTCTAGCTGAAAAAGAAAATTTGGAGCATGGAAAAATCTGACAAAATCTGGATTTTGACTGTATTTTGTGTCATCAACCCTCTACTTCTCGCTTGTTATTTTTGTTGTCTCATGGACGAGAGCTTCTAGAGGGCAGTAAATTCCACACAACATAATTCTAAGTGTCAGCCAAAAGACCTGCGGAGACACTGTCACTTCCTGAGTTTCTCATGAAGCTGGTAATGCAGTAAGGCTGCTGCCCTAATAACGATGTTTTAATTAGCTCTCAAAATACTGAGCACTTATCTAAGGCCTTCAAATTGGATAGTGCATGCATAACTAGAAGGCATGCTTGCCTCCAAACCTATCAAAATCATTGTCAAATGCATTCTATGCACATTAGGCAAAAACAGCTGGAAGGCTAAACATCTATCTTAGAAGTGTGTCTATAAAATGTTCAAGGAAGTTCTTTTGACTACTTAAAGGATGATCTTTAAAGACTGTATAGTACGTTAGCAAACAACTGAGCAAATGGCTTGGTGTGTTTGCTCATTTGAGCAGCACTGTTGGGGAGAAAACAAATTTGAATGAAGTCTGAGCTATCTTTAATCCAAATAGGAGCATCGGCTCTAGTTTTACCTGTTCCTACAGATAACACAAGTTCACTACACATACACATGCTTAGTTCTGTTCTCTAACATATAACTCTTGAGAAATTAGACCAGATGTCTCATACCTAAATATGCATAGGTCCTAGAAAATAACATTTAATAAATGTTGGTTTAAATAACCACTCCTGGATTCTGGGTGTTGCTTTAATGCAACGGTGGATTAAGAGCATCACTTTCTTATGTGACTGTCTATTCCTGGTGGATGTCATGCCTAGTTTATGCTACCATTGCTGGAAGTAACCCTAGCTACTACTGCCCCTCTCCATATAATGAATTTTCAGCAGGACATAGATTTTGGTGCATGGAAAGGAGTCAACAAAAGTTCCTATTTGTAAGTGTCTGTGCTATTTTACCGTCAACTTTAATTTTTCCTCAAATTGCCTGCTTTCTCCGAGTTAGCCTGACAGTCACTTTAATAGAACGTGCTGTGATATGCTGTTGCTATTCTATTGTGTGAATACATGAATCAGTTATTCTCCATGTGCCAAGGGCTTTATTAAATGTTTAAAGACATGGGACTGCAGGTGAGCACTGTTCAGAGGTAAAGAGTGGGACCTTCTGGGGGAAGAGGTGAAAGTCATCCAGGAAATGGAAAATGGTATGTGAAGACTAATGGGCGCACAGAGCTATGTGTAGGGCTTGTTTGCAGAGTTGCGATATATTTCTTATGCTTGTACCACAAAGCCCAAGTATGTGAGGGTGGGGCACAGGAAATCAGATTACCATGGAGGCACTGTGCCTACTGAACTCAGAGGCTTATATTGACATTCTGTCCATATGTGGTGCTTCTCTCCAGATACTGAAACACTCATCTCTAAGGAATAGGGCAAAACCAGAGAAGCGGGAGGGCCTTCCTTTCCCACATGCTTTCAAGTTATTACTTATATGGGCATTGATTTTAAAAGAAAAATAGTTTATGTTGTCTCTTCATCCATTCAGAGTTGGAGGAGAAAGGACAGAAAGTCAGAAATGAGAAAATGCATATGTTTCATAATAAATGAAGGAAGAGGGTCATAGGTAAATGCTCCATTTAATAGAACAGAGGGAACAGAAGACCGAGGGAGATGGTAATATCAAATCTGAAGCCAAAATGTGCAGAGGGAACATGGGAACCAGCACGTAAAGTTGTGGAAGCTAAAAGAGCTGTGCAGGAACTTTGTTGAAGTGAATTCACTTAGAGAGGAACACAGAGAGGAATTAATAGTGAAAATCTGATTCTATATAGACTTTAGTATTTATGTATGGTAGAAATTTGTAATTGCAACCATATTTAAATTCTTCAAATAAATGATTTGCCAGGTTTTGACACTGTTCTCCCAGGAAATGAAGGCCTGAGAACATGTCTCAGTCTGCTTTGGCAGAATTATCATCTGAAAGATATTCTGCAAGGCATAACTTGTGTCGTAATGCTTTTGTTTATTTTTATATTCAAACACTAACATCTTAAAATACTGGCAATGCATGCAATTATTCCTGTCAGTTTATCTTGATTGAATAGTTCTGTTGCACTGCAATTGATCTGTACTATACCATGCCAATATCCTTCATTTTAGAAAGATGTGTCTTGGTAAAATTTGCAGTGTTACCATGCATTCTGTTTATACTGTGTTTGCATTCTAAACAATGAGTAAGAGATTAGTATATTGATCTGAAAAGGATGATAAGCTTGAACTTAGCATGGTGGGAAAGTGCTCTCGGGAGCTCTCCAGGTTTCTCTGGCTTTGATCCTTCCGGAGAGAAAAGAATTTAGATGGGATACAGAAATAAAGTAGTCAAGAGTTTAAACTGAAGCACAGGAGGGCAAGATGCCTCAGGGACTAAAGGTGCTTGCTTCCACGTCTGAGGACCCACAACATAGAAGGAGACCTACACACACAGACTAAGGCAGGTTTGCATCCCACATATTTGATAAATGAACAAGTAAGTAAGTATTTTAAGTCTAACTATAGCAAAGAAGGAAATAATAATATACCCTTTAGAAAGAGCCCTGCAACAATGGCCAGGTGGCGAGGTCCTAGGGGGCACTGAGTTTATATTTCTCCTCTCTCTATTCTCCATCCCTCTTGTACCTTCCCCAGCTGAAGAAATAAACAGTTCTCACCACAGAGGAATAACAGAGATGATTTATTCTAGAGCCAAACATGAGTGACTGTGGCCCATGGAACACAGGTTTACGTTTCCCAAATACCATGTTCTAATGAGGTAGCAATTTCATGAACTTCTTATAGTAGCAGAGCAAAGAAACTCATAAATCAGCAAATTCTTAAAATACGTAGGTGGGTACATTCAGTAGGTGGGTCATAGCAAATTATGGGGAATTCGACTATAGGTCTCAGATGCTAGCTGATGACATGCTTAGTCTTTTAGTTGGTGGGAACTGGTAGTCTGCTAGTTAATATTGTCCAAAAGATTTTTTTTTCTTTTTTCTTTTTTTTTTTTAATCTGTTAGTCACAGGATGTTAAGTCAGAAACAGAGGTGGATAAGGAATGGCTATTTAGGGGCTAAAGATAGCCCAATATAAATGGAAATTAGGCCGTGGACCTGTAGCATTTCAAACTCTCCTCAGTCACTGGAACTCTGATCAGTTAATCAGCCTTGCAGAAGAAAATTCAGTTTGAAGAAGCAGTTTTTCTGGAAACTTCCATTCATACTCCCAAAAGGAACGCTTCCACAAAAGGGTGTGTTGCCTGGAAAGTCATTTTACCCAGAGTTCCATCTGTTATAAGTAAATGCATAAGATGTAAATGAATGTACATGGTTTAAGTATACCTGGAGTTCTAAAGTTCTCTAGAGGAAAATGTCACAGCAGTATGCACATGTTCCACTGCTGAGGAAGACCTTGACAGTGGTTTGAATTAACCTTGCTAGAGACTATTATTAAACTTGAGGGGATCACAGCCAGTGCTGTGCACCAAACTTCTTTGGCCACCCATCCTCCATAAACCAATTAAAAGAGTAACTTACTAGTAAAAAGAAAAAACAGGGAGACGTATTCAATGAGGACACATTGGAAAGAAGGACAAAGACATCCAGTAAACGCCCCCAAGTCCATCTTCAGGGCCTAAAGTAAGATGAAATTTATTTTATTTATTTAAATTTTACTTATTATTTTTATTTTATGTGTATGAGTGTATTGCCTGAATGTATGAAAGTGTACCCATGTCATGCAGTACCCTTGGAGGGTAGGACAGAAGTGGACATCAGGTTCCCTGGAACTAGAGTTACAGATAGTTGTTAGCCACCATGTGGGTGCTGGGATTTGAACCCGAGTCCTCTGCAAGAGCAGCCAGTGTTCTTAACCACTGAGCCATCTCTCCAGCCCAGAGAATGACATTTAAATAGAGGGCTCCGGATATGTACATCTAAGAGTCCAGGTCCAGTATAGCCCTGTCCACCTTCACCTCCATCTACTGTGTATTATGTCCTATCCTTCTTAGAGCTGACCTCTTCCCTAGCATACAGGAACATTGAATGAAGTCTGGTATTATCTATGGTATTTATTACACATTTTAACAGAAGCTAAATTTTTCTTACTTACATGAACACCTAACTGAGTGGATTCCAATGAACTATTCGCTACAGACTTCTATAAGCCAAGTCGTATTTTAAGACCTGAACGAGTTGATCTTAATATTTCCTTCAGCTTGCTAAAGGCTTATATAACCTTGGCCTGGATAGTTCCCTTCTTGGGCCATTTAATATAGAAACTAGCAATGATAAGTCCTTTCTCCTACCCTTTGGAATGTAAGTCTTTTTAAATGTATGTTAAATATTTTAAAACACTACCAGGGAGATAGAGCCCCTTTCTCAATCCCCCAGTTAATTTCTAGAGGGGCCAGAATCTAAAGTTATGCCTGGTTGCAAAGTATGGCTCTAGTTCCTGTCAGGAAAATGACCTTTTTCTCTGTGTAAGGTCAATTAGCAAACACAGACTGCCTAAGGCCCAGGTACCCTATAGGGTGATTCCATCTTGGAAAAAATTTCCAGTCCAATTGTTTGTTGATTGTCTTGTATGTTTTGTGTATAACAAAGTTCAGCCTGAGTCCCTCTCTCTCATTCCTACAGCATTCACTTTTCCTTCCTGTTTGACTTTGGCACAGTCATATACTTTTGCATGCCCAAACGAAGCAATCAAATTCCTTAGAATGCACGACCCTAGATCCAGTCTGAAGAACATAGGTAGTACAACTAAATTAACAGTAAGTTCTCAGGTTCTACCAATGCTCTTAGCTGTAAGTACCCAAGTCCTGTTACTATCTAGGGGTCTTGATTGGGTTTCTTTTCTCTGCTAGCTAAATAATTAGAAGGCAGGAGCATTTTCAGACACATCTGAAAGGTCAGGTAACACAAAGAAATGCACACAACATACACACAGAGAGACAGGCTCTCCACAAATAGAGAGGGTACTCAGAAACTGGAAGATCCAAAGGCCTCCAGGAGGACCTGGGTCTTTAAGTCTTTTTGCTAGTGTGAGGTCCCCCTCCCCTAATTTGGATTGATCCACTTAAACAAAGAAGAGGAAGTCCATAGGTCATAATTCCAAGCTGAGTGACATATGTCTGGGTCTGTCCTTGGTCTTATCTAAACTGATCTTCACTGGGACTGGTCCGTAGGAAAAGAGGCTCCGGTGGTGTCACAAAAACCCTGCCAGGCCTTTGCCTCAGACAAAGATGAAGCAGGGAGTGTGTGATATTTTATTCATCAGTGACCTTGCTTGTTTATCAATGATTTGATCCCTTACAGGACTACTGATTTCTCTTGATAGCATGGCCACTGGCAATAACAGGTTATTTTATGCCAATCTTAATGACTAACACTATCTTTTAGATCACATACAATGCAGATAGAAGTATATAGATACAGGGGCTGGAGAGATGGCTCAGCAGTTAAGAACACTGGTTGTTCTTGTGGAAGACTCAGGGTCAAATCCCAGCACCCACATGGCAGGTAACAACTGTCCATAACTCCAGTCTCAGGGGATCCGACAGCCTCTTCTGTCCTCCACGGGCATTCACAACACAGATGCACTTACCTACATGTAGGCAATACACACATACATATGAAATAAAAATAATAAATAAAATTTTTAAAAAATACAGATACTGCAGTGTTCAAAGGAAGAGATCTTATAGAAGAAAAGAATTGAGAGTTGAGAGAGATGCACAGAGTTACAAGGTATTTATGAACCTAGTACTGACAGAACAAAGTTTGTTTAAGGCACAAAGCTGGTTCAAGGTGAGACAAAGCTTGGTCCATAAACAGCTATTCAAATGGGTTGAATAAAAAAAAAAGAGAATATATGTGTTATCAGATTTTGATGAGCAGAAGCCCTAGGGACCAAGTTGAGAATCTGTCACTTGTCAACCCATGACGCGTACTCCTGCTGGTCTGTTCAGTAGATGCCAGAACACCTTAGGTCTAGCTGTTCCTTTTTGATGATCCTAGGAGTGTTATATCACTCATTGATCTGGTATATTTAATAAATTCACGGGCCTATGTTTTCTGATATGGTTCTGATACGTCCATGTGTCCAAATGTTCCTGATTTAATTTGATAAGTTCATAGATGGTTGAAATAAGTTATTTAGCATTGCTTGTGCTATAGAAATCATGGTTCTTTAATTACACAAAGTATCAAGTCATCCTGCCTCAACATTTACATTCAAAATAGAGCAAACTGGTGTTTCATAAGCTATTACTCAGGGCAAGACGCAGCCTGGAACTAGCTACTCTGTAGGAGATGGAGTGACTTAGCACATGGCACAGCCTGATCTCCAGGTATTCTGATGACTGATATTGAGAGGTCGTTGCCCAGCCCACCTTTGTATCCTGTGCACTGATCCATGTTGAGGAGCAGAGATGGCTGCTGAGGGACTTCCTGGTTTACAGATTGCTGATGAGTTCTGCAGGGGCATGTCATTGCCCTTCTGTCTGCCCAGAGTTCATGGACTATTTTGTGGTATTTATTTTTGACTTTTCCTCTTAAGATAGCTCCCTGGTACAGAAGAATCCATTCATGTTCTTTCTATGATGACTCTCATTTCATTTGAGCCAATTATACCTTTGAGATTGCAAAAACCAAAGGGAATGGAACTATGTGGGAAGATGAAGCTGTTTACCACAGTAGAATATGTGACTTGCGGACAACTTCAGAAGATTAGAAAAACTGTAACATCATTTTACCTCTGAATGAAGCTCTGACCTTCAGTTTCTCATTGCTCATAGAACGACTATCTATTGGATTCTTCTAACTACACAAGGATTATGTTAGACTTATGGAATGTAAAGCCAAATCATTAAGCCAAAGAAACAACCTTCCAGATTACTCTTAGGTAACAGTGACCCAATATCTTATTGACCCTGAGAGTATGAACAGTTGAGAAAAGAATAAGGAAGAGACAGCTGTTTTCCTCTTATGTACTATGCATATTAGCTGTCTTAGTTTAAATAGGGAATTAAGTATACGCAATACAAAATACAAATATTAAGATGGGTGTGGTGGCAAATGCCTTTAATCCCAGCACTTAGGAGGCACTCAAGGGCAGGCAGATCTCTGTGAGATTGACGTCAGCCTGGTCTATAAAGAGCGTTCCAGGCCTGCTGGGGCTACAGAGAGATCCTGTCTCAAAACAAAACAAAACAAAACAAAATGAAATTAAATAAAAAAACTAAAGATTAAAAAAACAAATTAAAAAAATTACCACTATATTTCACTACCTAGGTTACTGGTACATTTGTATTTTTTTTTATGTTTAATGCCTGCTTTGATTCTTCTTAATTGATGTCATGAAGACTAGAATGAACGATCTTACCGTTAAGGCTCATCTTCTGTGTGCTGTATAACTAAGGATGTGGATATCAAGCAAAGAAGAATGAAGGAATTATGTAAGAATGAAACCATGAACTTTAATGAAGAGAAGGTAAAGAATATTCACTTTCACCTACTAATATCATAGGAAGAGAGGGGTTTAAAGATGTCAGCATCTCTACAGCTTTCTGTGTCATTTGGGTATTTGCTGGATGGTGTGGGAAGCATTCGCCTATTAAAGTATTGCTCACCCTGACCCTCAGCAAGACTTTTTCCACACAGGAGAGGCTCAGCTCACCCTCTGAACAGCATGACCCCTGGCAATCATTGGAACTGCGTTCATTAAATTACATTATCTATCTTTGCAAGGTTACATTTTATTAATTCTTCAGCATGTTAATATGATTAGATGCTATTTGCAGTTATTTTTATGCATTTGAGGTAATTCATAATAAATTATGTAATAAAGCATATTTTTTCAAAAGGTGGAATTTGTAGCCTTGCATTTTAAAATGTGTCCTGCGGAATCAATGGATATTTTCTTTTCAGATCTGTTTATTTTTTGTTCTCAGGTGCTTGTGATCCCAAATCATTACAGTCGTACCATAGCATCTGTTAATACACTGCCATCGTAATATGAGTGTAATTTTATTTCATTTCTTCTTCCAGATATCCTCTAACGCTTTTCACCCTAATGTCTGGCTGGCTGGTGACTTTTATAGGTTATTTTAATTGACTTGTCCTTGAGCTTTTTCTTAAATTGGCCAGTGGCAAACCCTGAGAGGAAATTGGAGGGAAGGCAGCAGTAATGATGTCTTACTCTCTTTTTGTAAAATGCTGAAATCATCTTGCAGGTCATTTTAGAAGAATTTATACATTCAAATTCCTGAGCAGAAGTCTATATTCGCCTGCCTCAAGTGCTGTTTCTGGCTCTGCTAATAGGACACCAGCCCTAAAATCAAACTAGAATATAATGGTAGAAGAATTAGGAAATAGTGATCTGCGGAGAGAAATGGATGCTGCCATTTCTCCTTTGTAAAGATGTCCTTGAATAGTTTAGCTCTGAGTGACTTCTAACTCTTTTCATCCTTACAAAGCCCTTCATAAACTGGCCTGTGCCTGTCCTTCTGACCCCATTTCATCTGCCCTCCGCTCTTCTCATCCCATGGTAAGTACTTCTGTAAGCTTGCTGCTCCTCAGAGCAGATGAGCCTTTCCCGCCTTCTGACCTTCACGGTCCCCTGTTCTACCTGCTTGCTGATCTGAGGATTCCTGCTCCTCATAAATTCCCTGTTCAAATGTGCAACCTCAAATCAGCTTCTCTCACTTCAGAGAATCTGTGGGATTCTCTCTGACATCTAACTCTATTTCACTTTGGTTCATGACACGTCCCTCGTGTGAAGTGCATTTGTTCACTGGTTTAATGTCTGTCTTTTCCAAGAAAATATTAACTTCGTGGGAGAAAGGACATTGGCTGCAATCACATGTTCAGTCCCCAAAGCACACTCCCCTCAGTAAGAATAATCTTGAATGAAATAAGCTGGCAAGGCAATACCTTGATATATTTGTTGAGTCCATTATCCTGTGGCAATCACTGGAGTCAGTTTAATCTTCTTACAATTAATTCTGGTAACTGATATGGAAAGAGGTTGGCTTAGAAGTAGTTCACTCCAGTTCCATCATTTTGTGCCTTTAAAGCCATTCTAGCTTTTTAAGACAGAATTAAACAATTCTGTCGATGTTCTATCACCAAATGTAATAGGTTAGTGAACATCTTTAAGCTATTTTCATATTTAATAAAATGTTAAACCAATTGGACTGTTTTTTCTTTCGTGAATCCCCCTGTACTTTATACCAAGATCCTGAAAGTAATAATAGAATCATATAATGTTGACTGAGCATTTCCCAAATTGTAAACACTCCTTTGTAGATGCAAAAATTGGTTATTTAATAACCCTCTGTGATATCAGCCCCATTTCTGAGAGACGAGAACTGAGTCTCAGATTATTTAACTGACTTTCCTGACAGTTGCTGGGTAACTGTCAGGGATATTGCTGAGCTGTTCTAGAGCCTAACAGAGGAAGAGATGCGGAGCCTTCTTCCAGAGAAGGAATGGACTACTTCACTATTGCTATGACCAGGTTAGGTTTCTTTATTCCTAGTATACACGTGAACCTTCCTCAGCTTTTAGCTTTGAATTTATTATATCTATTTCCATTTAGATCAGGGGCCACAGCTTCATAAATTGCCAGGAAGAGTGCAAAACATCAACTCACTCTTAGGAATATAGGCAAGCCTGGGCTAAACCATCCCCCCAGTCCTGCACACCATGGTCAGATTCAAGTGCTCTCTCGAACACAGCAGCCACTTTACTTATTTTTTCAATTTTTACCTTTATTTATTTGTGTGTGCACACCCAGCATGCTTGTGGAGGACAGAGGACACCTTTCAGGAGTTCTATCTTTCCTTTTACCACCTGGGTTATAGGATGAAACTTCAACTGTCAGGTTTGGCATTACATGAATCCCTCGGGAGCTGTTTCAATGTCTCTAAGCTCTGTTCTTTCCCTTCTCCTTGTTGAAACTCTTTCCTCCTCCTCCTTCCACATGCCACCTTACCTCCAGTGCCAGAGTCCGGGGTCTCCTAGCTCGGCTTTCTTATCAACCGTCATTGACTTGCCCTTCTCAACAGTAACTCTCCCATCAGGTTTCAGCTCAGGTGGTCCCTATATAGAGAACGGTTAGCCAGCTGCTGTGGACTGGACAATGCTGCCATCCCACCCTACATCCATATTTTGATATTTTGTATTCATCCCTGTGGTATTTGGAGAGATGAACTTTCCAAAGAGGAGAGGAAGTCATGAGAGTAAGCTCCTGGCTATGGAATCAGCCAATTCTCCCATGAGAACAGACATGAGAGACCATGGCTCTCTACTGTGTGACAATGGCATGAAGGCACCAGGCATCAACCTGCAAACCAAGAAGACAGCCCATGCCAGGGGCCAGATTCTGCTGCCACCCTAGCTTGTAATCCAACTTTCTGAACTGTGATCAATACATATTTGTTTAATCTGAAATAAACAGAACACAAAATAAGAATTAAAGAAGTAACTGACGACCTGCCTTAGTAGATTTATTTATTTGTATTTCACGTGTATGAGTGTTTTGCCTAAATATACGTAAGTGTACTATCTGTGTACAGTGCCCACAGAGGCCAGAAGAGGGAGTCATATTTTACCTTAGTTGAAATATGTACGACAGGAGAGTTGAGATTTGAATCTCGGAGCCATGGCTGTCGATACCAGTTTGAGATGTCTTGTTGTTATCTTTCTCACTGTCATTCCATTGAGCAGTTTAAGGAGAATGTTTATTCAGCACTTTGATGACAGTTTTGTTTGTAACTAGGAACACTTTTGTCATTGTCAGTTCTCTTACTAGTGGATGTGGAAAGAAATTATTATTTCTGTACCCTCCATATTCACAAAGGCTTGAGCATTGGTTGATTTTCTCTTAATCTGAGGCCTATGAAAGTTCAGAGGATGAAAAGTTATCCTCCTTGAATTCATTACCTTCAGTAGGGTCCTCAGAGACTTGTCAGCAGAATTATGGCTTTGTGTTTGCATAATAAAAAATAGAATTTTAATGGCATGCCTAAATCTGTTGGAGCTGTAGTACAGGGAAAATTAATGTTTAGAGACGGTTTTGAGAAATTATTCTTATTATAAGCCAAGTAATTATCAGAATTGACTAAATTCCAAAGAACTTCTTAAAGCAGTTCCAGAATTTTGACCCAAACATGCTACCTTTGAACTGCTGTCCTATGGACCAGCCTCACATTAGATAAAACTAATGCTGCCCGCTCAACAAAGCTCTTAAACACCCAAACACAATACCAATGTCAATGGGGAACCCAAGAAAATAATATCCATTCTGTGGTAAAGAAGTTTAACAACTTCAAATATTTAAGTTTACTTCTCCAATTAGATGATTTGATTACAGAATTCTAATTTTTCTTAGTTTCATGGTTTTGAAATTTATTTGTAATTTTTTTTTTCTTAAGCAGAATATAAAATAAGGAAACCTTATTTACAAAATTGTCTTAAGGCCCATTTTAACATCCACTCCAGTCCTTAATTATTCATGCATCTTCTATTTATTTACTTCTCTTGACAGAATAAATCCATAATGAAGAATAATTCTGCCAAAAACTAAGTGTTAGAAATTTCCATAGTATAATAATGCCAGGGAAATGCCAGGGAATTAAAGTTATGAAAAAAAAGTGTGTTCAAAGGCTAGCAAATAGACACTAAAACTGATTACTCATCTGGAGCTGGGGGATGGCTCACTCTGTACAATGCTTGCTGTTCAAACATGAGGACCTACCTGAGTTTGGATCCCAAGTATCTATGTAAAATTTTTAAGCATGCCCAAGCTTGTGCCTTGTATTACACTGTTGAGGAAGAAGACATAGGAAGGCATCGAGGACTTGCTGGCTAGCAAGTCGAGCTGATCTGTGAACTCCAGGGTCAGTGCATAAAAATTAACATGGAGAGCAATTGAGGAAGACACCTGAGAACAGCTCTGTCCTCCACATGTACCAACATTCATATATATACACAAACACGTATGTACACAGTACAGAGTTTAGAGATCGGTCACTTGTTCCAGTTAAATTAATTTCTGTATTTTAAAAATTAAGACAGCAGACAGTAATCACTCACTCTGTAATCTAGATTGGCCTGGAATGCTTTCCTTGAACTCAAGATTCTCCTTCTTTGCCTCTAAGTGTGGGAAGTACAGAATTCTACTAACAGGCTTAGCTCTGATTTCAGAACTTCTAAACCATATACTATGTTAGATATCTTCCACAGCTGTCAGATTGTTTTATTTAGATACCTAAAGAGCTATGGGTCATGAATTAACTCATTTTTTTTTCTTTGTACATCATCCTTTTCAAAGACTTGATTGAAAGATTGTTAGATGTCAGGGCAAACAGTAAAAGGAGACAAGGAAAGAAACCAAGTCTGACCTCAACAGGGGAGACTGTATTTATTAGCACAGCGAGGGGCAGCAACCTTCCTGCTGGATGGAGGCTGTGCAGAGTGAAGTGAAGCTTAGGCTTATATAGGGTCCTTCTCTAGGAAGGCAGCTACAGAGAGCCGACTGGAGACAGCTGCTGGGGGAAGTTTGTTCTCACCAGGGGGAAGTCTGTTTCTGATATAGATCTGGATGCTCTTAGAGTAAGGGTTGGGGGGCCAAATGATCTGTGGTGAGAGGTCCCATGTCATGCCAATTTCCTTCAAGATTGAAATATACCTATCCTAGTACCATTATTTATCTACTTTTTATTATTTTTGTCTGTTTATGTGTGCATATGTGTATAAACATGGATGTGTATGTACATTTGCCTGAGTGTGTGGATACATGTATGTGACAGGGCACATGTAGAGGTCAGGAAAAATCCTTGGATATTGGTTCTCCCTTTTGCCCTTACTGGAGACAAGTCTCCGTTTCTCTGTGGCTCACTGTTGCATACAGGAGACTGGCCATCCTGCGAGCTCCCACTGGCTCTCTGCTCTCTGCTCTCTGCCTGCAATCTCACCTTAGTAGCACAGGGATTCCACACATGTGCTGCCATGCCTGGTTTTATGTGGGGTCTAGGTGTTTATACCACTCCTCATGTGTGTGTGGCAAGTGCTTTACTCACTGAGCCATCTCCCAGCCCCAATGCTGTTTTTATAAATGCTATTACAAATTCATCCCTAAGTAACAATTTCAAGAATTTGAAATAGTCTGAAGATTACATTTAAAGTTAGCATAATCCTTTAAAATATACATTCCCATTCTCTTGTCTTCTTTTTTGGTAGCATTTCTCAGGAATTACAGTATTTTTCTGTGTCCAAGTTTTAGATCTTAAAATTTGCAAGGGCACTTATTTCCAAACAAGTTTATCCTCTTTGGAATATTAATTCTCAGAGGTAAAATATTCACTTTCACTTAGGAACTATTAAAATGAGTGAAGCAGGTTTGGGACAGAAGCTGATCTGAAATTTCCCTTTGGAAATGAGTTTTCTTAGGACAGAGCACCTCGTCACCAAGTGACACATGACTGGGCTTGAGGTTGAAGTTCAGAGGGGCAGTATATCACATGAGTTGGTAGGACAGGCCAGGAGCTGGGAGAACACAGCAGATATTATTAAAACATTAGGAGAGTTGAGCTAAAGTGAAAGAGGGAAAGGGACCTGAGGTGGAGGAAGAGAGAAAGAGCTAGAGAGATTGAGACTCTGCCCTGGAGGGAGTCCTTGCTTTTACAGCCTTACTAGGGGCTTTATAATCTTCCCCAGAGCATGGGGTACCTGGCCATAGTTTAAAGCCAGTTTCAGCATGGGTGTCAATGTTGTTTGTTCTGAGTGGTAGAGATAAGGAAAAATATTTGTTTACAAATTCTTGTTATATCCATAGGCGACAGAGAGTAGAGCTGCATCAGGGCTTCCCTGGAGACCAGACATTGATTTCGGGGGTGGGGGGGAGCAGGCAGCTGGGAGGTCTGTGTTCTAACAGAAACCCTTGCAAAGGAGAGAAAAATCTGATGGGAACTCAGAAAAATATAAATATTCCTGTCATCTTTAGGCTTTAATATTCTTATGGCTGCAGTTTTGTTTATAAAACCCTATCTAGATAGGCTATAATGATTTTTTAACAGTGTTAAAATCATCATGACCAAATGAACATAAAGACAAATTGAAATATATTACAAGACAAACATGTTCCCCTAATTTCTTCAATATTATGCATTATTGACAATATTTCAAAATAAATTTTTTTTACTATTAATCAGAGACAATGTCAATGTAAGTTGTTCTGTTTTCTGCTAATATGTAAAATAGTTTCATTTGTAGCCAGAGTTCCATATATTATTTTAAGTAGTCCTTTGAGAAGCCAGATCCCACAGCTCCTTACTGATCTTGATCTGCGCCGTTTCACCAGTGTCTTTGATCTTGTAAGGAGGACATTACCAATTGAAAAGTTCATCTGAGTTATAATTATTATTTTGTCCCTAATGGACTCATTGTAGTGTTTATCTTCATAACCCAGTCATTATTATAGTTCAATAAAATTGCAGTAAAATTAGGCAATCAATGCTGTATGGAAATTAAAGTTGTACTAGAAGTTTTTCCCTGGAACAGAAAAGTGCTCCCGATGGGTTCCTTTACCATCTTGTCAGAGCTTCTCTGAGGATCTAGTGGAAACTCTATAGCAATCAATACTGCTTCAATAGTTCTCCTACATCTGGTAGTGTCTGGTTGAGGGCAGTCTGTGTCTGTGGGATACATGTAAGCTTGTTTATTTCACTAGTAGTGTCAAGAGACTGCAGATTGTGTACCCTCTGAATTTGTTGAATTTATGAAAACTTAAAACTTACTGCAGTGAAAATGACTGTGTGAACTATTCCTATTCTCATGAGAGACATGAACAAATGGTTACCCATTCCAGATAGCAAATCAATGACAGACCAAAGCAAGGACCAAAGTCCAACTCTGACTCAGTGAGTTTTATTGAGGATACACACAGTGGAATGGGTGAGGAGTTAATCACATGAGCAGAAATGACTCCAACAGCCACATCAGAAAGCACACCACAGCACGTGGGGCAGCTCACAAATGCTAAAACTTGGAGCACAGTGTACAACTTACAGACTGGATGACAGGTTGGAGAATGTCTTTTCTGGTAGCTCAGTTAGTCTAAACCCTTCTAGGAGCCTGGGCTGATCTCTTCACTTCTACACTGTTTGCCTTATCTGAGCCTCTTTTGGGCAGCTCAGCTTGTCTGCAAGTATTTCTCAATAGTCCTTCCTGCTTATGCATGCTTGGAGAGGGAAGGGCCTGGTGAATACAGTCAGTTTCAGGTACTTCCTGAAACTACTGAGTTGTCTACTTCCTGACCTTACAGAGCTTCACTGCAGGATGGGATGTTTTTCCTCCCTTTGGAGCTTTCTGGGTCTTAACGAGCTTTCCTCCAACGTGGAAGGTTTTATCTCCAGAAGAAATTGCTACATAACCTAAGTTGAATTTGTGCTTTGCAGAAAGATTGTCTATTAAAGGTTGTGAATTGTTTCTATAGAAGGATATTGGTTTTAGGTTGAGCTACTGCAAGTCTGCTTTCTGTGTGGGGCCTGAGTGTCTATGAATATATGCAGGAAGGAGTGATAGGAAAAACTGGGTCTCTTTAGTCAGTGTCCTAAATCAACATCACAAGCTGAGAACAGTGACTGCTTATATACATTGTTTATAGTTTTCAGGAAACACATAATTTCCTGTGAATTGAAATTGCAATTTTTAAAAGAATCATAATTAACCTAAACTAAATAACGCATATACTTCCTATCTCATCCAATCTCATCCTCACCACCACATCATCTTTTGCTGTATTTTATTTTGTATGACAATAAACATTTAAAAAAAAACCCTAAAACTTGTGTAAGAACAGTTAGAAGATAAACTTTTAAAACTATTGGACCCATAGATAAAGAGAAATCCTGCACAACTCATCAGTATGATTATTCATATATTTTAAATATATGAAATTTTCTCATTGAGATAATTTTTTAAGAATCAATAGCAATATTTTCGGTATTACATCAATTTTAAGGTTAATTGTTATTATTTTGAATATGTATATGTGTATAAAATAGGTACATGTGAATGTGGCTGCCTCAGGGGGCCAGAATATTGACTGGAGCTGGAGTTACAGGTGGTTGTATTGTCATCCAAAGTAGGTGCTGGGAATTGAACTCAGATCCTTTGCAACAGTAGTGTGCATTCATAACCACTGGGCCCTTTTTATAGCCCCAGGTATCATGTATTGCTTTAATGTCATAGAGATGGAACAGTGGCCCTGAAGAAGAAATATTTAGTGAAAGAAGGATTTTAATAGAAAGATAAAATCAACAGTCCTAAGAAATGATGTTGAAAATGTAAGAACATAAAACCTAAGAAATTTATTTGTTCTTACTGTTTGAATTTAAAGGTGACACTAAGTTTGATAGTGAAAATTCTGTCTTAAAGAGTTATAAAATTCAGGGTTTCAAGCTCAAGGATACATAAAAATCTGATCTATTTGAACCAGGCTCATGTTTTGAAGCACTTGGTCCCCAGTAGGTGGTGCTGATTGGGGAGGTTATGGAACCTTTAGGAGATGTAGCCTTGCTGGAAGAAGAGTCAATCTCTCTCTCTCTCTCTCTCTCTCTCTCTCTCTCTCTCTCTCTCTTTCTCTCTCTCTCTCTCACACACACACACACACACACCCCATACACACACACACACACTGTGGATAAACACAGGCAGTTTCCTTTTCCAGCTGCTGGCTGCCATGCCTGCCCCAACAATGGACTCTCCCTCTGCAACTGTGAGCCAAAATAAACCCCTCTCTAAGTTGTTTTTGGCCACGGTATTTTATGACAGCAACTGAAAAATAACTGATACAACATCTGATGCAAGGTTAGCAAAAGTCCATGATTCTAGTCAATTAGTTATGAAGAGGTTCTATGTGATGTTGAAAGAAGGAAGATGAGATTACAAAGCATTTCTTAGATATGATTAAAAGATAGATAATAAACTGAATAATTATTTGTTTGCTGTTATATAATTCTTACACAGATTCGGTAGTTGGAACTTTATGTTGTATCACAGGCAGTTCTTTCATTATATATTCTCCAAAACTTAAGTTCTAGAAGTGTCCCTAGGGCTGGACATGTATTTATGAAAGAAACAAGTAGAATGTCTATTACACATACAGCAGATCTGGAGTCAAATTGTCCAATTGGCAGGTTTGCAATATTATATGCTGTATTTATACACAAGTACTTGTGTATACCATGGTGATAATGGATCAGTGTAAACAGAAATATTATTGAATTAGTGAAGAGCAAATCAAGTTAACAATAACTGAACACAAGTGAAGCGGTAAGCATCTTCACATATTTTGGATTTGCACTTACTTATCCAATAAATTATTTGGAGATATATGAAGTGGTAAGTGTTAAAAGGATTACAGGAGAATCAAAGTAGTCATCAACACAGGGGACAATATCAAGTTTATATTTGAGCAAGGTAGATAGTACCCTAAATAGCAACAGTGATGTTAAAACATATTTACATATTATGTGAGGAAAATAAACCTCACCATGCAAATAAAATTGGTATGGAGACCAATGTTGGAGAGACTGACTAGGAGGTTGTTCCTTGATAAGTTGAAATTTCAGTTGCATCTAATTGATGGAAGTAAGTAAGGCTTGTCTGAGTAGAAAGAAGTCTCCATCTGAAAAGGGAACAAGAGAGATCATAGAGATGAGAAAGACTTATGTGTCAGAGCCCAGGAAGGGGGGAGTGTGCTTGGACATTGGGAGTGAAGGAGACTGTCATGGTAAGGACTAATACGCCTTTACTAAACCAGCCTTGGAATTCCCACTGAGGAATTATGTACAAGGGAATAGAGTCTGATTTATATTTTTAAAAGTATGACCTTAAATTGATAAGAACATACTACACTTGATCTTAGGCAAAAAGCCAAGAATTTTATTAAGATTTATTATATGAAATGCCCAAAGGCCTAGTAAAACTATTTTAATAATAATAATAATAATAATAATAATAATAATAAAAGAATGGTCTTACCTGCACAAGGTCAAGCCAGTCAATGTCATAGCATGGATAATGGAAGTGTTCACCAGCCTCCACCCCTAACTGAGGAGCTGTTGACAGTTGACCCCTTCTGGGAGAGGGAGAATCAGTTTTCTTTAAGGGTATGTCTCCTGGTAGATTGATTGATCATGTGCCAGTAGAAGGTCCCACACCCAGGAATATATGGGCAGTACAAATTGGACTCCATGGGTTCTTTTAAAAAAAACAAGAAGAGCCGGACTTGGTGGTGGACACTTTTAAGCCTGCAGAGGCAGGCAGTTCTCTGTCAAATCGATTCCAGCCTGGTCCACATAGTGACTTCCAGGCAGACTGGGACTATGGAGACCCTGTCAAAAAACAAAAAAAACAAAACAAAACAAAAAAAAAGAAGAAATTTTATAAAGAGGACATGAGGTTGAAGAGATAGGGAAATAAGGGTTGATCTGGGAGGCAGTAGTTAAATGGAGTCAGGGATAAATATGATCAAAATACATTGTATAAATTTCTCAAAGAGTTATTAAAATACGTTTTTTTCAAAAGAACACCCTACTGGAATGTGAAGAAAGAATGAAAGTAAGCCAGCACAGGAACACTGGAACTAGTCAAAAGCTTTAGTGCAAGCAGAAACCTGTGCTCACAGCTCTGTCCAAATTTTTTTATATTTTACTAATTTTATTTTGTGTATATGAGTGTATTGCCTGCATGTAGATAAGTATACCCACGTTGTGCAGAATAGAAAAAGCAGGGCTGGAGAGATGACTCAGCGGTTAAGAACATTGGTTGTTCTTGCAGAAGACCCAGGTTCGAATCCCAGCACCTGCATGGCAGCTAACAGCTGTCTGTAATTCCAGTTCCAGGGGTCCGACAGCCTCTTCTGTCCTCCGTGAGCATTGCACAACACAAGTGCACTTACCTACATGCAGGCAATACATGCATACACATAAAATAATTTTTTAAAAAAGAATAGAAAAAGTAGGCATCCTAATCTTGTTCTAGCTTTAGAGAAAGAATATATATTTCATTTTTAATATAATTTTAGTTCTATTAACCTTATTATGTTGACATATGAACCTCTCTTCCTAATTTCTTCAGAGCTTTTACCATGAAGGTATTTTGAATTTTGTCAGAGACCTTCTCTATATCAGTTGAGATGATAAATCGTTTCTTTTTTTTAAGTCTATTTACGTGCTCTATCACACTCACTCATTCTGCAATAATCTTGCATCCTTGGAATTACACAAATATGGTTCATGATATATGTCATGATGTATGATCTTCTTACTATGTTTTGGAATATTATTTTCCATAATTTTGTTGAGAATTTTTCATCTTTGCTCATCTGAGAAATTAGACTATGTTCCCTTAATATGTGTGTCATCTAAGAGAGGGTTCTAAAGTATATGTGACATGAAAATGGATGGGAGTCTATCCAGGGAACCAGACAGAGAGGTTGGGCAGGGGGCTCACAGGAGAGTGAAGGGGTCAGACATGAATGAATGAATAAATGTGAACAATTATGACAGAAATGCATAGAAGCACCATAAATATTGTTGGGTGTTGTGTATTGACCCCCAAAATTAGCTTAAATGTTTTAAATAAAAAGGTTTATTTATTTTAGAATAACTATTCTAAAATCTATACTTATTATTAATAGGCTTTCACAGTTTACTTAGAATAATTTAAGGCTCTAAATGTTACATGTAACCTTAAAAAAAGACCTTCTGCATTTTTAATCATTGTGTTTGATAAATTCTGGAGAAACTACCATCAATGTTTGTCTATTGAAATTTTTAAAATGCCCGTTTATTATCATATCATAGACCCCTATCAATTTTTATTAAAAACATGAAAAAAGTAGTGGGTGAGTTTTATACAAAGCCATGTTTTGCATAGTTGGATAATTTTGTGGTCACTAAGTATAACAAGATTATTTCAGGACAGAGAAGTAATGACTATAATGGAGTTTCCTTCCTCAACAATAATATTAAATTTAACATTTTGAGGATACTGGTATTGTTAATCCTTCCAAAACCTCTATCAAAAACAATTCAGAATCTGTCAAACAGTTTATTTTTCCTTTTGTATAAGATAATTATTTAAAAAATGAATTCTTGGACCAGGAAGATTGCTCAGTGGGGAAAGTGCTGGCCATGTAAGCTTGAGGACTTGAGTTTTGATCCCCAGCACTCTTGTAAAGCTAGACGTGAATACTAGACACTTTTGTTGCTGTAATGAAATGCCATAGTCAAAGGCTGCCTGAGGAAGGAAGAGGCAAAGTCCATAGTGAAAGGGGAACATGGCAACAGGCAGCCAGAACAAGAAGCTGAGAGTTGGCATTTCACCTGCACACAGGAAACTGAGAGAATGGGACGTGGGGCAAAGCTACAAACGCCCTAGGCCTGCCCAGTGATGTCCTTCACCATGAGGTTGAACCTCACCACGAGCTCCTCAACAGTACCACCAACTGGGGAACAAGTAATCAGATACCTGAGCCTATGGAGCACACTTTTCCTCCAGACCATCATGGCATGCTAGTGCATTCAGTGACCCCAGTGCTCCTCAAACAAGATGAGAGGCAGCGGAAAGGCATCCTCAGAAGCTGGTGGCCTGATAGCCTGGCATGTGGTGATGAACAACAAAAAGATTCTATTTCAAACAAGGTAGCAGGTGAGAGGCGAGACCTAAGGTTGTCCTCTGGCATGCACATACTGTGCCATGTGCAGGCCCATACTTACACATATGAACGCACACACATACATGCATGCACCCCTCAGAAAGCAAGAGCAATAAATGATAACTGTGGATAATATTAATGGTAATTTAAATAATTTAAAATTTTAATCTTGGGATTGAAGAGATAGCTCAGCGGGTAAGAGCACCATCTGCTGTTGCATAGGACCTGGGTTCAGTTTCCAGAACCCACATGGCATCTAACAACTTTCTGCAGCTGCATTTCCAAGGGATCCAGCACCCTCTTCTAACCTCTGCAGGCATTGCACGATATAGGTGTACTTACATATATGCACACTCATACACATAAAAATAAAAATAATAAATAAAACTTTTTTAATCTTACACTGAAAGTTTCAGAAATTAGTTCCATTAGACTCATAAGGTTCTTTTGCAAGAAAAGTAATGTAGTTCATTGAGGATAGAAAAGACATAGAAAGGAGACTCAAGTGACTCTATTTGATATTTTTAATTACCACATCTTCTGAGACTATGATTTGCTTGTACCTTAGCATTTGAATTATCACGACGTTAAACAGTCTTTTAAAACATTAGTTATGAGCTAAATGTTTCAAAACTCCTTGTGTATATTTTACATTATATAAAATTCTCTTTCATTCTTTGACTCTGTAGGTATGGAAGTGTGTGTGTGTGTGTGTGTGTGTGTGTGTGTACATGGAATGCACATGTAAGTTTTCCCTCTGTTTCCTAAATACTATTCTGAAAGAATTTTTCACGAGATTAACTACCCTATTTCTTGAGCTGCTTATTATTAATGGAAAAATTATATATTAAAGTACCCCTCAGCCCTGAAAAATAATTGATTTAAGAAAATAGTTTAAATACTAAAACCAGAGGAGAGTGGTTTTACCACTCTCCAGAGAAATTTGTTTCCTGGTTTTTGACAGTACCTACTAACTTGTGAAGAATTCTTCGTCTCTGCTTATCTCCAGTCTGCTCTCTGCTTCCTTTATACTTATCTAAAAGAATTAGGAATATTTCCTCTTCCTGGGTATTACCAACTCAAAGTTGCCAAGAATTGTTATGTTAGCTTTTCTAATATTTTAATGGTAAAATTTAAAAACAATAGGCCAAACAGTGTAGTGCCACAGTTGTTCATGTTAGATGCCCACCGTTCATACGGAAACACTCCCACAATCACCTCATAGACAGTGAGGAGGATAATAGGAGGAAAATGAGATTCCCTGACCTGTAAATATTCCTCTTCAATTCGTTTGAAAAAAAAATATGTTATTTATTTATCTGTGTGTGCATGTGTATGTGTGTGGGCACATGCATACCATGGCACGTGTATGGAGGTCATTGGACAACTTGCAGGAGTCAGCTCTCTCCTTTTGCCATGAGAGTTGCTGAAATTGAACTCACATCATCAGACTTGGCAGCAAGCACTTTTCTTAATTAAATAATTATTGAGAATTTCATACAGGCATATAAAATGTTTTGATCAAATCCATGCCCAGTCCCTCCCCTTCAACTCCTCCCATATCTCCCCATCACATTTTTCTGGTAACTCATGTACTCTTTCTTCTTTTTGTGGGGGGAGTGTTTTGCTACTTTAACATCACCCAATCTGAAGAGGTAACCCTAAAATCTTTTGAGGATTAGAAAAGAGCTCCCAAGTACTTTTGATATTTTTGGCCTTTGGAACAGAGTATGATGCTAACAGGCCCAAGGACAGTTTGGCTTTTAGCCAAGAAACTGGGTACTTTTCTTTGTGTTTTTTTTTTTTTTTAAAGTAATTGCCTAGCCAGTTCCTACCTCCTATTCTTATCACACCATCTGAAGAGGTTACCCAAATTGCCAATAGGGAATGGGAAACAGACTGCTCTGGCTTCTTCCATGCTGAACAGGGATGTAGGGTGAGGCAATTGGAATACCCCTTCAGTGGGTCTATCTAAAAGACTCCCAAATTGCATAACTCTTAACTGTAGGGGGAAAAGAAAGTCCTTACTGGTTAATAGAAGATGTGAAGGAGAAGTAAAGGCAAGAGTAATTAGCATTACAAGTTCTAGACAGGGAACTAGAAGAAAGTCAGAACAGGAAAAATTTCAAATGTTCTTATGAGAGTCAATGGGAATATCTTGACAAGAGCTTCCAAAAGCATCCCTCTATTGGGTTCCTTCTCATTTTTCTTTTGTCTGCCAAGGCTGGACTCAAGTGATGGATTCAGGATTCCCTTTCAGGCATTTTGATAGCTGTTAGAGTGGTTAGAATCAGTGTCGGTTCCCTCTCAATGGCTTCTAGATAGGGGGAGAAAACAAATTGGGCCGTCATTTTAGAACAATAGTGGGTTGTCTCCCTTAGCTATAGGTGGGCACTACAATATTGCAGGCTAAGGTTTGAAGTCTTACATCTGAGCAGTACTTTCTGATTCAGAACAAAATCATCAATGAGAGATAATTGTCTAAATAACTTTTTTATGGACTTAAGCCTAATGTCAGAGAAGGATAATTCCTTGAACTCCTAAAGAAATAAACTGATACTCTACTGTTTGGTTATACTTCCCTTTTGGGTGTTTAAGACCGTACAGTTGGCCCAAATGAATCAATTTATTTTTACCCTTAAGGTTATTTGAGGATCTGTTCCTCAGGGGGTCACATGGGCTTGGGAGGAGCTCCAGGCTCCTTTCTTTTACCAGTTCCATCTATGTGAAGATAAGTCAAAGGTCCTGCTCAACCATGGCTGGCTTCACTTGGAAGCATGAATGAGATGTTCCTCTGAGTTGACCCTCCTCTTTGTAGACTGAACACTGGTTTTTTAAAGAGTTCTCCACACTCTTTTCCACAGGTGTTGCACAAGTTTGCAATCCTACCAGCAGTGAATGAGTGTTCCCCTTTCTCCACATCCTCTCCAGCATTTGGTATCATTTGTTTTCTTGATCCTAGGCAGTCTGATTGGGGTAAGGTGATACATTAGGGTGGTTTTAATTTGCATTTCCCTGATTACTATGTTGAACACATTTTGAGACGATTCTTAGACATCTTTATTTGTTTCTTTGAGAACTCTCTATTTAGATCTTTAGCCCATCTTTTATTTGGGTCATTTGGTTTCTCACTTCTTTGTTTTTTGAGATATATATATATATATTTTTTTTCTGGATGTTAAACTTCTGATAGATGTGTCACTGGTGAAGATTTTTTCCCATTCTGTGGGTTTTTCTCTTCACTTTTTTATTGTTTCTTTTGTTGTACAGAAGCTTTTTAGTTTAATGAGGTCCCACTTGTTGATTGCTGACCTTTACTGCCAATATTTTCTTCTAATAGTTTCAGGGTTTCCAGTTTCACTTTGAGGTCTTTGATGGCTGCAAACATGTTTTCCTGAAGAATTGTGTCACAAGCCCTAGTCTAACTCTTAACCCAACATTATAGCATTTCTTTTTTCTTTTTATGAATTTCAATTATAGAAAATAGATTGATTTCATAGAATTGATCTCACACTTCTGCTCCCCCAAGGCTCAGGGATCATTGTCAAATTGGGAGTGGGATTCTTAGTAGGTTGACCAGGATCCAGTGGATGCATCCACACTGAAGGACATGTGAGGACACAAATTAGAATCTATAGGCCTTATCTCAGATAGATGATTAATGACAGATGATAGATAGATAGATAGATAGATAGATAGATGATAGATAGATAGATAGATAGATGATAGATAGATAGATGATAGATAGATAGATAGATAGATAGATGATAGATAGATAGATAGATGATTGATGATAGACAGACAGACAGAAGATAGATAGATAGATAGATAGATAGATGATAGACAAATAAATAGATGATAGATAGATAGATACATAGATAGATAGACAGATAGATAAATAGATGATAGATAGATAGATGACTGATGATAGACAGAGAGAAGATAGATAGATAGATAGATAGATAGATAGATAGATAGATGATAGATAGATAGACAGATAAATAGATGATAGATAGATAGATAGATAGATAGATAGATAGATAGATGATTGATGATAGACAGACAGAAGATAGATAGATAGATAGATAGATGATAGATAGATAGATAGATAGATAGATAGAT
>NW_008335054.1:1453699-1467893 GCF_000622305.1 Nannospalax galili
TTGAGCGGAGAAATGTGGTAGGTGCGGTTAGGGTGTAGGGATCTAAATACTATTAAAGTTTTATTGTATGAAAATCACAAAAATTTAATAAAAATTTTATTTTCAGTATGTTTAGTTTTACCAGCTGGAGATCATTTAAAATTAGTAGTAAAAAATTTCACTAAGAACATCTACTTCAGTATCAAATTTGTACAATCCTCACAGTAAATAGTTTTATGTAATGGAATTTCTCAGGCAGTGGATGGACACTCATATTTGTGGATGAATAGAGGATAGATATTTCATGTAGTCTTAAATGACAAAATGTGTAAACTCATGGTTTTCAAGCAACAATTCCTGCTCAAAAGATTTGTTATGTTAATATAACAGAGCTATAAATAATGTCTACCTCAAGGCTCAGTGAGTCCTACAAAACAGAGCTAATCCTTCCATTGAGTAAAAGCCCTCAGCCCTTTAGGGGTGTTCATTTGTTCTTTCTCCTTTCTTTACCACATTTCCAAAGTCCTTCACATACTGTCTGTCTTACTTTGCTTTTCTATTGCTGTTACAAACCATACTGACCAAAACCAACTTGGGGAGGAGTTTATTTCACTTTATAGCTTACATCATGGAGGGGAATGAGGGCAGGTGCACAGCACAGAAAATTTAAGCAGGAACTGAAGCAGAGGTCATGGGGGATGCTGCTTGTTGTCTTGCTTACTCTGCTTTGCTCTCTCTGACTTGCCCTCTTTAAATAGAGCCCAGACCTACCTACCCAAAGAGGACACTGCCCACACTGGGCTGGGCTCTCCTGCACTAACTATTAATTGAGAGAGTGCCTTGCCAGACATGGTGGCACACTCCTTCAATGCCAGTGCCCAGGAGAAAGAGGCAAGAAGATCTCTGTGAGGTTTGAGGCCAGCCTGCTCTACATAGAAAATTCTAGGCCAGCTGGGGCTATGGGGAGATTGTGTCTCAAAAAAGCCAATAAATACATTAATTAATTAAAAAGCAATCCTAGACATGACAACAGTTTAATCTGATGGAGGAAAGTCCTCAACTGAGGTTCCCTCTTTCTTCTATCTCCAGTTTGTGTCAAATTGATAAAAGCTAATCAGGACACTCTCACCTCTGACAGCCTAATATATTCAGAGAATTTGCAGGTTTCCTGTATCAAATCTATATGTAGTTTATAATTAGCTGATTTTAATATACCCGATTCACACAAGCATTCTGCAACCTGACCTTGACTATTAATCGGCATCCTATGAATAAAAGAGCAGTATCAATTTTTGTTTTGTATTACTGTTATTCTTACGGTTTGAATGATAATTGCCCCAATATGATGCTGGTTTTGGACACTTTTCTCCAGCTGGTAGCAGTGTTTTTGGAAGATAAAGTAGGCTTTGTTGAAAGAAGTGGGTCACTTTAGAGTGGGCCTTCATCTTTATAGCCCTGACTCACTTCCTGTCTAGTCCTTGCTCCCTGGATAATATCACAGTGGACAGTAGCAGGGATAACAGAGTATAAGGGCTCTAGTGGAGGGGGGGCTATGGGAGGGTGCCGTATGGGAAGTGGGTGTACAGTTGAATAAAATGGTTTGGGATGTTCTGTGTGATACACACACACACACACACACACACACACAACAAATTTTTTAAAATGAATTATATTTGAGGAGGAAACATAAAAATTTACATCATGTTATTTAGTAGAGGTGATAAACATTATCACTGACATCTACCCGATGACTTCATAGACTTTATCCGAGTGCAACCAATTATAACTAGTAATAATCAGATACATACAGATTAGAGATGCATGTGCCAACATCTCAGTGTTAAACATATTTTTTTAAAGATAAGGTTTCACAGTGCATTCAGAATGACCTTGAATTTAGGGTTCTCCTAACTCACCCACATGAATGTTTGTGTTAGAGGTGATTGCCACCATGACAGTTAATTTTGATTAGATGGTGTTCGTCCTACTTTAAAAAAAAAAAATGTTACTTGCTTTTATTTTTGAAAAAGCTCAGCAATACAGAATGGCGTTGAAATGTTCTCAGTTTTGTGACATTTTATAGAAATATTGCTGGCAGTTGTATTGGCTCTACTTTTTACCACTCATGTGCTAACCTCCATTTTGCATGTATTTTCATCAGATTTTTAATGAGACTGTGCCCCTTGTTTTTCATGTCTGTTAACATCAAGCCCACCTTTTCCCCAGATTTTTTTTTTCTAATTCTCTTGCCAGTTTTTTTCATCTTCATTTTGCCAGAAATAAAAATGGAGTGCCCTTCAACCCTTAAATAGAAGGAAATCCTGCTATTTGAGACATGGTTGGAACCAGAGGTTGTTACACTAAGTGAAGTAAAAAACAGGCCGAGAAAGACCAGTACCTGTAGGCATGGTGGCACTTGGGAGGTAAGGGCAGGAGGATCAGAAGTTCAAGGTCATCCTCTACTACATAGCCAGTTCTAGGCCAGCATGGGCTACATGAGATCCTTTCTTACTAAAACAAAAGATAACAAAATAGTAAAGAAAAAGAAGCAAAGAAAGAAAAGAAAAAGGGAAAGACCTCTGTTACATTATTTCCTTGGTTCTGGAATCTATAAAAGTGAAATTCATAGAAACAGAGAGGAGAGGGAGGTTGTGTGGAGTTTAGAAAAGGGATAATGAGGAGTATAGTACATAGCTGAGTATATAAATGGCCAGGTATAGAACAAAGAAGTTCTGGAGGCTATCATAAAACACAGTGTCTACAGCTGACAAGTTTACGTTTTATACTTAAAATCTATTGAGGGTAGATATTATGTTTTAAGTGCTTACCACAGGGACCAGTGAGATTGATCAGCAGATAAAGGTACTCAACACTGAACCTGACAACCCAAGTTCAACCCCAAGGACCCACATGTTGGAAGGAGAGAACTGGCTCAGACAATTTGTCCTCTGATTTATGCATGCCTGCCATGGCATGTTCACTCACACACACACACACACACACACACACACACACACACACACATTGTAAAAAATATTTTTTAATTAAAAAATACTGCAAAAAAACTACAATCATTAAGGAGAAAGAAAAATTTGGGAGGAGGTGCCTGTGTTGCTTATCCTGGTGGTGATGACTTTTGGGACATATTTATCCCTAAACTCATTGAACTGTGTACATTAAATTCATACAGGTTTTTAGATGCCTCAACAGAGTTTTTCTCTGAAAATAGTTTAACTGGTTATTCTCATTTTTAGGAAATTTTGTTATTAGCAAGGCAATACATAATTATAACTCTATATCTATTACATTCATTTTTTTCACAGTGACTAAATCTGATATCTATCTATATCATATCTATATCTATATTTATCTATATCTATATCTTCTTCAGTACAGACAACACCAGAAATTGTAGAATTTTGAAAGGGGCCGAATATAACTTTAAATCTTATTCTTTGTTAGATTTGTGATCTTGGATGCTCGCCTTAACTCTTAGACTCACATCTCCCATCTATAGACAATGAGAATGGTAAAAATCATCTCCCACAACACAGTATTATATAGTGCTAAATCATAAATGTCTATCGAAATTGTTCATAATATACTGCTTAATTCCGAATGATTTTCTCATTTTAAATTAAGTGTATACTCCCACTGTCCTTTTCTACTTGAATTTGTCCCATTGAGGCCAGACTAGATCTATAATTGTATGCTTGGACTCCTTTATGAACACTTTGTTCATCACCACACATTAGTGCACAGACTACAGAGGGCTTAAAGGAATCCTTTCATGAAATATTATCATATAAATTACTCAAAAAGTCTGCCTTGATTATTCTTTCTCCATCCTTCCCCTATCTTTCTTGGTATCTGGCTTTCTAGTTTTATCTGAACCTTTTTCTTCTCTCTCTCTGATTACAATTCACATCTGAGTCTTATTGATGAGGTTGGAAAGTCTCCAGGCAGACACTTTCATCCCAGGCCTCATTAACAGAGCTCAGGTGTCCTAGCCAAGTGAAGATCATTCCAGGTTTATTCTTGGACTAAAAAGCCAAATCACATTAAGGGCAGCCAGCCAGCAATTTAGCCAGACAGTCCACTCCACAGCATCCTTTGTCCTACAAAGCTCCAACTTCCACTGGAGGCAAATATGAAAGCACCACCTGTGTACTGAGGCACTTTGTAAGAAGACATGGTCCCTGTTTTTCTTCTCTTTCCACACATACTAAGAAAATCTTCAGATCTCTAAGCCAATTTGGGATGTTATTTATTTCACGTTTTTTAGTGATTTCAGGCTGGTACTATTGCAGGGATGTCAGGTGAGGGATATATGAAGTGATAAAATTGCTCACGAAACATCAAACTTAAAGGTAGTGTAGAGGCAGAATCCAGGTCAGGCTCTGGCCCTGATTCCCAGCTACTGTCTTTTCCATCCAGAAGAGACAGTGTTTGGCTTCCCTTTATACCTATTTCACAGTGAATAATGCTCCAAAATATTTTTATAACAGATCAATCTTGTTTATTAATTTAGTATAATTAATATTCCGCTTTTTTCAAATAAAGCCTCTATAAATTCTAAGCAGAATTTCAGGTAAGTGAGCGCTAAAATAGTACTCAAGAATATTGGGGCTGGAGAGATGGTTCAAGAGTTAAGAGCGCTGGCTGCTCTTGTAGAGGACCCAGGTTTGATTCCCAGCACCCACATGGCAGCTAACAACCATACATAACTCCAGTTCCAGGGGACTCTGATGCCCTCTTCTGACCTCCACAGGCATTGCATGACATGGATGCACTTACGCACATGCAGGCAATCCACTCATATACATAAAATAAAAATAATAATGTATTAAAAAAGAAGTAGTGAAATGGACTCAATCATAAAAGATTAATTTAGATTGGTCATTGTACAAGAAATGTAAAACTGTATGGGGCTGGGGATGGAGTGCAGCTGTAGAAGCCTTGCACAGCATGTGCCATCTCTAGGTTCAACCCCTTTCACCACTGCAACATTGTTTGAAAAAGGTGAGATTCTGTTAGCTTCTAGAACAGCTTGAAAATAACTATTACAGTTTCATTGTATGTTTATTTATTTATTGGCACAAGAGTTGTACAGAACACTGAGTTTCGTTGTGACATACAGCAGAGCTTGCTCGTGTCCCCTGTTGAGCCTCTGCCTGCCTTTGCTTTCCTTCCTTTCCTCAAATGGTTCCCTTCTAATTTCATATCCTTTTTATTTCTCAAATCTAGATTCCACATTTGAAAGAGGTATTTAATATCTGTGTTTCTGAATAACTGTTTCTTTTTTATTGTTTAATAATTTCATGCATTTATAAAGTTCGTTCTAGTCATCCCCCACACCCTCATGCACTAGGACCTTCTCCTCAACAAGGCCCCCTGCTTTCATGCCTTCCTTCGTGTGGCTATTTACTTTTTTAAAAATTGTTTATGGGGCTAGAGAGAAGACTCAGTGGTTAAAAGTACTTTCTGCTCTTGCAGAGAACCCAGGTTGGGTTCCTAGCACCCACACGGCAGCTAGCAACTCCAGAAATGCCAGGCCTAGGAGATCTGGTGTCCTTTTCTGTCCTCCATGGACATTGCATGACATGGTGCACTTACATAATGCTCTTAAAACATCTATACACACATCCTACACATTAAAAAAATAAAATTTAAAATCAGAAATATATATATATATAAATATATATATATATATAAAATGTGTGTGTGGATGTAAAATGTACACCACACACATGCAGGTGCTCGCAGAGGACAGCAGAGGATATAACATGCCATGGACTGAAGCTGAAGATGGTCATAAACCATGTGATGTGTGTGCTGGGAATCAAACCCAAGTTCTCTGTAAGAACAGCAATCGCTCTTAACTATGGAGCCATCTCTCTAGGCCCTGAACATGTTTCTTATCTAGGATCTTTACTTCCATATTATTAGCCCTATATGAAATGTGCTTTAAGATCATACAACATCAACTAATATAAGCCCTGGCATTAAAAAGCAGATTTGTGCAGTTTATTTTACCCAGAGAGTTAGCCAAACATGCATACTATATTAGCTGAGAAAAAAAAATATTCAAAGGGTAGATTTCATAGAACTCCCCAGCCTAGCTGAAATACCAACTCTGCATATTTCTTTGAAAAGTTCAATGCCTGATAAATATTAATACATTTGTTCATACTGTTCTGATAATTTCTTTTTATAGTAAAGTAGCATTCTGTAGGATCTTCTAACCAGAATGTCATAACACACCCCAAATGAGCAATTCTCTAAAGGTTTGAAAACTGTTCAGTGCTAATCAATCAGAGTCAGCTTTCCCAGTAAAACCAGCTGGCAAACAATCCTGTCAACATCACACTCTAGGAAGCCAGCAGGTATCTAAAAAGTTGGCACAGAAACTGATATCTATTTGTTAGTCTCTGTTTTGTCATCATTTTTGTACTGTAAGTTATGTTTGTGGTATAATTCCACATAGAACACATATACATTTTAGTCCTCGGTGCCATGTCTACTTAATTATGGATAGTTTGACAAACAAGATTTCTAGGTCTCTATTGCTGCAAATGAAGCACATTAAACTTAGTAGGTTAAACAACTACAACATTCATTTGCCTCAGGAATTCACAATTTTCAAAGTACTCATGGTACAATTTGATTTCTGCTTTGTGTGACATTGGCTAAATGACCCAAAATTGATGGATGGACCTCCTTCCTAGATCTCTTCACATAGGAGATGAATAGATGTGCACTCAGCCAGGAGCTCAGCTGGCCTTCCTCATGGGTGGTTGAGACTGACAGCAGTGTCTAGCCCCCATTGTGAGTTTTCCAGAAGGCAGAAGCTGAATGCTACCAGCATATAAACAGCTTATAAAGCTTCCACCAAGAACTGGTCCCATGTATCATTTCTCTATAATTCTAATTATGAAAGCAGTCGTAGAGGCTACCCAGCTCTGGGTTACAGACATAAACCCCGTTTGTTAATGGGAAGAATGTAAAAGAATCGGTGGCCATTTTCTTCTATTGTGACACTGTTACGTTTCGAAGTGAGAGAAAAGAGATGAGAAAATATAATAGTTTATGGTGAATTTTTATCCCATATTCAAATATTTAGCTGCTAGTCATCAAACATTATATCAGAAAGGAAGCTATAAATTATACTAAAGAAATCATTTAATCATTTACTCTTTTTAAATTTAGATTCCATATCTTTACTCAGTGACCATTTACAGAAATATTCCAAATACCAAGCATGGTAGTACACACCTTTAATCTTTGTGAAATTGAGGCCAGCCCAGACTACATAGTAAGTTCCAGGTGTCCAGCTAGGGCTACAAGGAGACCCCATCTCAAAAAGACAAAAAATATATACTCCAAGTATAGATTTCCAAACATAAGCTTTTAGCAGACCTTGAATTAGATTTATGTAGAGGTAGAAACTTGGGAACTTTATAAATGTATTCTACATTGACTCATCAGAAAGATTTGAGATCATTGGGAAAGAAATTGGTAGGTAAAAGGCTTATATTCTTAAAAACTTTATTGCATATAGAGCATTTTGTAGTCATGTGTGTATACGTGTACACATTTATTACCAAATAGTTAACAGAAGTTACCTCTTTTGCATCATTAGCTTTCTATGATGAAATGAAGATGTTATTTTGCTCCTGTCTTTCTACCTGGAAGTGTACGTAATGAACTGTTTCACATGCTTTTTATTTATAATTATGGATTAAGACATCCTTTTAGTTTATCTATTTGGGTTTGGAATTCTATGATTTTGATTGGTAGATCCCTTCATGAAAAGATTTTGTATAATGTGGAAGAAAAAGAATGGAAAGATACAGTGATTAATATACCATTTTCAAAGAGGAAATGCATCTTCTCTCTCCTGGAGTGGAAGCCTGTGCCTGGTAAGGGAAGGTGAGTGCCAGCGTGGAAAGCAGATGAAGCCTATGTGTGGTTAAAAAAACGTACCAAGCACTGGGCAGAGCAGATGAAGCCTGGAGACTTCGGGGTTGATAGGCAGCTGCTGCAACCAGAGAAGCTGACCCAGAGGGAAACTGACCTTTTTTCATTTCCTGTTGCTGTGATACAAATACTGTGACAAAAGTGACTTCAATGATAATGGGTTTATTTGGCTCAGAGTTCCAGGTGACAGTCCATCGTGGCGGGGAAGTCATAGAGACAGGAAACTGGTGACATTACGTCCACAGTCAAGAGCAGAGAACAGTGCATTAAGGCATGCATATGTATGCTCACCTCCTGTTCTCTAGTCTTGTTTCTTATGAGTGTATTGACTGCATGTATGTAAGTGCACCCAAGTCATGCAATGCCTGTAGAGGTCAGAAGAGGGCATCGGATTCCCCTGGAACTGGAGTTATGGATTGTTGTTAGCTGCCATGTGGGTGCTGGGAATTGAACCTGGGTCCACTACAAGAGCAGTCAGTGCTCTTAACCACTGAGCCACCTCTCCAGCCCCTTGCTTTTTCAGCTCTTACACAGTCCAAGATCCTCTGCTCAGCACCCTTAGTGAGTAGATCTTCCAGCCTCAATTAACTTAACATAGATAATCCCCCACAAATATGCCTACAGATCAGCTGAATTCAGACAGTCCTTTCCCAGGCGATTCTAGATTGTGTTGAGTTGACAATTAGAACTAACCATCACAAAAGCCAGAAATTAATTTTCTACCTTCTCACCTTCAGAGACTATTGACGGTCTGTGAGTCAGGGATTAGTACGTTTTGTTGCCATCAGCCACCATCTTCCTGACTTTAGAGGAAGAAGCCCTTCTGGGAGAAGCAAGATATCAGCATGACACCTCCATTCTGATGGATAGCCAAGCTATGGGACCCCTGAAGAGTGAAATAGGCTGACCGTCTTTCAAACTACATTCTTGAGACATAGGCTAATTACTAGAGAAGATGAGTGTTATCCATTGAAGCCATGGAAGGACCGTCAAGTGGCTTGCTCCCCACTACCTGCAATTTTTGAACCATTTCTTTCAAGTAATTTTCTATTTAACTAAAAGGCCTTTACAATAAATAGTATTTCCCCATTCTTCTGTTTCCAGTGATATTATCTTACTGCCTTTGGAATATTTAAGTGGGCTAAGCTACTATTTCTTAACTCAGATCAGTGTACAGACTGGAGGTCAATTTCTTTTATATGGGAATCAATGTCCTTCAAAATCAATCCCATGTGTTTTACAAAATTAATGTTCAGATCCTATCTAATATGCAGTCTCTAGTGTACTAATTCGTTAGTTTAAAAAATATGGGGACGGGGTGTAAAGATGATTAAGATTGTTTGGGATGTTCTGTATGAAATATATAAAAACGTCAATGAAAAAATATATAAATTTTTATTTATTACTTTTATTTTTATGTGTATGAGTGTATTGCTTGCTATGTAAATGCACCTGTGGTATGCAATGCCCAGGCGGTCAGAAGAAAGCATCAGATTCCCCTGGAACTTGAGTTACAGATGGTTGTCAGCTGCCATGTAGGTGCTGGGAATTGAACCTGGGTCCTCTACAAGAGCAGTCGGTGCCCTTAACTGCTGACCCATATCTCCAGCCCCACAATTTTTTAGCCCTAATTGATTTGTCTTCTGTTATTCTTGAAATTACTTGTGTTGTCTTGTGTTTACATCTTTGGTACATGTGAGTTCACAGTAGTCTGTGATGAAAATTAAATCCTTCCATTTAATGCAGTATTGTTGGGGCTGGGGATGTAGCTCATTTGGTAGACATACCTAGTTTGGATGAAGCCCTGGGGTTCCAGCTTAGCACTGAACAAACTGGGCATGGTAATGCATACATGGAATCACAACATTGGGCAGGTAAAGGCAGGAAGATAAGAAGTTTAAGGTTGTCCCTTCAGCTGTGAAACCAGCCTGGACTACAGGACAGTGTCTTAAAAAATAATAAAGTGGCATTGTTGACCAGCTTTTGTGAATTGTATGTCTCCACTTGAGTTATCCCTGCCCTCTCTGCTGCACATTTATGAATTTTTACTTCTATAAGCACAGATCATAAAATATTTTAATACTTAATTTAGTTCTCTGACATTATGAAGAAGCCTGCTATTTTGCATAGGTTCTTTCTATTCCCATCAGATTCAGTATAATAGGTACTCAAAATATGAATGAATTGTATTTTATGATGGCTGACCTTAAGCATATTTAATAATTGCCTGACTGAGAATTCTGAAGTCATTGAAAACACTGTGGAAATTGCCCCAATGCTGGTCCCTGCAGGCAAGTACTTGCTGAGGTTATTGTGTTTTTCCAGCTATTTAAAACTCCGTTAGTATAGCTGCTTAGTGTGTACACTGTGCATGAAATCTGTGAGGAAGAGTTTTCCTTGCCAATTTATCACCCTCCTTATACTATAACAAAAGAAAAAATATTCTGTACTGAAAATTTTAGTTTAAGACTAATGTGTCTTCAGAAAATTTACAATTTATTTATTTTTGGTCTATAGTAAAACTTCTTTGGTAAATTTTCCATTGAAGTTTTATGTATTTCATATAGAACATATTTAAAAAATTTTTAATGTATTTATGTTTATGTATATGAGTGTTACGCCTACATATATGTAAGTGCACTCCTCTCATGCAATACCCATGTAGGTAAGAAGAGGGTCTCAGATCCTACAAAACTGGAGTTATGGAACTGGAGTTACAGATGATTGTTAGCCATTATTTGAGTGCTGGGATTCAAACCCGGGACCTCTGCAAGAACAGCCAATGCTCTTAACCACAGAGCCACCTCTCCAGTCCCACATCCAGAACATCTTAATGATCTTTATACCCTCTTTGTCATTAGTACCCTCCCATAGACCCCTCCCCTGGGATTTTATACATTCTGTTAGATGAAAGCCTATGGAGTCAAGTTAGTGTCCTCAGACTTCCCTCAGTACAAGTTCATCCACTGAGGTCTAGTCTGCCTACCTAGAGTCCCTCCCTTTAAGAAGATCAGCACTTCCTCACCCAGCTGTAATCAGTTGCCAGTATTTCTTCATCTATGATTGGGGCCTGCTGCCCATTTCCCCAGTTCTATGCTGGGTTTTTGTCTGCTTGAGTTTGCATGGGTCTTGTGCGTGCTGACCCCATTACTGTAGGCTTAAATTTAAACTTTAGTATTCCTTTAAACTTTGCTGTCATTCTGTTTCTGGGGTTCTGGGGACCTACGCAGGGGCCTTGTCCATGTAGGGCCTGAGTTCTAAAGAGCTACATCCCCAGTGTCAAGTCATATCTGCAAAGCTTTCCAAATCAAAATCACTTTGACTTATTTCTTTGTGAGGTTCATGACCTAAAGCTACAAATAACATGAAAAGTTTTAACAGTTATCTGTGTTCAACAAAATTTCAGCAGCAATTATGCACACCCCTAGTGATTAAAACACTATACTGATGCTTTATATGAATTAATTCAGAGCCACTTGGCAATACATGAAAATATCATTAGGTGAAGATGGATCTTAGTTGAATACAGCAGCATCATAGACACCCATAGTGCTCCAGGGAAAGCATAAAGAGAGATATGATGGCACAACTCAGATTCTAAACATGTATTTACTATTTTAATTTTATTTGTATGAGTGTATTGTCTGCATGTAAGTGTACCCATGTTATACAATGCTCAAGAAGGTCAGAAGAAGGCATCGGATTCCCCTGGAATTGGAGTTTCTGAAGGCTATTACCTTCATGTGGGTGCTGGGGATCAAATGAAGTCCTCTACAATAGTAGCCAGAGCTCTTAACCACTGAGCCATCTCTCCAGCCCCCACAACACCGATTCTATATTGTTCAAAAGTCAACCTAGTATCTTAAGGGCCTCAGAGACTGTGATCAAAATTCTTTTGTGCACAAATTACTGATAAAATTTCCACACTGGTTGTCATAATTCTTCGTGGATAATCAGATTTATCTGCAACAAACATCATAAAATTTTTCATATCTTAGTTTGTCCAATCTGCATGTGATATGCTAAGAATTCAAGTAAGATCTTGGATGATTCACTGGCTTCCTCCAGAAACTGATTTTAAGGGAATAAGATATAGTTAATTCTGGAGCCAAGTATGAGTGACTATGGCCCCAGAACCCAGATTCAGATTACCACAGATTCCATGTTCCTATGTGGAAGCAGAGAATCTGCATTTCTATTCACCTGAAGCTGATTTATTTAGATAAATTATCATCTAAGGGCACAAACATGAACAAATTTAGATTCAAGAAGAAAATAAGACCCAGAGTCCAGTCTAGCATCCAGGGTAGCATTTCCACATGCAGCAGAGACACCTACCTCATCCTTCTTGGACTTTCTGTAATTACAGCAGGGAGTGACAGGCCCCTCCTGTCACCCCACCCTATTTCTCATACCTATCTTTCCAGATAGCACGTTTCCTGTTCATGTAAGAACTGCTTCCTGTTCTCCTCTTTCAGTTGGGAAATGCCCACTTAACTCTTTTATCTGCTCAGAAACTAGCCTACCCTTTTCCAGTATATGAGCATAACTTTTTTTCTTGATATAATGTATGGTGAACATCTTTCTCTACATTTAACAGTTTCCCTTGTGAAATATATTTGTCTGTCACAATACTCTGAAGTCTGGAAGGATTAAACCATCCTTCTTCATAGAAGGCAACAAATAGAAGTTTACTTCTGACTCACAAATCAAGCAATAGTGAACAGCATAAATCTAAATCACTGAAAGTACAATAATATTCACTTACACAATTCTGATGATTGGATTGGTTTAATTTCTTTTCTTCCTTTAAAATATAATATTGATAAGTTGAAATTATAGCTTCTAGACAAATATAAAACAAACACTGGTCCAAATATTCAGATAACTGATTAATAAGGATAATTATGATATAGAAAAATCAGGTTAAATTTAGCTTATATGTATGAGTGTATTGCCTGCATGTATGTAAGTACACCTGTGTTGTGCAATGCCTGCAGAGGTCAGCAGAGGGTGTCAGATCCCCAGGACCTGGAGTTACAGATGGGTGTTAGCTGCCATGTGCGTGCTGGGAACTGAATCCTCTGCAGGGGCAGCCAGTGTTCTTATCCACTGAAACATCTCTCAAGCCCCAAATTAGAGAGCTTCTGGGAGATGACTATTATGATAGCTTGTTGGGGTTAGATATGATGCTGGGCAACATATGAAAAGGAAAGGAGCCATAAATGCTCTGGTCATTCCTCCAAGCAGGTATTAATTTCCTATCCACCATAAGTAATCACTCTTTTAAAATTACTAGACATCTGTAAGTCACTGTTATTCTCTGTCCACACACAACTATGAACTATCAAGGCAAATGTAGCACTGAGATAATATTTAATCATTTGTTTCACTTGCTTTCATGTTTTAGGCAATTTTAAAATTCCTGTTTGAGGGTCTCAAAATAAAATGGTAACCCATGACAGAACACCACTAAGGGAATCCAGTGTGGTGGTTGTGTGTCTATTTAGAGTTTTTAACAAATATTTGGATGTTGTGAGATGCCGCTTTCAAAATGTTGGCTCTAATTAAAAATGTTTTAAGCCTTGGGCCACATGGGCTTGCTTTTGGCTTCTGAGGATCAACAGGCATCAGCCTGGGACTTTGCTGCCAAGACCATCAGCCAGAAAGCCACCTGTGAAAACTGGATTTCACACATTGATTTTAGCTCAGTACACACATTTATAATTTTTTTTCTTGGCCTTTAGGAAACACCCCAACTCTGGAAGTATTTTGAGAGCCAAACTTTCCCTTATAAATTTGTTTGCCCTTTCTTACTGTGTTTGTGACATCTTCTACCAAATCCCATATTAGGTGGTCCATCCCCACCTGGCTGAGTTCATTGACTGTACTTAAATTGTCAAAGACAATTCAATTTTTTTAGCTCTACACAAAATACACCTGCAAGTTAAATAAGGTTTCTCTTTTTTCTTAATAATCTTATGCTTCTTTGGAGATTGTATAAGAGAAAAAAAATTGGATCATGTCTAATAATGTCTGTATGTGTATATATATGTGTATATATCTATGTATTTCCTTATATGTAACACTTTTATATATTAAAAGGAAGATAAATAGGTACATTTATGCTTATATATGTATTTATTATGTATTTATATACTATTTGCATATGTTTAGCATCACAATTGTAATGACTGACCTGTGCAAAATACATGTAAATTATAAATTTCATTAA
>NW_008335054.1:1468080-1505580 GCF_000622305.1 Nannospalax galili
TAATAAGTATGAAATTTGAAGCTTTCTTTTTGAAACATTAAAAATTGAGATGCAAACTGTGTACACATAATATGTAACTTGTTGCTGTTTCATAAATAACCTTATTCTGTGTTTTAATAGAAATACAATATTTTCTGAAGGTTTAGAAATTTGTGGAATGAAAGTTTTATACTATATGATATGGCTAAAATTACTAAGGAGGCATAATTTTTAGATTTAGATGAGTTACTTTCAATTGTTTTTTTAAGAACTACAAAAATACAGAAAAAGGCATCTATCTGAAAAAGGATTCAAGATATATATGTCTCAATCTGTTGTCAAAATACAGAACTGTGTGAATTATTTCTTTCCTCAAGTAACTGAGATTTTCAACCATTTCATTTTAAGTGAATTTTCCAACCTGGTTTAAAATGAAATGTCATATTATCTAAGAGAATGAAACTTATGGAGGTGGTAGTGGTGGTGGGGTGTGTGTGTGTGTGAATGATGTGATCCATTACATGGACTACCCAGTGATAATTGCAAGTTACATTGAAAAATCAATATCAGACAGCAGCACACATTAATCCTCATCTCTGGGTGGACAGCCTCCAAAGCTCACCCAGTGATGTATTTCTGCCAGGCTTCATGACTTTCTGTGGTTCCCTTGGCACCGGGTCTATGACTTGCTTTAACCAATGGAAGATAATCAAGGAGAGGCAGTGGCAAGAGACTGGCCCTCTGGATTTTAAGATCCCTGAGTCCTTGTATTGAGGAATTTCTCTGCCCACCCAAACACACACTTAAGGTATATGCTCCCCTAAAAGACTGAAACAGGGTTAATATTCCAAATAATTAAACAGGACCCTGTTTCAGCCTTTTAGAGGAGCATATACCTTGCGGGGGGGGGGAGGGGGCAAAGAAATGCAATAGTTTAAATCTATTTTTTTAAGTTTGCTACTGACCAATTAAACTTATGTTTATATTTAGTACTTCATCATGTTTCTGCAATGCACAGTTCAAACTATGATTTCTCTACCATTTTTCTATAATCCTATGGCCTGAATGGGTTTTCAAACTCACAAACCAACTTAGTTATTTGTCTCTCAGGCTCTTTCTCATCAGGACATTTTCCAGGACTGTCTCATAACACATAAAATTACCAAATTCCATCATTCTGAAATCATGATGTCTCCAAAGCAGATCAAATGTTCTATATCTTCCTGTTAAACTTCAAACCCTGTTATAGTCTAACTCAAATTAGTTTGATAATTTTCTAAATAACTTTCCTGCTTCTAGTCTTGGCCATCTTCAAATCAATTGAGCATTAGAAAGTTTCCTAAAATAAAAATCGATGAAAAAAGTCATCGTCACACTCCTTACCTGCATCCTATCCCACATGAGGCATCCTCTCCAGGACAAAGTCTACCTTGCTTTGAACAGTTGATAGAATCTTACTCATCAAGCTCTGGCTTGGCTTCCTAGTCTCTTATCCTGCTACTTCTGTTCCCGCTTTGTCACCCACTCCTCTTCCCTAGACCAATGCCTCCCCACTCTACTGGTTAACTGCCCTGTTTCCTTCCAGACTGCTCTAAGGGAGTACCTCTATCAGCTTTCTCAAAACTATAAGGTTGTGAGGAAGGTTCTAGTCACACCGAACACACAGTGTTTATTGAACTTCATTCCCCTTCTATTCTCCTTTGACCCTGACTTCTACCTGTACTGAGACACTTGGGAATCTACACTCTGTTATTCTTTTAGTCCTTGGCATAATTCCCATCCCTAGGACACATGTAGTAAATAATAAGCTCATTAACCAATGAATGACTAAGAATACTCTATTCTCATAATAAAGTGTTTTACTTTAAAGCCTAAACCTATGTTTCAGAAAATATAGCAATCAATAAGTGCCATTCTGATTAAAATACTAGTAACAATGTTGCTGATGAATCTCATCTCTGGACCAAGCAGAATAGAAAAATGCTTCAAAAGTATTAGGCTAAAATAGAAGAAGAGTGAGCACACACAGCAGATACTTATAACAGTATGTGCAGTTCTCCACTGCACTTAATTCACACAAACCTTAGCAGTTACGACTGAGGAAAAGCCATGTGCACAATTAAGGTTTTACATTTCCATACAAAACAATACAAAATGCTTTCCAGATGTTTGCTAAGAATAATATATATATATATGTACTCATAATCTAGTCTCAAAAGAACAGCAAAAGCTATTATAAATAGCTTTGTGTATCACTGCTCAATATTCATAATGTGTGGATAAGTACAAAGTCAGAACTGCACAGCACTCCCGTTCCCCAGTAATGCAGACAACACCACACACAATAAATTCTGTAGACAATGAAAACTGGCTTAAAAGAACAAAATAAAATCAAAGCTGAAGAAATGATATGAACAAAAGCACTTTCTAAATTTGTGTCTCTATTCTAAGTACTTTGTGGAATTGCCAGTAGGAAAAAATTGAGAGGTATTAAATATTCAATACGTGCGATGCATGTGTCAGAATTCAAAGTAAAATGTCATAACATTGGTTTTTCAAAATTAAAATCAAGACACATTGGTGATTTGCAGTGCCTGAGCAAACATTAAGACCTTGAGAGCTATTCTTTTCAAAATATTTCATTAGAGCTAGAGATGGCTTAGTGGTTAAGGGCACTAGCTGCTCTTCCAGAGTACCTGGGCTTAGTTCCCAGCACTGACATGGCAGCAAACAACCGTGGGATCCAACACCTTCTTCTGACCTCTGCAGACATTGCATGACACAGGTGAACTTGTATACATGTAGGCAAAGCAATCATACACATAAAGTAAAAATAAATTTAAAAAGCATTTCATTATTTTTTCCTCCTATTTTAATAACATGAACTCCAAGGGAATATATCCATTACTCTTTAATGTCTTTATTTTTCTTGCATATATGTGTGTATGTGTGTGTATGTGTGTGTATATATATATTTTTTTTGCACATTTTCCTTTCTCTCCAATTCAAAGAAGTTGTATTATTGTTGAATTAGTAACCTCAAAATAACTCTCTCATTGTAAGAAATTCAACACAACCTAAGGAACTTTTGGCAACTGATGGCTGCTGGAAAAGGCACAGTCTCTTACAGGGATGGGACTCTTAGTAGGTTAACCAGGCTCCAGTGGATGGACCCACACTGAAGGACATTTGGGGACACAAATCAGACTCGATAGGCTGTATTACATATAATATACATATATTTATATAATAGAGTACATTCAATTGGGTTAAAGGGAAGTAACAGGGAGGTCTGGATGGGAAGGGGATCTAAATACAGTAAAATTATATTGTATGAAAATCTCAAAAATTCCGTATAAAGTAAAAAACATTTCTTCCATAAATGTGTATCTTCCTATTTTTTATTTCCTATTTCCTGTCTTGAAAATTAATATAACCTTGGGTATTAAGTTTACCAACATTTGCTAAATTATATACGTCTAGGTTTATATACAAGAAGACACATAATTTTTATGAATATTTAAATATTTTCCAGTATTCGATGTATACTATTTTGCACACAAAAATCAAAATTGTGGATGGTGTTAATATAAGCATATATTCAAAGGCAAATAATTAAGTAGAAAATGTGTTCATTTAAAACATTTTATTATATTATGCTAGATCTCAGTCTTAAAACATTTAGATTCACCATGTTTACTACAAACTCAATACAGGAACATGCAACCAAAGTCCCTTCATTGAGGAATGAATATTCAATTGATGAGGCAGATGTCACACAAAGTAAAAGACCTCAGATGTTAACCTGAAAGTATATTGACTCAAGTGATTTTTAAGGTTTTTTTTTTCCTAGTTATGGCAAATCTATGACTAACAATGTACCAGACAACATGGTGTAGAAAAAATCAAAATAGAAGAATAGAGGAACTTTTTCATAAGAGAAGTGGGTAGATAGCATAAATTTCAGAAAACTTAAGTCATAAGTAGGATATTTAAGTTTATTAGCAGCGACTAAAAGAAGAACCATAATCAGGAACATTGAGAATAAAGGGAATTAAAAATGTACTTTGTGTGAGCTGAGCTCCATTTTGCATATGAAAGTTACAGTAGACTGATACATTGAAAGTCCAGGAAATAAAGATGTAGTCTTGCTATAGAACTTATGTAATGAGCCCAGAAACTTTAGATGCCAAAACAGATTCTTTACAAAGCTCCATCTAAAGTGTGTGGCTATAGTCATTGTACGAAGTTCGTTTTGTTGCGTGCACTCTGGAATGACTTCAACATAAATATCCTTCTAACTTAGAATTTTCAATTCATCTTCAAATCTCACAGATGTAGAGCTTTTGAAATATACTTTGTTTCTTCCCAATTGTCTCAGAGACACAGTTCTACTGTAAACCACATTTCTTTTAGTGCTTAAATAACTAGCATGTATATGCCACATGGGCCAGAATCCATTGGTAGTGAGTTCTGCTATAATAAGAATATAGGCATCACAAGTCTCTGCCATATTTTTATCTTCATGTGGAAATTGTAGAAAGAGTGTGCAGGAGAGTGTGGAGTGGAAAATGTATGCGCTATATTCGCATGTGGAACAAAATCTCTGGTTTTCTTCATTTCCTCTTCATCAAAGTTAACTTTCCTTTCAAGCTCCATTTCCATGAAGGATAGAAACAGTTGAGCAAGCCAGTTAAGGTCAGCCTGGCCTCTTCAGAAATATCATTTAAGTGGACTCAGGCCTTTTGGAAAATGCCCTAATCTCTGGACTGCTTCACATACTCCATTTCTCCCAGTCAAGTGGCTGAGCACCTAGGTTTCTGTTACAACCACGTGGTAGTAGGCCATGGGCTCAACCTCTCCAAGTGGTCCCTACATGACAGGAGGCCGAAAGTCATCATGCTGAACAAATCTTGTTATGTCATTGTCACATATTTAACTACACTGACTCCCTAGTTTATGATACTTAAAATATGACCCATAGATAACTTCTGGATGACCCTCTGTCTTTATCTGTGTTCCACAATATAACTATTGAAATAGTAATAAGAATTGGGACCTCTCAATGTCCAATAGCAACAACATTCAAGATAATAGTCAGTGGACTTGCATCCTTAAACAGGACATTGTCCAGGTCAGGAGTGCAGAAGGACAGATTTCATGCTTGCCACTCATAGTATGATAAAACATTGAGAAACTGAATAAAATCCTGTTTTTCAGTACAACCAATTAAAAAAACAGCATCCTAGACATCACGCATTCAATGGCTATAAATACCTGCAACTGTGGTCACAATGTTCAAACTTACAACTCCAGCCCAGATCTCTCTTGAATTCCAGATGCTAACTCTACTTTGAAAAACTTCATTCTGATATCACAAGCTTTTCAAATAGTATGGTAAAAACTAAATTTTTGTGCAAAATTATCCAAAAGTCTGATTTTTTTTCAACACAACCCTGGTCCATTTAGAGCCTCTTTTGACCTAAACATTGGGCAAATGAGTCCTTTCAAGCTGGATGTAAGATTATGCCCCTTTAGTATTCAAACACCTCATTGCTTCCCTGTAATTTACTTAACCCCAAGTCCTTAAATTAACCCACATTTCTCCTATGATTTTACCTGTACACAAGACCTTAGGCAGCCCTTCCTCAGAGCTACATCTTCTATTCACTTTTCTGCATCCAAAAAGAATACACTTCACTGCTCAGGAGCTGTATATAGCCATTGTTTTACTGCTTGGGCCTCTACATGTGTCCACTCTTCAGGGAAAACATGAAGACAGGCTATGGAAATGTGGCCCACTAAGTATTCCATCAATGATATTTATCCTCATCAAATTTGCAAGTTTATGTAGTACTGTAGACTTCCTGGATAGTGAAAGCCAGCCAGTTATTGAGTAAACACTGGGACTCTAGTGAATGGAATAGTCAATCTTTGGAGGAATTGCCTCAGCTCTTCCTGATAACTGTGGAATTATTAGACTGCTCACAACTTAGGTACAACCTCAAATTTGGAGTCATTGCATACATGGGCAGACAGAAGGGAAGCAGAATAATAACTCAAACTAACATGCTTCAAAAGTCCTCTTTGCCTATATGTCCTCATATTGAATTTGGCAGTGAAGCTGATCAGTAGAAAATAGCATACTAGTTATTTTGGAACACAAGATTTTTATAGTATGTAGTTGGTAGGAGATTCCTTAGAAAATATCTGGTTTCTGTTTATTAGATGTCAGACACATATAGCAAGACCCACCCTCATATATATGCATATGGCAATCAATGAAAAACAACTTGTAACATTGCCCAAAATTCACTAGAAAGTGGAAATAGAAATCAACTTTGGTCTAGAGAATCTTAGATTCTCTTTCATCTGTTTGAGTATTGTGAGGATTTCTTCAACATTTTCCTAATTTGCCTTAGCCCAGACAACTTGTTGCGAATCTAGAGAAATGTTCTTACTCTTATGTCTTCACTTGTCTTTCTCTAGAAGTAGATGCTTTCCACACCTCTGTCATTTGAAAGGACTCACTCTTTTATCTTTTCCAAAGTTTCTAATAGCAAATGTTTGATCATATTTGCCAAAATCTACCTCTCTGTTTTTAGAGTGAGCTTATGGAAGTCAACACTACTTTTATATGTCAAAAAGGCTTGCTTTCTGGACCTTTTTCATGCAAAGACTCAAAGAAATCTAATATGACAGATAAATGACTTTCCTTTATTGTTGCCATTAACCTGCTTATGAACCATGGGAGTCCAATGGGCAGAAGATGAAAATCCAGTGGCTGTTACTATTTTAAAGGAATGAATGCTACCACAATATTTCTTTAATTTTTATTGAATTTTTGCAAATTTTATACAATATAATTTTATGGTATTTAGAGCCTCTCCCTTATTCACACAGCCCCTTATTGTGCCCCACTTTAATGTATTCTATTGCATATATATAGACACACACACACACACACACAGTATGGCCTATAGTGTCTGATTTGTATCTCCAAATGTCCTTCAGTGTGGGTTCATCCACTGGAGCCTGGTTAACCTACCAAGAATCCCATCCCTATAAGACACTGTCTCTCTTTCTCCAGCAGCCATCAGTTGCCAAAAGTTCCTTGGGTTGAGATGGAGCTTTTACCTATTCCCCATGTCTGTGCTGGGATTTTGTCTGGTTTGAGCTTACATGGGACTTATGTATCCTGTCACCATTGCTGTGAATTCTTATGAGTAACTTCCAACTGTCTGGAAGACTTTATTCCTTTGTCATCATCCACCAGCTCAGGCTCCTGCAATCTATCTGCTCCCTCTTCCTCAATGATCCCTCAGTCTTGGGAGGCAGAAATCTGATACAGGTGTTCTATTCAGGGATTCACAGTCTGCAGCCTCCTGTTCTCTGCACATTGGCAAATTGTGGGTTTCTCTATTTATTAGTATCTGCTGCATAAGCAATCTTGTCTAGTGAGAGTTAAGAGATGCTTTAATATCTGGGTATAACAGTAAGACAAAATGAGTCAGTTTTATACTATAACTATTTAGTAGAAACCTAGTATTGGGCTCTCCTCTATGTCCTGGGACCTGTCTAACCTCAGGTTCCTAAGCCTGACACCAGTGTCAGATATAGGCTCCATCCTATGAAGTGAACCTTAAATTAAATTACAGAGTGATTGGTTACTCCCATAATGTTCATGCCACTGTTGCACCACTAGGCATAGCTTGCCTGGCCAGTGGTTGTAGTTCACAGGTTCACAGCTGGGTAAGGTTAATGATTATTTTTTCCTTCTGATAGTGTGCATAGAACATTCAAGCACTATGAATGTTTGCCAGTAGAGATGAGGTTTTGAGTCAGCACCAACCTGCTGTCTCCTTTTTATTGTACAGATAATAATATATGTAGTGTCTTCAGTCATAGGGTCTTACCATCAAGATCTGGTGGGTAATCACAAGCAGGGGCAATAGCCAGGAGTGTTTGAGGGATCCATGGGACCCCTGGTTAGCAGCTACTAGAAAGGGAGTCCATTTCTGGCATTGAGGTTTCATTTTGTTCATCTATGATATCTAGAAGGGGCAATGTCCCCTTCTTATAAGGTAACACCTTTTAATCTTTTTATAATGTATATGGATATACTTCAAGAAGCGTCTATGTAACATAATATTTTAACCTTTAGTAAAAATAATAAATTTGTTTTACAAACTTCAAGATTATAAGAACTAAATTGCATTTGATATATGGTAATTTTCAAGTATTTCAAACCACACGATTTTCAAAGAAAGGAAAAAATAATTGTGCTAAAAAAATGAGCTTTAATGATTTCTTTCCATTTGGGTATTTTTATAGTGAGCTTCATTATTAAATGAGGTAATTATTTGCATATGGAGCAGCATGCAATTCTTTTATTAAGAAATGTTGATATTTTAAAACTATGTATTGAGTCTGAATCAAGAGGTTTTTAAAGATTTGATTTTAATGAGTAATTGAATATGTATTCACTTTTATGAGATGCACATATTTGGAAAATGACTGTATTTGTCAGCATAAGGATGATTTAAATTTTCCCAAAATAAACTGTTAGGATGCAGATGTTCCTTCTAACAGGTGCTTACAAGGAATGAACAATGGGCCAAAGCACAATGCATTTTGAAAATGTGATTCTATTGTCTCTACTCTTTTAAGTAAACAAAATTTCCTTTCACTTTTTTGCAAATACATAAAGTAGTAAAGTTCTGTGTCTCTGTGAGTCATACTCTAATAAATGAGAAAGTATATTTCAGTGTCTCTAATAAGGAAAAAATTAATAAGTTTATTAAAATGCTATATTTGTTATCATGTAATGAAACTTTATTGAATCCTTTGAGTTTTACTTCATCTGGAATTCATATTTTAGGATTGCCTTATGAGTACCATAAAATTATAATTAAAACTCATTAGTGCTAGAAGTATGTTATTTCATTTCCTCCCTTAACCTTAAGTTTTAAGAAACACTCCTAATTCTGTTTTTAAATTTTTATTTATTTCTAAATGATAGAGAAATATAAAAATTATACATGTTAAATGTGTGTTTAATAAATATATACATTGTATAATGTATAAATTATCTAAAACATGTTTGTCTCCTTGAACATTTATCATTTCTTTGGGATCACAACTTTCCAAAGCCTTACTGCTCTCTTTGAGAAACCTATACTGCATGATTATTATCTCTAGCCACGCCACTGTGCAATAGCACGTGAGACCTTGCTTTTATTTCACTGTAGCTGCACACCATGAATGAACTCTTCTCCATCTCTTTCTGTCCTGCTTTCCTCAGCACATACTGATCATGTACTCACCACTTCTGTGGCATCAGTATGCTTATACTGCACACGTGAGTCGTGAGTGAGATCATGGAGTACTTTTCTCTCTGTGCCTCACTTATTTCGCTTAATAGGAGAACGTTCAGCTCCATCTGTGTTGCTTCAGAGAGAAGATTTCATTCTTTCCGTGGCAAGACAGCATTAATCATGCACCAGTACTGCACTTTGTCTACGGATTGCCCACGTGATGGGTACTTGGTTGTGTCTATTTATGGACCATTGTGGGTGGTGTTTCAATGAACATGAGAGGGCAAAATCCTCTTCAAATTTCAGATTTCATTTCCTTTGAGTATATAGCCAGTAGTGCAATTACAGGATCCTGGGTACTTCTATGTATTTTAAGGAACTTCCCTATTGTTTTCTCTGTCTTCCACCATAAGTGTGCAAGGGTTCCTTCTTTTGCACCACATCCTCACCAGCACTGGAAAGCTGCTACCTTGTTAGTAAATCATTCTAACAGTATGAGGGGATATGTCATTGTGGAATTCCCTCGCATTTTGCCAATGATTAGTGATGTTGAGCATGTTTTCACACACCTGTTGGTCATTTCTGTGTCTTCTTTTGAGAAGACATGCCTGTGTAAGTTCTCTCATTTTCTGTGGTGCTTCTTTTCTTTCAGTTGAGTTGAGTTCCTTAAATATCTTGGCTACTAGCACCATAACAAAGGTATAGTCTGAACATTTTTTCTCCCATTTTAATATTTATTATTATTATTACTATTATATTTTTATTGTGTGTATGTACATGGAAGGATATGTGCACATGTGGAATGCGTGTGCTATCGAATGCAAAAAAGGGCATTTGATCCCCCGGAGCTGGAATTACAGGAAGATCTGAGTTGCCTGACATGAGTACTGGGACTTGAACATGGGTCTTTTGTAAGAGCACTATGTATTCTTAACTACTAAGCCTTCTCTCCAGTCCCCTTTTCTCCCATTTTTGTGTTATGTCTTCACTGTTAATTATTTTCTTGGCTATACAGAAGCTTTTTAGTATGGTGCAATCCCCAACATTGTTTATTGCAAAGACTACCCTTTCCTAGTTTATATTTTAGGAAACTGTCAAGAATCAATTGCCTGGAAATATGTGTATTTCTGAGCTCTGGTATCTATTTCAATGGTCTTAATTTCTGGGGTTTCTTGTTATTGTTGTTGCTGTTTAGTTTGGCTCTTTGTTTCAAGCTGGCCTCAAACTGGCTATGTCATGATGGAAGCTGGCCTTGAACACCTGAACTTGTTGCCTCCCCTTTGCCAAGGCAGGATTACAGGCATGTGCCACTACACCCAGATCTTTGTTTTTGCACCATGCTGTTTTGCTTGCTATGGTTTTCATTGTATTTTCTTTAGTGTTGTTATGACCTGTGGTTTTCTGCTTTCTTAATAGCATGTTCCTTTAAGCATAATCTCAGATACATTGTTTCAAAATCGAAATGCAGATATATTACATTCCATAATTCACATTTATAAATACTTCTCTGAGATCACTGGACTTCTGGAAGATCAAATGGAACATAAGTTAACTACAGGGATGAACTAGATCTTTGTGGGGGTAATAAATATTTTATAATTTGATTGTGGTGATCATTACGTGATAATGCATTCCTCAAAATAAGCAAAATAGCACATTCAAATAAGTACATTTTTACTATATGCAGCTGAAAAATAGATAAATGCAAAGGAAAACAGAAGTTCTGAGAGTGGTACATGTGGGCTTGGATCTAAAAGACTAGTTCCTGATCAAAAATTCTGCAAGAACCAGACCAGGAAAACTTTGGCTTTTTAAAGTTTAAAGGCAAAACAGCAACATCATAACAGCAAGATTGGCCTAAGTCTCCGGGTAGGGCAGGAGTGAGAACAGTGGGACCATGTGACTAGTGGAAACTTGACATAAGGACACCATGTCTGCTGTGGGAAAGGATTCCTAGTGACCTCTACTATAGTCTAAAGAGGCCATTCTAGATAAGGGCCCTGAATCTAGAGGAAAAACACAGATGACTGAAACCTGAAAATCGAGAAAAACATCAGTTGAAAGGATGTTCTTGTTCAATGCCATTCACATCCATGATAGAAAGTTCTATTTTGTTATACACATTCGCAGTGATAGAACTCACATCCCATCCACCTAGTTAAAATACTCATATTTTCTCTGTACATATGTAGAATTATTCTTAGCTTATGAATAGAAATTCATCATTATTGGATTTTCCTAAATTTCTATTATTTATTTATAATCTATTATTATTTATTTTTATTTTGGTTTATTCAGAGAGCATCTCATTTTGTTGCCCAAGCTTGCCTTGACCACAGAGATTCTCTGGCTTCAGCCTCTTGAGTGCTGACATTAGAGGCACAAGTCTCTATTCCCAGCCTACAGTTAAGAAGTAGTAAGTGAACAATTCCTTCTGGAATTCCTTCACATACCTAAATGCTATGTTCAAAACAAATATGTAGTGAAGGAAGAAGCAAATGTTTGCCACCTTTAGCCTTTTCAGGTTTCTAGCATATTGTTGACATTGTGTCAACCTTTCCATGTTCACATACTAGCTACAGGCATCACCAGATAACTGATCCCCATGTAAAATGTACAGAAGTTGCCCGTGTGCTGAACATGGTGCAAGGTCAAGACCAGCACTTTCCGTGAGCCACTGGTCCTACTGAGAGCAATGCATACAGTTGTTTTTGTAAGTTAATCAATGGTTTCCTCAAATGGGAACCTCCAAGAGAGAGCATGATGGAATTTAATACAAGAGCTCCCAGACATCAGAGAATGAGAGAAATACCATGAAAGAGCCACGCTTTGTGGGAGCTCTACAGTCAGAACACACAAAGCTAAACTTCAGACCTCCACTGTGTTAGCTTTATGACTCTTAATGTATGACTTAATTTCTCTGATTCTAGCTCTTTATTTGCAAAATGGGAAGGAAAATAATATAGATTCATTTTAAAAAGTAAAAATGGGACACAGACTTTGGCATATTGCCTGGAAGATGTTAACCACAAGTTCTTGTTATCAGTTAGCACCATGGATAGCTCATTAAAATGTGTCTGGTATTTGTCCTGTCATAAGCAGTTGAACAAACTGAATAATCAATATAAAAGTACCAATTTCTTAAATGTATTAATGGATAGAAATCACAGGAATGCATGCTTGACAATGCAGAAAAAGATGCTTTCGATCACTTTTTGAGTCAGCATAGCTGATGTCAAAAAGACTTTGAAGTTGTACAACTCAGGACTCAAATTCCAGCTTTGTCACTTTTCATCCCTGTGACCTGGGGAAGCTTTCCCAGTCTCTAAAGCTCAGTTTCCTTTCCATGTAATTGGAATAATAAAATAACATTTTATGTGGTGTTCGTGAGAATTTAAAAGAAGATGCTTAGCGGAAAATCTGGTACATCACGTTCAGTAAATGTAGATCCAACAGACTGTACTGCTGGCTCTGGTGTTCTGGAGAGTGTGATATTTACTCAGCGTGTATGTGCTGGGGACTGACTGTGTACATACCACTGTAAAGCCTGTGAAGAATGCCAAGATGCGTAGTGCAGTATCATTATCATCCTAATGTTCACCTCCTTAATAACTGATCCCTATAGGAGAGTAAATGTAGTTTTCATCTCTGAAATCTCAGTGCCTGATATTATCACTATAATATTTTTGCTCAAAAACATTTTTATTTGGAGGCTGATCTAACACTGTAGTACAGGCTGTCCTGGAATTTACTGTGTAATCTAGGGTGGACTTGAGCTCACTGGAATCATCCTGCCTCATCTCCAGTCGTGTCTATAAGTATGAGGCAACACATCTGACTTTAAACATTTTAAAGACTTTTTTCATGTTTACTTAATGTGTGTGTATATGTGTGCATGAACAAGCTATGGTATATGTGTCAGAGAACATGTGGGAGTCACTTATCTCCCCCCTGTAGGCTCTGGGGATAGAACTCAGGTTGTCAGGCCTGGCAACAAGCACATTTACCTGTTGAGTCATCTCCCCATATGTGTTTTTTGATTAAATCATTTTAAGAAGGACACACATCCCCTTTCTATAACAAAAAAAAGTTTAGAAGAACAAAAATTAATAAATCCTCTACAAATGGGCAAATCTCATTCTTTATGGCTGTTTGTCAACTTTTGGTAGGACAATATTTCAGCTGCTTGCAATGTCCTTGTTAATTTTACATTTGATCATTTTCATTACTTCCTACCCAAACACAAAATTGGTTCTCTAATTTGATGGAGACATCTCTCCATCTACTCCATGTGCAGCCCTGACTCACATCTTGAACACTGCATGACACTGATTCTTAGGCTCCATCCCAGGTGTGTGGATCAGAGCTCAGGGGATTGAGCATAGAATCTAGGTTGTGAAAACTGCTGTGATTCTAATATCCCTTGAAGGTACACACAAATGTTTGTGAACTTTCAGTTCCACAGATTTCCCCTTCCACTAACCTCTCTTCTATACTTTGTTTTTGTTTGCTTGTTTTCTGTTTGTTTGTTTGTTTTGCATCTGCTAAGGTTTTGAAGTAAGGTAGCAGCCTGAGTCAGATGTTTTCTTGTAACTCAGCAGGAGTTTCCCTCCATGTCCTTTGCACAGTGGGATCCACTAGTGTGCCAATCTGAGCCATAGGCATGGGCAGGTCCCTCTTTTCTAGACAGGACCCTGACCTTTCCAAATTGCATTTCAACAGAATAGATTGTCAAAAACGTCTCTTATTCCATAAGAGAACTGTCCAGATTCAATGCTTGGAGGTCTAACTCTGCACCACAGATTGGTTTTCTACCACTGCCTGTGGCTTAGAGGCACAGTACATTGAGATTCTGTTTTGCTGTTTGGTTTTGAGGTAGGCAAGGACTCTCAACAGAATGCACTGTCTGTATTGTCACATGACAGAATATAGTGTGATATGGTAGATGTGTGATGTTTGTGATAATGACTTAACCTGAAGCAATCAAAGGACAGAGATTACTAATCTACTTCTAACTAGAGGTCATGGGAAGGGGGCAGGGCTTCATGGAGATTCAGTCCACTTTTCCTTAAAGAACTTTTAGACCATCAGCTATTATTAAAGACAAAATGTAAGGTGATAAACAGAGAAGTTGGGAAATAAATCTATCAGTTTCTATTCCTGAGAATAGAAAATCATATTTCCTACCTGAGTATTGATATGTTACCATTATTAAAAACAAATTCTGCCAATCTCATTGATAGCTCTTATGGAGAGATATGGAGAGCTTTTGTTTGTTAATTTGGGGTATGTGTATGTGTACACATGCACACAAGTGCTTATGTTTTTACTGGTTTAAACCTGACCAATATGAATTATTTTGTAAATATTTTTATATACAAGTATTTAGACCCAGAGCAACTAAAGCTAAATCTTGAAATATCAAAAACTGTGATTGCATGCATAAGTAGAATTCATGGAAAAAGAACAACTTTTTAAAAGTAAATTTTCTGGTTATTAAGTCATGTTTTATTTATTTCCATGAATCATAAATTGTTTTCAAATTAATGGTGAATAGGCTTCACAGACCCTCTATGAAGAGCAATAATTGCAAGCATAAGAATATGTTGGCTACCTATTTTTAGATTTGCATAATTTAAAGATAATAAATTAATATATGCACTTGTCACATTTGCTTACAATTTTTTCTGGAAATAATACATACATCTACAGTAAAAGAAATGAGAAGATTAATCACTTGAAATTTTCCTTTCTTTATAAATAGAACCTTTATTTCCTGCTTGTGAAGATGGTAAGTGTCAAAATGAGATGGAGCAGAAGGCTGAAAGTGACGAGAAGGTCCTGTCAAGCCTCTGTCAGGTGAAGCATGCTTCCCTGTTGTTTCAGAGTTCGTATTGAGAGTCTCAGTCACAGAAAAGAGAAACCACTAAAAGTATTGTCAGGAAAATTTAGTTTATCAAAGGATGTAACTATTCCCTCTGTCAGGGCTGTGGAAAAGTGATTTAAGCTGACCTTGAAAAATTGTCTCCTCAAAGTATCCAATATGTCTGGATCACGGAGGACTACAGCTCCCACAGTGATCACAAGCCGTTGCTATAGCGGCTAAGCCCTACCTACACTACCTCTGCCAACAGCCACACAGAAGCGGATTCTACTCTTAGCATACCGCTGAGCTCATTAATGACAAGGCAGGCTCATCTTATTGGCACAAAGTAAAATGCATGTGTAAGGACATCTGGAAAATGCAGTTTTCTCTTTGCAACCTCTGCTCTCAGAAACATACAAGTTTGAGATGACTGAGGCAGTCAGTCACAATATCACTTCAACCACAGGTGCTGCTCTCAAAAAAGCCCATAGCCTAGTCAACCAAATAAGGTCAGTACTTAGTTCTGTCTGGATACATTTCATTTTCACTGCCACATCTCCTTGCTACTGTTTTCCACTCATCATGAACAGGTTGCCTTGCCCTCAGCCTTTTGGTTGACTTCCACCTTGGAAAGTATATTAGTCAGGGTTCTCCAAAGAAACAGAACCAGTAGGATGAACATATATGTATAGAGATTTATCATCTTAGCTCACAGGATAGAGTCCGAGTCATCCAACAATGGCTGCACCATACTGAAGAGGCTGAAAATCCATAGTTGCTCAGTCCATGAGGCTGGATGTCTCAGTAATCCCAATCTGGCACTGAAGGTCTGATGAATTCCAAAAGATTGGCTAGTCTTCAGTCTACAACAGCAAGATGAACTCACCAGTGAGAGAGAAGGCATGCATCAAAAGCCCCGCATTCTCCTCTTCCTTGGTCTTTTATACTGGCTGCCATCAGAAGGTAACGCCCATATTGCAAAAAGCCCCACATTTTCCTCTGCCTTGGTCTTTTATACCGGCTTCCATCAGAAGGTAACGCCCATATTTAGGGTGTGTCTTCTGGCTTTAGATGATTCAAAAACAAGGCATTCTCCTCTTCCATGGCCTTTTATAAGGCTGCCATCAGAAGGTAACACCCATATTTAGGGTGTGTCTTCAAGCTTCAGATGGTCCAATCAAGAAGATCACTCTCATTTCAGTTAATCCCAGATCCAGTCAAGTTGACACCCAGGATTAGCCATCACAGTTGCCCACCAGAACTTGACGGTAAGACCTCATTGCTGAAGATACCAATAGCATCTCTCATGTCATGCTTAATTTTCCAATGAAAACAATGTTGAGGTCATAATTTGACCTAAAATGATATAACTATCCTATAATACAATGACCAATGCATTATATATCTTAGAGTAGGTGATAAGGTCTTTGAGGAATGCTTAGTCCTTTAGTGTCTCATAACCCAATATAATCATATAGGTTCACAACACTTAACCACTTAACACATCTCGATTACATATTCAAAAACGAATAACTCAAGTATATGCTTAACATGTGTATACATGCACAAGCCTATTCTTAACCAAACAGGAAAAAAATACTCATGTCAATTACAATCCACATTTCTGCAACTGGTCACGTGGCCTAAGTTTGTATTTGAAACTACCTTCCTCTACTACCCATTCTGTATTTCCTCCACCATTAGCTAGCACCTCTGCAGGTCTTGGCTCTTTCCCTGGAAGAATGACCCATACTTTCACTCACATGGCCTAAGCTGGTATTTGTAACTACTTTCCTCTATGACCCATTCTGTATTTCCTCCATCATCAGCAAGCACCTCTGCAGGTCTTGGCTCTTTCCCTGGAGGAGTGACCCATACTTTCATCCCTGAAGGATCTGGGCCATTTGTTGTCGTGTCTAGATTGGGTTATTGCAGTTTCCCATTGACCTTAATCACAGGACATGGTAACTCCAAAAGTCACCCTAAGGAATCTCCTGCCTTCCAGATATACTCTTAATTACCTCCATTTTGGAGAACAAGCCCAATTTCCCCCTGGTAGTCTGGGTCAATACCCCTCCTAATACTGTTATTCCTTTCTTAGCCTGCTGACTTAAGGTCATCACTCCCTTCTTAGCCTGCTGATTTAAGGGGATCAGAAGCCCAAAATGGTCAGTGGGAAGTCTTAGCTTCCACTTCAATGGAATGTTTGTTTTCTTTCCTGACAGAAGCACTCCCTCCTCTGGAACCAAAACATCCAAGCCAGCAGAGTGCAAATAGCCCAAAGTGTCCAGGGGGAAGTCTTGGCTTCGAGTTCAATGGAATGTTTATTGTCTCTCCTGGCAGAAGCACTCCGTCTTCTGGAACCAAAACATCCAAGCCAGTAGAGTGCAAAGTTAGCCCAAAGTGTCCAGGGGGAAGTCTTGGCTTCGAGTTCAATGGAATGTTTATTGTCTCTCCTGGCAGAAGCACTCCGTCTTCTGGAACCAAAACATCCAAGCCAGTAGAGTGCAAAGTCGAGGGTACCGAACCCAGTAGAGTGCAAAGTCGAGTGTACAGGAAGCAAAAATTTTCCTAGAGGGTCACCAGGGGTGATAGTGAGTGGAATCATTCCCACTTCCACCCCTTGATTCCTTAACCAGTGAATCCTGGCTATAGGAGAAACTGTACCATATATTGGACACTGATTCAAAGCATTCACTGCCTTCTGGAGGACCCTGCCCCAGCTCTCCAGGCTATTGCCACCTCATTGGCACTGTAACTGTGTCTTTAAGAGGCCATTCCATCATTCTATCAAGCCAGCTGCTTCAGGATGATGGGGAACATGATAAGACCAGTGGATTCCATGACCATGGGCCCACTGTCACACTTCTTTAGCTGTGAAGTGAGTTCCCTAGTCAGAAGCAATGCTTTGTGGAATACCATGACAGTGGATAAGGTATTCTGTAAGTCCCTGGATGGTAGTTTTGGCAGAAGCATTACATGCAAGAAAGGAAAATCCATAACCAGAAATGGTGTCTATTCCTGTAAGGACAAAATGCTGTTCCCTCCAAGATAGAAATGGTCCAATGTAGTCCAAAGACCAGGTTGCAGGCTGGTTGCCACGGGGAACAGTGCCATATCAGGGGCTCAGCGTTGGTCTCTGCTGTTGGCAGATCTGGCACTCAGCAGCAGCTGTAGCCAGGTCAGCTTTCGTGAGTGGGAGTCCATGCTGTCGAGCCCATGCATAACCTCCATCTCTGCCACCATGGCCACTTTGTTCATGGGCCCATTGAGCAATGGCAGGGATAGCTGAAGAAAGAGGCTGACAGTCCACAGAGCAGGTCATCCGATCTACTTGATTATTGAACTCATTTTCTGCTGAAGCCACTTTTTGATGAGCATTTACATGAGACACAAGTATGCTCACATCCTTTGCCCATTTGGAGAGCTCTGTCCACATACTTCTTGCCCAAATGTCTTTCTCACCAATTTTCCAATCATGGTCCTTCCAAGTCCCTGACCATCCAGCCAAACCATTGGCTATAGCCCCTGAATCAGTATCTAATCACACTTCTGGCCATTTCTCCTTCCAAGCAAAATGCACGACCATGTGCACTGCCCAAAGTTCTGCCCACTGTGAAGACTTTCCTTTCCCAGTGTCCTTCAGGGTTGTTCCAGAAATTGGCTGTAATGCTGAGCTGTCCACTTCTGAGTGGTGCCTGCATAGCATGCAGAACCATCTGTAAACCAAGCCCTAGTCTTCTCTTCCTCAGTCAACCGATCATAGGGCACACCCCATGAAGCCATAGGTGGATGTTTGAGAACAGGAGGCATTGTAACAGGAGTAGAAACCAGAGGCATTTGGGCAACTTCTTCATGTAACTTACTTTTGTCCTCCAGGCCTACTTAGGCCCATTCACGTATATACCACTTTGATTTGATAATGGATTGTTGCTGTGCACATCCTACTTTATGGTTTGGGGGAGTCAGATAACACCCAGCTCATAATGGGCAGCTCCGGTCGCATGGTGACTTGGTGGCCCATTGTCAAACGTTCAGTTTCCACTATGGCCCAATAGCAGGCTAAGAGCTGTCTCTCAAAGGGAGAATAGTTGTCCACAAATGAAGGCAAAGCCTTACTCCAAAACCCCAATGGCCTCCACTGTGATTCCCCTATGGGGGCCTGCCAGAGACTCCAAACAGCATCTTTATCTGCCACTGATACCTCAAGCACCATCGGGTCTGCTGGATCATATGGCCCAAGGGGTAGAGCAATGTGTACAGCAGCCTGGACCTTTTGAAGGGCCCTTTTCTGTTCCAGGCCCCACTCAAAGGTAGCTGCCTTCCAAGTCACTTGATATATTGGTTGAAGTAAAATACCCAGATGAGGAATGTGCTGCCTCCAGAATCCAAACAGGCCCACTAAGCATTGTGCTTCTTTCTTGGTGGAGGGAGAGGCCAAATGCAACAGCTTATTCTTCACCTTAGAAGGAATGTCTCTGCATGCTCCACACCACTGAACTCCTAGAAATTTCACTGAGGTAGAAGGCCCTTGAATTTTGGTTGGATTTATTTTCCATCCTCTCATGGGCATATTCTTTACCAACAAGTCCAGACAGTCTGCTACCTCCTGTTCACTGGATCCAATCAGCATAACATCATCAATATAGTGGACCAGTGTGATATTTTGTGGAAGAGTCAGGCGATCAAGATACCTTCGAACCAAGTTATGGCACAGTGCCGGAGAGTTAATATACCCTTGAGGTAGGACAGTAAAGGTATACTGTTGGCCTTGCCAGCTGAAAGCAAATTGCTTCTGGTGGTCCTTATGAACTGGTATTGAGAAGAAACCATTTGCCAAATCAATAGCTGCATACCAGGTACCAGGAGATATATTAATCTGCTCAAGTAAGGAAACCACATCTGGTACAGCAGCTGCAATCAGAGTCACTACTTGATTAACTTTTTGATAGTCAGCTGTCATTCTCCATGACCCATCTGTCTTCTGCACAGGCCAAATAGAAGAGTTAAAGGGAGATGTGGTGGGAATCACCACCCCTGCATCTTCCAAGTCCTTGATGGTAGCACTAATTTCTGCAGTCACTCCAGGGATGCAATACCGTTTTGGGTTCACTATTTTCCTTGGAAGAGGCAATTCCAGTGGTTTCCATTTGGCCTTTCCAAGCATAATAGCCCTCACTCCACAGGTCAGGGGACCAATGTGGGGATTCTGCCAATTCCCAAGTATATATATCCCAATTAAACATTCCGGTACTGGGGAAATAAGCACAGGATGAGTTCAGGGACCCACTGGACCCACTGTCAGTCAGGCTTCAGCCAAAACTCCATTTATCACCTGACCTCCCTAAGCCCCTACTTTAACTGGAGGGTCACAATGCTTTTTAGGGTCTCCCAGAATCAGTGTCAACTCAAAAGCAGTATCCAATAGGCCATGGAATGTCTGATAGTTTCCTTTCCCCCAGTGTAGTTACTGTAGTAAAAGGCCGCAGGTCCCTCTGGGGAAGGATGGGTGAAAGGAGAGCAGCATAACTCTTTGGTACTGTGACAAGGTCCTTCCTCAAGGGTACCCGGCCTTCCCTTCATTCAAGGGGTTCTGGGTCTGTAAACTGTCTCAAGTCTAGAAATTGGTTGACTGAGCAGGGTTCTCTATTGCTATGATCCAATACTGACTTCCTGTCATTTGTCCTAGATATTTTCTGCTTATACAAATCAAATAAAAGCTTAGTAGGCTTCTTATGTATTTGGTCCCTGGGAACATCATGTCCTAGTTTGTTTCTTCATTGCTGTGACAAAACACTCTGACCACTACCAACTTAGGAAGGAAAAGGTTTATTTATCTTACATCTCCCAGGTCACAGTTCATCAGGGAGCCCAAGGTAGGAACTCAGGGCAGGAATCTGGAGGCGGGAGCTGGAGCACAGGCCATGGAGCACAGGCCACTGCTTACTGGCTTGCTCCCCTGGCCCCTGCTCAGCCTACTTTCTTATGTAACACAGGCCCACCTGCCCAGGGGTGGCACCACCCACAGTGGGCTGGGCCCTCCCACACACACAACAATCAAGAAGATGCCCCACAGACATGGTCACAGGCCAGTCCAATGAAGGCAATTCTCCAATTGAGACTCCCTCAACCCAGCTGTGTCATGTTGACACTAAAGCTATCCAGCACAGAAAGGTAGTGGGATATTGGATAAGGGAGCAGGCTCCCTGTGGAATGGCTACAGGTCAGTTGAGTCTCCTGAAGCAATGTGACCTTTAATAACCTTTCCAACTCTTCAGCAGCCCTATCTCTATGTCTCCAGGCTCTGATGGAACAAAGTGACAGATTCCTTAGGGGGTATGTTAACCACTGGAACTTCACGAACCCTGTGGAAACAGAAACCAAAACCGTCCCATTCCTAAACTCTCCTCATTTGCTACAATTCCAGTATAGTCATTCTTTCCAGGCTTCCGGCTCTCAGATGCCTCGATATAAGGTAACAAAAAAATCAGTTTCCATGATGACTCCACATTAATACTCATGAACTTCTCAGAATAGGACACTGCCTAATGAGCACATAGTTAATAAGGCTCTGCATGACAATATGCAAGACTGTAAAAATGTAGTTTGGGGAATAAATATAGATTCTCTAAAATAATTATAGAAATGCTTTGTCATGATTATATACATCTAAAAGTTGTAAGAAATTTATAATTATTTTAAGCCTAAAATGTTAGAAAATGATTAGACTTATGAGACCAAAATAGTTTTCTTTGTTATCTCCTTTAGAATTCCTATACAATGGTTATGTTTTATAAAAAGTATTAAAAGCATTGCTTTTAAAAATAATGTGATAAATTGGAGGTTAAAAATCAATCTAATCTGTGTTTCTAAGAAATTTGGATTTTATTTGAGAAATGAGTAAATTTAGTAGCTGAAGAAACCAAATTTTATTATTCATTTAACCAGTGTAATCTATTCTTAGTGAAAAAGGAAAGGTACTAGTCAAATCCAGTTAAAAGACATTATTAATAAAATCATTACTTGACCAGCTTTTATATATCAACCAATTTATAACTGCTAAGTAGAACAAAGGGGTTTAACTTTTAAATTCTCTTCTTTTTTCGTTCTGTTTCTCCCGCTCTTATTTTCCCTACCTCCCTCTCTCTTTGAAGGAAAGATTTTCCCATTTTTAAAATGTTATTATTATCAATTTGAGTACAAGGTACACATTATACTTCTAAGCCAACTAATGAGGCCCAGAGCTGGTCTGAGTCTCCAGGCTCTCCGAGCTTGAAGTAACTGAGTCTCTAAGGAAAACTCTTCCATATCATATGATCTTCCAGTATCTGGCTATTTTTTCCAAAGGAGACATCTTAGGTCAGGAAATGTTCTATAACAAGACCTTCAGAAGGAAAACAGGTAAGAGAGGGAGGAAGAAATAAAGGTGAAGATTCCTCACACCCTCCTGTAGGGAGGAAGAAATGTGAGGAAGTGAACATCTTTTTGACGTTTTCATCCTGAGTACATGCACAGGACATTTGCTGGTATCAGTCTGATGTGACTCAAGAGAAAGTGTATAACTGACACAGTGGAGATTTTAAGAAAGACTTTATGTAGCCCAGTGTTGCAGAGTGTATAGCTTATGTTAGCCAGGCTGTCTCTGTTCCCAGGGAATAAAGGGCATGAAATTGGAGACAAGGCCAGGTCCAGAATGATTGCCTTGCTGTGGTGAGGCTGTGGCCCCAATGCCAACTACCAAAGTTTGTCCGTTTCCTATTATACTGTGTTGGGATAAGAGAATAACTTCTGTGGCATGTACACCTCTTTGGCCCCAAGAAAAGACAAGTGAACTATACTGCAACATAACCCGCTTCCTTCTAGGAAGAACTGCTCCTTAGATATCTATTAGGGTAACAATGTCCACTAGATTCCCCTGCTGGAATCCATTAGAGTCCCACTTAGGAAGTCACATGAACCATTAACATCTATTTCCCACTGCCAGGAAGCAAGAAATAAACTTACATAGATCAAAGTTTATGGGATACAGTAGACTCTTGTTTGCTAAAATTTGATGTTAAGCAAATCTATTGGGTTCAAGCAATAGGACACAAATTTCTCTGGTAATAAAACATACCAAGAGGTCCCCATCAGAAAGGCTCTAGAAGAATACGATTTATCATGTGCAGTTGAGGGGAACCCTATTTCTGGGTGGCTTAGCAGGAAATTATCTCATGAAATAGCCATCTTGGATCAGGGATGTGCCCTGTAAGTCACTAGGGAGCTTGTATGTGAGTCAGGGAAGGAAGCTCTAAAGGATCTCAATGTTCAAGAGGTGGGAATGAGTCTTACAAGCATGCTGCTGAGAGGTAGAAAACCTTTGAACCTCATTCTTTTAAATGTCATGGGCATAAATGAAAGCCTTTAAAGGCACTCATATGCTTAAAATGTGTTTATAATTTACAAAATATACCTTTACAATTAGTAGTATTTATAGTGGGGCATGAAATACATGTCTATTATTCTTACTATACAGAAGACTGAGGCAAGGAAGATTACCAGTTCAAGGCCAGCCTGGACAAAGTAGCAGGAACCTCTCTCAAAATAAAATAGGAAAAGGGTTCAGAGTATAGTTCAGATGTTGGCCTAGCATGCATCATACCCTGGGTTTAATTCAGTTCCAAGTATGAACAACCACAATTGACAAAACGTACCTAGTTGTTACTGAGCCATTAAACATAAATGCATTGCCATAGCACCCTTGAAAAAATGTAACTTTCAAGAAAACATTAGCAATTATGATAATCTAAAAACCCTGTTAAAATGTTTTAGTTCCAGAAAAAGATGCAGAACGTGTTCAAGATATTGTCTTTCCCTTTTTAAAAAATAAGATACATTTAAATGTTATCCTATCACAATTTTGTACATGTTTGCCATGCATTCTGATCATCTATGCTCTCTCTCTTCCCTCCCCCTTCTCTCTCTCTTTCTGTCTCTTTATACCCCTCTTTCCCCAAGTTTTCTCCTCTCTCCAAGGCCCCTTCTACTTTCATGTTTTTTTGTTGTATTTTCCTTTCTGTTTTATGACACATTAAGAGCACATGTGTGGAGCTATCCACTGGAACATGCAGCCTCACCAGTGGTCACCCCACTGAAGACAATGTCCCTTTCCCCAGCTTCCCACCCCATACATATCCAGTAGCCTCTCAGGGAGGAGCAGGCTCCCATCTATGATTGAATATTGACAGGCAGAGTCCTGTGCAGGTTCATTACCGGCAACCGCAGCAGCTGTGAATTCATGATTGCAATGGCAACACCATTCAGAAGATAGAATTTCATAGGCCTCCTCTCTGTCATCTGCCCCTTATATTCTATCTATCCTGTCTTCAGTAATGTTCCATGAGCCTCGGATGGAGTGACAGAGGCGTCCCATTTAGGATTGGACACTTATCCTAGGCATCTTGAATAGCCATGAATCAACCCATTAATCACTGTTCACTTTTAGCCTCTCTGATCAAGACTGAGAGCGGCATTTGTCTATGGGCACAAACATACATATTTAGAAAGCTGTTTGATACTATATCTCTAGCAAAACAATGGTACTATGTTCTACCCTAGGGCCCATTATCTCTGTAGCCATAGGTTTGTGACTAATGTTACAGTACCAGGCATGAGTTCCTATCTATGAAGCAAGCCTCAGATAGAGTTAGTATGTGGTGGGTTACACCCGTAACATCCCTGCTACGAATGGACACACAACTGGACTCTTCTTGATGACTCTTCTCCCCCAGCTGCCTACGTAGCACTTTTCATCATTATGAAAGTTAGCCAGCGGGGAGAAGGCTTCCAGTTCACTTCCAACCTGGTTTATCTCAGTCCTGCAACTAAAGCTGTGCTTTGTCTCCAGCAATAGAGTCTTCCCATCTAATTCTGATGGAGAGCCAAGGGCAATGCCAACAGCATGCATTGTTTTGGAGCCTCTGGGACCTTCCAGATCAATAACTGATAGGGAGCTATCTCACAGCTGACACTAGAATTTTTCATTTGATTACCCATGGCATCTGAAATTCTCAATTTCCACTCATACAGAATCCTTCTGTCAAAACACTTTGAAACTAGATAGATTATAGATACATAGATAGATAGATGGTAGATGATAGATAAATGATAGATGATAGGAGGTGATAGATAGATTGATACCTGATAGATGACAGGTAGATGAAGATGATTGATAGATAAAGATGATAGGTACATAGACAGATGATAGATAGATGATTGATAGAGATGAAAGATAAATACATAGATAATAGATGATAGATGAATGATAGATGATAGATTATAGATGACTGATAGATGATAGAGAGAGGGAGAGAAAGAATGAACTAGAGATTTCTTTTGTAAAATAGCTTTTGAGTATCAGGTTTCCTTAGCGTAAGGAAATTAAAAGTGAGAGAAAGAGAAACCAACCTCAGTAGAGCCAAACAGATTTATTAGAGAATAAACCTGAGTGGGCATTCCCCCACAGCCCAAGGCCAGGGGAGGTGGTAACCTCCTTGCAGCCCAGGAGCGGCCTCCCTTACTAATGCAGGTTTCTATAGTTTCCTGCCTTTGGGGAAGGGAAAGGGGTCAGGGTTAGGAGTTGGTTTCATCTCAGGCAAGAGCTGGTAGGTTTCCCCATTGTGAGGAGAGCCAGCCATGCAGGACCCTGGTCCAGTGAGTGCCTTGCGATTGGGATTGAGTTGTATCAGAGGGGCTGGGGGCGGGGGGGTGAGACAGTCATCTATTGCTGCCTTTTTTGTGTGACCCACAGAGTTTAATTAGAGCTTCTTGCCTCTTGCGGGTGGGAAGTTATTTACCAGAGCAAGACATTTTATCAGAGACTACACCATTGAAGAAACTGCCACATTCGCCCACAGCCATAGGCTGCTAACAGTCCCTCAAGGAGGGGTGTGGCCTTAGGGGTCCCTCCATCATCTGTGATGAAATTTTGGTCCCAATGTTAGGTTTTAGAGAGTGGGAAAGAGAGCGGGATGGGAGATCAACCAGTGCCAGACCTTTAACACATCAAGACTGTTTTTTCAGCACAGTGAGTGACAATAGCCTTCTCTTGGGACGGAGGAAACTACTACCGAACAGGAAAGTTAGAGATTATGTAAGGGCTGGGGAATGAGGAAGTGGATGTGGCTGCAGGGGTCTATGTGCAAGTCAGGATTCTCTTGAGAAATGTATGGGTCCTGCTTTCCTGGACCTCTTTTGCTAAAGAGAGACAAGTGGACTTGGGAAACAGGCTCTCTTACTAAACAGTCTTGAGTTCTCAGTGTGGTTGATCCGGGTGTGACTGATCCATAAAGTCAGCAGCAATCTGAGAAGCAGACAGGGCATTCTGTCACCCAACATTGTGCAAATGAGCACAGCTTCAGTGAGTTCAGGAGCACAAGTGCAGCCACTCTGCCATGTCTAGAAGACATCTCTATCGACAAATCCTTGATCCAATTCAAAGTTCTGGGACAGCAGAACCTGGGATCTTAGAAAGCATACTCCAGACCCTTATCTGAGCCCAAGATTCTAGTATACCATAACGAAGAGTAGTCTCAGACCAAATACTAAACAGAGGTAGAATGAATATCATAGAAATCACATCCACTGAACCCTAGATTTTTGTCCTATGAGTGTTTTGACACCACAATAAATGTTTATTCAAAATAAACCATAATATTTCATCCCTTTAATCCCAGCATGTGGGAGGCAGAGGCATGAAGAGCTCTGTGAGACCAAAACCAGCCTGGTCTACATAGGGAGTTCCTTGGTCAAGCCTCTGAACATTCAGAGGACAAAGTGTCCAGGAAGCATCTACACATGCCAGATCACATGTCTAGGTTAGGTGACATCCAAATGGCTATAGATTGGTTACCGAGTTCTCCCCAGAACTCTAACCTACTGGGGAAGAAGTACGTGTATGTCATTTCTATAGATTTTAAGCCAGAAGACCTGCAGTTTCTTTGTTACCTTTGTAAGAATTCTTGGGTTGTTTACCAAGCCCCTGTTATTGCTTAGAAAAAAAAAATCACACCTCAAGAGTCTGTATAATTAGCTCTATGTTTGGTTTTTGTTAATAATAGTTGCTGGCCAGGCAATCTTTGGGAACATATTATTAAGTAACTAACCATGAAATCTTGTACTTATTAGACCATTCCAAATTGTATATTAAAATTAATCTGTGGTGTGTATATACGTAGTTTACAGGCAGTATAACAGAAAGTGTGTTTAGACACTGGGTCTTGCTATGGTGTCCAATCTGGCCTTGGACTTCTGAGATCAAATGATCTTTTTGCCTCAGTATTCTAAATATCTGGGCCTGGGCTTCAGATAAGGTTGAACTTCCCTTAGACAGATTCTCTTCCCCATCTGATAATATTCTTCCCTAGTCCATCCTTAGGTGCCATTGCTTTTTGCACAGAAATTTACTGCAGCTTCTCATTTGTAATTCCAGCTGAGTTTATCTCTGACACCGAATGTTTTCTTCCTCTTACAAATGTGATCCCATAAAGTGCAGACTCACATTACTTCCGACCTATTACAGACCCTCACCACATACAAGTAGAAGGAACAGGTTTGTTCAAGAACTGACCTCTTCCTACACTGTCAGGGCGGAGTGCCTATTCTGAGCTTGTGATCCTTGTAATTCTGTAGCTTTCATGTGACTGCATTTTTATGGGGGGAGACAGAGTGTCCTGGTTGGCCTGGAACTCACTGTGTAGTCCAGACTGGTCTCCATCTCACACAAATCTAGCAGCCTCTGCCTCTTTGGTGCTGAGAATAAAGGCATGCATTACCATGCCCAGCTCAAAATGAATATAAAGCTAAAAATGTTTAAGTTGCTGACTGTTACATTATGAATGATATAAAATTTATGAAGGAAATTTTACCTTAATATAAGTATTGTTTTAAATGAACACTAAAACAAAACAATCAAGAAAAGAAAAATAAAACTGTTTATACAGAAAGGCACTATACATAAGTCACCTTCACTGTTACAGGATACATTATCAGAAAAAGTGATTTGTCTTTAAGCTTCTATTGGTTAGTAGGTAGGAAAATAACATAAATTACAAATAACTTTCATTCAGCCTTGAAAACTATTCGTGAACCTCAGAGGGTCATATTTTAATGAACAAGAACTTCTTGTTATGTCATCAGAGCTTTAGTTTTCTAGCTCTATTTATCTAGAAGGGCAGAGTTCTACTGGGAGATTTGGATATGCATTTTGATAGTTTCAAGGATGTACAGATTGTAATTTTAAAGGAAAAAGGTTTCGTATTTATTCAAATATATTTCAGAAAACATTGTGGGGTTTTTTGGTTGGCTTTTTAATTTTTTCTAATTTTCTCAGTGTTGCATCCTAAAGTTGTCAAAAGAGACTTGTTTGGCTTCTTGACAACCTATGTCAAATACCCACTTACCGTAACCAATGACCATGCTGCGAGTTGAGTAATTCCAGTTACAAGAGCCTTTTATTTTTTTGCAAAGTTACTATGGCTGCTATCTTCCTTGAAAAACATAGTTTTTCAGGAAAATATGTATCTAACAGATTTCTTTAAAATATAATATTAGGACCTGGAGAAATGGCTTGGTGGTTAAGAGCACCGACTGCTCCTGCAGGAGACCTGAGTTCAGTTCCCAGCAGCCACATGGCAGCTAACAACAGTCTATAACTTCAGTTCCAGGGGATCTGACACCCTCTTCTGACCTCCACAGACATTACATGACACAAATCATTCACATGCATACAGGTAATACAGTAATAGACATAAAATAAAAATAAGGGCCTTGTGTGGTGGTACATACCCTTAATCCCAGCATTTGTGAGATAGAGGCAGGTGAATTTATTTTAGATCAAGGCCAGCCTGTCTACGTAATGAGTTCCAGGCCAGCTGGGGCTACAGGGAGACCCTGTCTCAAAAACAAAAACCACAAAAAAATACTAAAAAGTAAATATTAAATTTTATTTGCATTGTGATAAAATATTATTCATGTAATAAACTAATAACATATACTTTTATCATCAAGGTAGTACATATTATGAATTTTAAATAAGTCCTTTTTCAAAGAAATACACCTGAGGCTGGAGGGATGGCTCACCAGGTAAGTACTGGCTGATCCTGAAGAGGCCTTGGGTTTGGATCCCAGCATCCACCTGGCAGCTAACAACCATCTGTAACCTAGCTCCAGGAGATCCAATGCCATCTTCTGATCTCCATGTTCACTGCATGCAAAGGTACACTTGTATACGTGCAGACAAAACACTCATATACATAAAATAATAATACATGAAAATAACTAAATGAAAGAAATCCTTTTACTTGGTGAAAATTTTAAATTGTTTCCTTTTGCCTAGTCTTCTATTAGCAACTATTTTTAATTTGCTTCCAAATGTACAACAAAAATTTAAGTCTCCTTTGAATGTAACCAAATATATTAACTCATCACGCTTTCTCTTTCACACACACACACGTTAGTCTCTTGAACTATGCTTCCTGTTACTGTCCATCCTCACGATTTATCTGCACCGTCTAATTTCTAAGATGTCTTTGCTGTTGTTCTATTTGCTCACACCTGTGGATTTCTCCAGCCCACTCTGAACTCGACAGCTTCTACAGATCAAGTTGTCATCTGGTCATTCATAATTTTCTTTGTGTGCTGTACACCCTCTCCTAGCTTGGCGGGAGGAAGTGTTTGTAATGTAAAATTTCTCAACATTTCCATTCAAGGCCCTCTGCCTCTCACTGTTATATGTATAAACCTTGGTACAGCGTCATGGAATCAAGCGGAAGTGGGAGGGGCCTTCCCAAGTGGTCCAGTGCAGCTTTTCCTCCAGCCCTCTAGAACAGCAGCTGCAGCTTTCTACCATCCCAAAGAAGGAATTTCGCTGATGCAGCCTGGTGATGAGAGCTTGGGATCAACACTTCTTACACTGAATTTCAAACTTTTGTTCCAGCCCCGCCCATACCTTGGCTTTCACAGGTTCCTACTGCTTTGATTTACTTCTGTGTGCGGATTTACCAGGATGCAGCAATGCAAACAGACTTCCTTCTTTGCCCTTTATAACTCCTCTGATACAAAGCAGACCTTTCGTGCGTAAAGCCTTTTCTGCTCTGCTAAGCCAAGTACTACTCTTTCTGATTTTACCATCTATTTTATTGGCTTTGTGCTCAGCTCTCATTTTTTTTTTTTCCTTCTTCAGTCTTAGTACCAATGGCTTATTACTGAAATTTCACAAGCATCAGTAGCTTCTGTTTCCTCTTGCATAAGTTAATTGAATATTTTATAAGTAAGCTCCACCCTTTCCAATAAGTGAGTAACCTGTACTCGTACGGTTTTTGTAATAAGCCCTGTTGTTGGTCCCAAAGCTGTTCTTTTTATTTAAGAATACCTTCCTAGAGCTGGAGCAATGCCTTAAGGGTTAAGAGCACTGGCTGCTCTTGCAGAGGATCCAGGTTCAGTTTGCAGAACTCACATGGTGGCTAGCATCAGCCCATGACTCCACTTCCAGAGGATCTGACACCCTCTTCCAGCTTCTGCAGGCAATGCAGCACATATAATACACTCACATGCATGCAGGCAAAACACTGGTACACATAAAAATATGTAAACTTTTTAAAAATTAAAAAGACAGGCTGAAGATATGGCTCAGTGGTTAAGAGCACTGGCTGTTCTTGCGGAGCACCTGAATTCAGTTCCCAGCACCCACATGGCAGCTAACAACCATCTGTAATTCCAGTTCCAGGGGATCTGATGCACCCTTCTATCCTCTGTGGGGTATTGCATGACACTGGTTCACTTACATACATGCAGGCAATACATCCATACACATAAAATAAAAATGATAAAATATTTTTTAAAAAAGAAAAGATTGAACGAAGAAAATGAGACTTTATGCATTTCCAGAAAACCTAGCAGACTAAGTAGTAAGCTCCATATCTAAGGCTTGGTACACAGGTACTGCACTAGGGGCAGGGGGTCTGGGTAGGAAAAGTTCACCCTCTCATTCATGCACTATGTATTCGAGAGTCCATCAGAGCCAGGAAGGGGGTGCATGACCATAGGGAAACAGAGTCCTACAAGCTCCCAGGAACCTGCTCATATGATTCCACCTGTCTCTTTAGGGTAGCTTAAAGTGAATCCTCCTTAGTGATGGGCCTGTGACCAGGTGCTTGACTTGGGAAACTGTTAAATTGGGTCTTCATCCAGGCCTGAAATCCCCACTCTCCTAACCAGCTTTCGCCCAAGGAGCATTTCTTGCTTCTAAGCAACACTTACCAATGGACACAGAATAAAATGGACAATCCATGTTTTTCAACTTGTCTCAAATCCCAAAGGGCCAATGTTGTTCACATTTAACATATGATCAAGTCAATACCAGGAAAAGTAGACTATTAAATAATAACTAATTATTATTGATAATATCTATCATTATTAAATAATAATTAACAGTAACCAGACTCTGCCTCTTACTAAAAGAGAAACATTGACATCAGGTCCTCAGAGCCTTAGACTAAACAAACATCACTTAGGCAATGATCATGAACCTTCAGGATTACCAGATGCTACTGTAACTTCAATGATGAAAGTCTGAGAAACTTGATATGAAAGGTATTTATCTTGCAAGATGAATGCTAACTTGTTTATGGAGGTTTTGTAAGATCAGACAAGGCTACACTTAATTCATTTGAAAAAGATGTTCAGTAACGTTTCAAAAAATGTTGTCACACAAGAGCCATAAAAGGTAAAAGTCAGTTGCTCGTACTATCAAAATGATGAATATTTTGAAGTTTTTCCTCACAGGAGCTGGCTCCAGAGTTTCCTATTTCTATTAAGAAAGACAATTTATTTGTGAGCAGGGGAATGCTATTGAACTTTCCTTGGAGCTGTGCTTCTCTGACTTTGGTTTATTTTGACTTATAAAGAATGACTGTGGCAGAGATATGCAGCCAAGGCGCATGTGCAAAATGTGTGATGTTGAAAGTACTGTAACAGCTATTATATATATGTATATATGTATATATATATATATACATATATACATATATATAACAAAAATGCCGATTTGTATATTTCCTCAGGAAGAGCATCAGCTTAATTAGAGCTGGGGCAGGACCATTTTCCCGAGTGTTTTGCCTTTCCTTGAACCGTTCATTCATCCCCATTTCACTGTGATGGGATTTACAATGTGCAATCTTATGGTTTTTCTAGAAGCAAAGATAATTGTTAGCATGCTTTCTTGTACAAACCATGATACCATTAAACTGCACCTTTAGCAGATAGTTTTCGGCTGTCTCATTGAAAGCAGAAACAAATCCTTTCATGCTGGCTCTCCGTGCTCATCTCATCTCTTATTAATGTTGGCTTAGTATTTTAAAGGTTACATTCTTTTTGTTTCAAGAATTGTTTATATTCTCTATTATTTTCCACATAAAATAATTTTTCCAATTAATCTTCTAAAGATATTTTAAATTGTGATATGCAATCTTAAACTTTGTTCCTTATTATCCCACCATCGTCTTTTGGGTTAGATTTGTGTGCAATTTGTTTTTATTTTCTATGTACAATCTACTGTCTAATTTACCACTCAGAAATACTTATTTAACTTGAGGTACATCAACAAGTGTTAGATATTAGAGATCTCAGAAATCTAACCGTTCTAAGGTTTGAAATGATCACTGACGGTAAATTTACAGATTAATTATGATTCCCAGTAAGACTAGGTCCAGAACACTGTTAGCCCAGAGCAGCCTCTACTCAGGGAAGATAGAAACTTGACATTTATAAGAAGATATAATTTTGAAATTGATCTTGGTTATTAAATATGTATCATAAACATCACAAGAAAGACTAGAACAAGTAACAAATGCTTAATATTCTTCAAAGAAGAAACATCATCAATTGTAAACCTATACCCAAATGAAGGAAAAATTATGCTTTTCAGCAAGCCCTGGTCTACAGTTTTGCTGCTTGCAAAAGTGTAGCTCAGAATTTCATACCGGGATTCAGTTCGAATTCTTCTGTGTGGCTCATTTTCCACTTGGAGAATCCATCCCTCATCCGTCTGTTCTCCACTGTAACTAGCATATACAAAATTCAATATAGCAAATGTGTCTATGGCAAATTCAAAATTGTCTCTTGCCCGTCTGTGAGCAACACATACATAACAAAGGAAGCATTTAAAGGTTCATTTTTTTCATGTCTTTCTCTAAAATATCTCTTCCACTGAAGGAAATAGTTGGAAATGATTATCTTATTCAGCAAGGAGAATGGAGCTAGGGGATGCAATTGCCTTTTCCCAGTTAGAAGCCCCATGAAAGCACAAGGATCTGTTAAGATTCCTTGATACTTCTTTCTTCATGATACTTGATTCTTAACCTCTTAGTTTTTAATATGCCTCTAAAGAAAGAAGCTGGGCATCTCATGACTTCACCAATTTGACAGTTATAGATGCCAGGCTTAGCAAGGAAAATGTTTCCTTTTGAGCAGATTTGGTAGTTTAGCATCTAGCAGAAAGACTAAAACAATTCAAGAAGATTGGAAAAGAAAAGAAAGCCAAAATGCACTACAATTTTACTTTGAAATACTTAAAATTATTCTTTAACTTAGCATAAATGAGATCCCCCCCCCCGTTTTGGATGTTTTCTTTTCAAAGGTTTTGAATATTGTTAGCTTACCAAGGTCTTCCAGGACAAATGCTGACTGTAGACTTGGAAGTGTTGGCAAACTAACCCTGAGCTCTGGGTTAGACTAGACAAAATGGGTTTCAGTATAGCCGCAGTTTATAACTTCAGGACACAGTTGAAGGACTCTTCATTGCTTGATAGAATTTTCTCACTATATGTTTTAAATCTTTTAAAGATTAATATTTCATAGGGCATATTTTGCTTCACTAAAATACATGTATCTTACTTTGATTCCCTTCCTTAAAAACAGAGTGTAAGACATTAATAAATTGTATGTATCTATATGTGCATTATACTATTATTAATGTATTAACAAGAAACTGCTCTTGGATGATGTAGAAATGAAATTGAACTCTACATATTAGGACTGTGATAGGATAATTTTCCTTTGACTTTTCATTTTATTGGAGCTCAGAAAATTGCGATTAGAAATATCATCTTTGATATAAATTATTGTATAGTTCACTTTGTGAATGTAATGAACAAAAAAGTTTGCAATAGTGATCTGTAATTCACCTCCACTCAAAGTTGAAGGCTTACCAGGCCCATGTCAAATGCAAGTGCTTTCTGAGGCTTGGCAAATTTTTAAGTAGACTGACACAATATCATATTTCTTTGTCTAAGATCAAAAAGAGAAAGAGCAAATGTGAATGTCTAGTTCTCCTGCAGTGAGATGTTGGATTCTTAAACCCTCAGTTAACATCTGATTTCTACTACACATGCAGGTTGAAGAAAGTAATATAATAGAGATAAAGTTGAATTTTAATTCTATTAACTGGTTCTCAATTATTCTTTTTTAGTGATAAGCAAAACTTTAAACATTCTTTCAAAAAAATTTTTATGTGTATGAGTGTTTGCCTGTGTGTATGTAAGTGCACCTTTGCCATGTAATACCCATGGAGGTCAAAAGAAGGCATCAGGTGCCCTGGAACGGAGTTCGGGATAGTTTTTAACTGCCCTGTGGTTGCTGAGAACCAAACTCATGTCCCCTGGAAGAGCAGCCAGTGCTCTTAATCTTTGAGCAGTCTCTCCAGCCCCTGGAATAGTAAAACTTTAAATCGTCCCCATTAGATAATGCTTTAAGATTTATTTTATTTATGTATTTGTGTATGGGCCTGCATAATTTTATCTACATCACATGCCTGCAGCTGCCCATGGAGGTCAGAACAGGGCATCAGATCCCTAGGAAAGAGAGTTACAGGTGGTTGTGAGCTGCTTGATGCAGGTGCTAGAAGCTGAACATCAGACCCTCTGCAAGACTAGCAAGCGTTATTAATCAACGAGCTGTCTCTTCAGCCCTAGGAAATGTTATATATACGGTTGGAGACATTTTTGAATCTCAAGCTATCTGAAAATTTGAAATCTGAATGTTTCTGCTAGCTTCAGTCAACAAGATATTTAAAAGATACTTCTGTATGAATATAAACATAAATTATAAAAATAGCTGTGCTGTTAGTGTCTTTTTATCTTTTAACAACTTTTATCCTGACAGCCATCACTTGAATCTTGATCATTTGGTTTAAGTGTTTGATTTTTTTTTAGAAAAAAGAAGTGATAAGACCAAACACAGAATTTTGAAGCATAAAAATAGATAATCCCATGCCTTGTGACACTGGCAATAATTAAAACATTTTAAGGCCTAATTACGTATCTTCTGAGGCAGATTTTCCATCAGTGGGCTTTGGAGAACATATTGTCAAGACTCAGAATCTCCGGTCCAGAGTCCTTGATGTATCTATTGGTGGCCTCCTAGAACAGGTGGTCATGAAACTGCAGATTTATGCATCTTTGGCCAAGAGGACATGAGAGTTTATATGGGATGATCATCAAGAGGCCAGCGTAACTGGACATAAGGAAGAAAATGTAGTGAAGTTTTAGGAAAGTAGACCAGAGAATTTGGTTGGGGATTTGTAGACCATGCATGGTTTTAAAACCATGGTGAGAATTTTGTATTAATCTGTAGATAATCGAAGTCATTGGGTATTTACTTGGCTCTGTGTTTGCGTATTTATCACTGGGTTTTGGTATGATCCATGACTGGAATGTTTAGCCTGCACTCTGTGTGAAAGATATGCTGCACTGTAGCAAGCAGACAGCAGGGGCTCTAGCAGCCAGTCAGGGTTGGTGGCTGTTTCTCTAAAGCCGCTGCAGCCGCAGGAAGCACTCGGGTTCTGCTTCCACAATAAGCCAAATGGGATGAATGGACGCTCAAATGGGACGCATAACTTCTGTTGTAGAAGTAGTTCACATCTGTGATTAATTTTATTTTTGAATTCTTTTTGCAGTTATTCTATTTTTGTATTAAAATATGTAACTCTATATTAAATGACAAAGGAGATAAACATACACACCATAAATACTACATGAATCACACATTGATAAACTTGAGGATTTTGTGTTTGTTTGGATGACCTATTTAGCATGTAGTTTGCTAAGCGACCTTAGGGCTGCAGGTGTTGGGACCTAGGGGAACAGAAGCTCTGGATGTGGAACAGAGAGCTTCCAGAGTCCTGAGGCCATGGATGGAAAAGGAATGCAACAGCACGCAAACCAAATTTCACTGCTTTTAAAATTTTGCCAAGGGATCACTTCAATTTTCATTCTAATCCCTGTTCTCTGTACTTCTGAGAAAATTCTGTGGCATTGGCACATTTTGTGGAACTCCCTGCCTAGAATACGTAGCACACGTCGAGCGAGTGTGTCTCCCTACCCTGTGTTAGGCCAGTGATGGCTGTGAAAGTGAGCCCAAGGGTTACAGAGCAGAAGCAGCCTGGAGCAGCAGGCCTCAGAACCACCAGATGCTCTAAATGAGACTCTTTCTTCTTGATTTCAGTTTTGAATGCTTCTTTGTTAGTATATGTATAAATGCTACTGATTTATATATCTTAGTGGTGTGACTTTTTCTACAGAGAAGTAAACAGATCTATTCATTGCAGTTAAGGTATTGAAGAGACCAAAGGAAGATTCTACCCATGACTAGCTTAGCAAGACAGTGAGTAAACTGGGGGAGTTCATAACAGCATGATGACTCAGAGACGGCAGCACCACTGGAAAGCCCACCCCAGCAGGAGTGATAACTCAAGATAACTGCATTCTTGGAGCTCACTCTACAATCTGCAGGCAGCTTGGCCTATTGGAAAGTCTCCTCTCCAGGCAGTTGTTAATGTGTATTTAACTGTGAGGGGACGATTTGTGAGTCTTGCGACTTTCTGAAGCTTCCTAGGCCTTTGACGTTTCATTTGTTTCCTGGGTCTTGTATGTTTTGGTTATTTTCTGTGTCTTACCAGCCTCTCTCCTCCCTCTAAGAGAGAGTGTTCAGTTAGGAGGAAATAGCTGTACAGCTTTTGTACGTGATTTTGTATCGGCAAGTTTATCTATGTATTTATTTATTTATTATTTATGTATTTAATTATTATTTATTATAATAGTTTGGGGGTATCATCCTTAGGGTTTTCTGTGTAGAATGTTATGCTATCCACAGACAGGACCATTTATCTTCTTCCTTTCCTATTTGGATGCCTTTTCAGTTTTGTCTCCTACATGAGTACTCTAGGTAGATATAGTTATGCTTAGTATGTAATATATTTAGATATATTTACAGTGTATATCCTGCTTTTTTATTTGGATCATGGAG
>NW_008335054.1:1510580-1514592 GCF_000622305.1 Nannospalax galili
TTCCAGATCTGTTTCATAAAGAAGAGAGATGTGAGTGTTCACCCATTCCACTGCCCTGATATTGAGGGTCTGAAGGACATGAGGAGGGCTTCTAGCAACTCTCCCAGTCTAAGCCCCACAACTCAGGCAGGACTAAGGAGCAAAATAAAGAGCCTCCTCCTTGATGAAGGGTACACACAAAGCTCTGATGGTTGATGGAGTATTGAGTGAGTATCTGAGACTTTTAGATTATGAACTGATCTTGCTAGCAAGATGAGGTAAAAAATCACTCTACTATGATATCTTTAAGGAAGTAAATTGGGCAGGAAAGCAAAGACAAATCGAGGCTCAGTTAGATAACAGAAACAATGAGACCTTCACCTTTCCTTATTTATTGGCATTCTAGAGATGTTTAATAATTTTTTAAATTTTTTCTACATATGAAAATAGTTATATCCCACATTTTTTTCTGGAATGGTAATATTCTAGGACAGACACAACATGAGCTGGCTTTAAAGATGCCAGTGAAAATTTCATGATGCATGATTAATAATCTATTATCCTAGGCAATCCTAACCTTTGTATTCATCCAGAAAATGCCTTTTCTTAACATGTTTAAATGGCATTTAAGAGTACAAAAGCTAAACTGTTCAATATATCTTTTATCACGGTAGTGAAATTTTTTTCTCAAGTAGAGGCTTCAGACTTGCTGAACAAATAAACATCCATCCTCAAACCACCTTTTCAAAGGAAATGCAAGCACATATGTTTATTATAACTGACAATTCCCTGAGAGGATAGTAGGTCTTTGTTGCTTTATGACTGTATTCCATTGGGGCATGAAATTACATGTATTGTATTTCCTGGAAGTAAATAAACAGAGTGCAAGAGTTTTCTGTGCTCTAGTTTGGTCTCAACTAAGACAGTATGTAGGTACAGTAAGACATCTTCCACAGTTAGTGATAGCTTAGATCTGAGCAGTCAATAGGAAGTAGTTTGGAAAAAAAGATCCCCATATAATAAGGGATCTTTAAGGAACTTGGGTTCAGGAGGGATAAATCAGTAATCTAAGGGTCAGCGCATCATAACGTAGCGGGCAGTGCTCAGACATGGCAGTCGCATGAGTATCTGTCACTGGCTGTGTAACAGAGTAGTTTAAGCTTATTGCCTTAAGCTAATAAGTTAAAGGAAATTCTACCTCAGAAGACTGTGAAATAGATGAAGCACAGCCATGCACATAAAATTCTGCATAAAACCCTGGGATCTTGTGTTCATTCAATAATAGCTTGCTATTGGTTTTTCTCTTCAGGAAAACCAGGTGATAATGACTTGTGTGCAGAATTGTGATGAAGATCACAAATTGTAGAATTTGCAATGAGCACAGAACAATGCCTCCCACACATATGAGCAAACATCAGACCCTCTCTGAAAAAAAAATCTTTTTTTAACCAATTTTACTCATGTGTCACCAAGTGGAGACACCAGGTTCATTTTTATCTTCCTTGCCTTGTTCAGTACCTGAAGCAAAGAGGGAAAATCCTGGATGAATAAACAATACTAGGGCTATTATTAAAATCTCCATTTAATGAAAATTGACATTGAAAAGGTTAACTACAAGACACAAAGAAGAATGGTAAGGAAGCTCCAGTAAATAACAATGGACCTGAAGCTTACACTGGCTAAACGAAATGTAAACACCTCTACAGAGATGACTGACCAACAGTTTGCGCTTTAAGTTAAATGAAAATCTACAGGAGATCTGCATCCTGAGGCAGTTCCTTCTTCTCTTTAAAAATAGCTAAAGCTCCACATTTCTAACATTTGAACTTATTATTGCCAAGTCATTGTAAAGAGAATAGTTTATTACTAACAAGAGTGGGGCTTTAGGGAGATGGCTCAGCAACTAAGATCACTAGTTGTTCTTGCAGAGGGCCCAGTGTGTATCACAGTACCCACATGGTGACTAACAATTGTCTGTAATGCCAGTCCCAGGGAATCTGATGCCCTCCTCTGTCCTCCATGGCTACTGCACAAAATGGGTGCACTTATACACATGCAGGTGTAACACTCATATGCATAAAATAAATAGATGATTTTTAAAAAAGAATAGTAAGAGAATCATTCTATGGGGTTATTTTGGACAAAGTAGATATTGAAATGCACATTAAATGGCAACGTGACACACCTATGTATAGTTAGAAGTTTTTGCTGATAGCTGTATAAAATCAACTATTATGGCTAAGATGGTGCCCTATAACTTGTGGTAGGAAATTTCTGCATAAAATGAACTCTCAATTCGTTTGTTTTTCTTGAATGCCTGTGTGTGTAGGGAGGGACTCTGGGCTCTTATTCTTGCTTTGAAGTTCTATTTCTTTCACTTCTATGCCTTTGCACTGAAATTGCATTAACTTATAATCTTACAAATAATACTTTCTTCTGATGCTCAATAAAATGGAATTAGAGGTAAATGCTGCTTTTCCACTAAAATTAGGGTATAAGAATAAATGGGCACACGGTGGGCACACTTGGCATTTGGGAACGTGTGTTCTCCTCTGGCGGAAGCAATGTGATCAATGCTTCCCATTGAATAGGAATGCTTCTCTAATTGGCTCCTTAAACCTGGAAAGTGGGCACAGGCGAAAATGGTCTTTGCATATGTTTTCAAGTGACGTAAATCAGGGAAAAGGAAAAAAAAAAAAACTGTTAAAGGACGACATGCTTCTTTACACAAAATTCTTAGAAGAAAAGGGCTTCATCATTCAGGAACTTGCCAGCCAAGTTCCAGCTCTTGTGGAAGGCAATCCTGTGCATAATTGATGTATCCAGCGAGCTCTTTTTTTTCCTGGTCTATGTTTTGAATTTTCATTGTTCATGTATATTTTTCATGTAAAATTCTTTAATTTTAATCCATCAGGCCTTCGTTTTATGATGCATATTTTATTACTCACAAGGAAAATTCCCTGGTATTCGATGTCAAAAACATTCATGTTTTTCTCATAAGTGCAAAATATCAATTATGAAACTCTCATTAATCCAATATTATTTTAGCATATAATGTAAAATATAGGTCTAGTTTTTATTTTGTGTATGCACATCTGTATCAGAAACATTGACCCTGTAGGCTTTTTAGTTGTTGATAATACTTATTTGCTTTTATAGATCTCACCTATGTCCAAAAAGACTTAAGACTGTTCATTCTGATACTTGTTCCATTTTGTCTCTATGAGTTACAGTTGCTCAATGCTCTGTTAATAGTGTAGAAAGAAAAACACTGGAAAAAAAGAATACCACTTTCTAATCCAAAAGTCATTTTTGACATATACCTTGAGCTACTTGCATTATAATCACTATAGTGTATCTTCTTAGGGAGTCAAAGAAAATAGCATTAGTATGTTGTTTAAAAATACCAAGCAACTTAAAATATGAAAAGTGTAGCAAAGGTATTACTGAAGTACCCATTTTAGACTAAATCTAGAAATATGTGGTGATTTTTATATTCAAATGCATTATTTCTTTGTCATTTTTGGTTGAACAGACTTATGGAATGCAATGATTACTACTACCTCAAATAATTAAATTTTTCCATTAGCAATTCAATGCATGGAGTACTAATGAAAATTAGTTAAAACTAATGAAGATTCGTTATCCCATAGCATCTAGAGGTTGACAAGGGTATTCAATATGAAGCTAGCTAGTCATCTTGGAAGGCAGTAGTCAAAGGTTATATCTAACTCACTTATTAAAGAGCACTGGCTTTAGTGGCTGGGCTTCTTTCTCTTTTTTATGAAGTGTGGTTCATTCTCTTCACTGATCATAAATCTAAATCCTTCCCTAGATGCAGTCCTAACACGAATTATTTTTTTTAATATTTTTAAATTTTTTTTTAGAAGAAGCATTTCATTACTGCTTTAACATACTCAATAACAACAATTTCCAGAGCTAAGATGCTTCTCTTCCAAAATTGGCTGTAAATTTTTAGGTTTACAGTTGAATTAATACAGTTATACAATATTGAACTCAGTATAAACCCTGT
>NW_008335054.1:1514891-1526032 GCF_000622305.1 Nannospalax galili
CTTGTTGATTTTGTGTGTGTGTGTATGTATTAAAAATGAGATAAAGGTGATCATTTCAATTCTAGGTGAGATAAAGTTACAATATACCAGACCAATTTTAGAGTGAAGTTTCTTTTAAAAATTCCACTTGCTTCTTGTTGCACTGTATACACATTTGATATTTAAAAGTGAAGCTAAAGGTAATTCTGTTAGCAGCCCTGAAAGATGCCCGGCATTGCCCTTCCTTAGGATCTACTGCATCCACGGTGACGCAGGGGCCCTGCAGAAGACACCAACCCATTTCTTTCCATCCGCTGCAAATATATTGTCTGTTTTTGTTTAACTGCCATTTAATTTGATTTTTTTAATCTAATGAGCTACTTTAAGCCTACTTTGGAAGAAAGAAGAAGCACCTCTTTCCACTTTCTGCTGCAACTGGGTTTATATACGATCCCACTCTACAATCTGTAATCTTCTCCCTTTCCTTCCTAAAATGGAAAAGTTAGCATGAATTCAGAAAGAAGCGGTCACCAAGTCTCTTATGTGGTCCAATGGTTTTGTGCATAGAGACCAGATCAAGCAGCACCCAACCTTGTCTAGCAGACGCATGACAACAGTTCACTGAAAAGATGACATTTGTGTTGTCTCCAGAAAATCAAGTTGAAACTGTCCAGATGGGTGAAGAAAATGAACAAAAAATGTTTCACAGTGTGCTTTTATTCTCAAACATCATAACAGAAAAAAACAGAGAACATGATGCATCCAATTAAAAAATTATATGTGGATTTTTAAAGGATAATTATGAAGGATTTTTCCTTTACAGTGAATTTTAGTTTAATTTAAATGATTTACTTCCATAGCTACTTTCATCTGTTGTGCATACCTCCGAATTCATTTTGCTGCCTGGCACTTAGTAGGTAACCAATTAAAATTAATTGAATGAGTGACGGAAACAAAAGTGCTGTTTCTCATTAGGCATCTTAATTTAAGCTTAAATTTAGAAAACTTCTCCTCGTTATTTTTCTTAGTTTAATTCGGCAGTAACAAGATTGCAGCCCCCGGCATCCTTTGTGTCTTCCTCGGGTGCCTTCAGCTTTTTGAAGCAGGACACTGGCTTTGATAACCTTGGAGGGAAAGACGCAGATCGACCCGTTATCACTGTTGCTCCACTGAAAAGACATACAACCTGAAGTCAAGATAACGACATGGAGATATTTTTAGAAAAGAAAGAAATATGAACAACTCGGATTCCAGACTGGGTATCAAATAGGGATGTTGAAATGGAGGAAAAGTCAAACCTGAGAAAGGATAAGCTCAAGAATACAGATGTGAAACTCAAGTTGTCCAAATGAGAATGAAGGCACTGTGACCTGAGAGATGTAGGGACGGAGCTTTAGGAATCTGAAAGCTGTTAAGTGAGAACAGAACACGCAGTGCAAACGCATTTGTCACGGGGACATTTATCCTCCTCCTGACCCTGTGTCACAGGCTATCTACTCTCAGATATCCCCCAGCTGTTCCTACGGATGCTTAGCTCTCCTTACAGTCTGTCTGGGTCACTGGGTCATTTTCTCCAGGAATCAGTTTCTCAGCCGCTCCCGTGTCCCATCAGCCATGCTAGCTGCACTTAGCTCCTGCCACACCTGTGTGCTTTAGCCTTCTGTTCCTTTCAAGGACGGCTCCCCTGACATAGACACTCTCCTGGGGAAAACGTGTCTGTCTCCCTCTGAAGTCTATATGCAGCCTGCAATAATCCCGTTACGATCCCAAATACAGAGCCCCTCTTTGCAAACAGTAAGCATGCTTTTCCCGAGGCCTTCAGATCATGTATTCTGGGCAGGTTCCTATTCCGATGTTGACCACTATGGGTTCTGGGCAGCTGGGCACAGCACAGCCAGAGCCTGAGCAGTCCTCTATGGCAGGTTCTGCTTCCCTGCACTTTTCTATGCACTGTGCTTATTGATTAAACTGTGACCTGTGGCCCTTTCCATCAAGTTCATTGTGGTCCTTTGAAATACAATGCAGCATTCAGAAAAATTACTCTTGTGCTGTAAATTCAGAAACTGATTTATGAAAAGCTGCAGCAATTATGAAAACAGCAGCAATTCAAGGTTTATTGACAATCTTAGACCCATAAATGAGACATTTAATGAAAAGAATAATTGTTCTTTATTATCATTACAAACAGACAAATCTTTACCTATAGGAAAATGTGCCATTTTTCTTCCAAACTCTCAGAAAATCTCTGAGTTTGATATTTAAACTCCAGTCAAATTGGGGTCAATTTTACAAATTTCAAAGAAGCTAACATTTTAAAACTCCGGATGCATCTTATGGTTCCCTCACAAGCACACTGCACATGGAAAGCCCCTTGATTGTGTGACCTCCAGCTGTGAAGGGTCATCCTGGGGTTTAGAGAACAGCCAGTCCCCTTGCATTAGAGGACACCCTTTGCATTCCTTTTGGTTGCTTTTCTCCTTTTAAAATAGTACTCACCCACTCCGTCTCTTTACTTTGGTGTTTATAATGATTGGTTTCACCACTGTTATTTTAGACAATTACATTTATCATGCAAAATTAAGCCTTGAAGGATCAATGATGCATGCTTCTCTACTGCCCACAGGAACAAAACTATTACTCATTTTCCACTTGATATAAAGTGACCCCACTTACATGTTCATCCTCTTGTAGGAAGTGGTGGGGAAGCCCATAATCAGTTCTCAGCCAGGCAGAACTCCTGGAACCACAGCCACCACTGAGTCCCAAGGAAATGCGGCTCTCAGGCAGGTGCCTCAGGGTCAGTAATGAATATGTTATATAGGTTCCTCTAGCAAAGCTGAAGAAACCTACATAACACTGTGATGATAATGAGTGTCCCAATGTAACTGCCATTGTGACTTATAGTTGTGGAATAAAAATAGAAATGGAAGTAAGATGGCCTGTGGGGTGGCTTAGTTATTACAATACTTGTTTAAGAAGTGTAAAGACCTGAGTTCTATTGGTGATATGTGCTTGTCATCCCAAGATTAGGGATATAGTATCAGTTGGATCCCAGAGGCTAGCTCATTGTTAAGCTACTGTGGTGTGCTCCAGGCTGATGTGTGTTCATGTTTCAAAAGTAAGGTCAATGGTACCTAAGTAACAACATCTGAAGATATTCTCTGGCCGTCACATATGCATGCACACAGAAGCATATGCACATGCACACATATGCATCTGTAAACACAAGTATGGAGAGACAGAGACAGAGACAGAGAGACAGACAGAGAGAAATGAGGACGCCATGATGGGTATGAGATATTCATTACTGGAATTTCTCCATTATCTCTTTAACTGTCCATTTCTTTTCTTTCTACACCCTTTACCCTGAAGTGACCCTCAGTCTGTAGCTGCTTCCTCGTGTCTCATTCTCCCTATATTATGGGATACAGCATGAGCTCCTCTCCCTGGAGAACTTAATAAAAAAAGGAAACCAGACAGAATGTTATCATGGTGGAATGCAATATTTCTGAGCTCGGGTCACAATGCTGAGCACAGCCAGGGTGATGGGAATAGACAATTGCAAGACAGTCTTCAAGGTGCTCGTGGGTTGTTAGGAAGTTGCTGCATGATCTCACCAACTGAAAAAGAGAAATGAGGGCTGTCTCAGCTGCTGAACAGTCTTGAGATCCCCATGGCACCTGGCTTTGCAGTTTCTGAATGTGCTAGTGACTTGGAGTGACTAATGGGTTCCTTGAGGTCACTCAGAGAATTAGTCCAGCGAAGACAATTAGCCGCCATTGTTTTGGTCAAGCCTGAACTGGAATTCTCCTCTGCATTTGGGGAAGTTCCTTACAAAATCTTCTTGGATAATTCTAAATACTCCATATCTCATTATTAGACTTTGTCAGATTGTTTATTCAGTATAATTTGTGTGTTAATAGAAGCTTGGTCTTTGCCATGGCAAGGTTAATGAAGATGATGTCATTGCATCATTTTCTCTAGTTTCCCAGTGAATCATTCAATGCCCTTCTCAAATAGCAGATATTTAGGAAATAAAATGTTTTTAATAAGCAAAGACTGAGTCCCTGTGAATCCGTGCGTGGTAGATATTTTTCTTTATCACATTTTTTTGGATTGCTGACAGTCCAGTTGTCAAAAGTGTGGCCGTCAACCTGAACTCAACTCTGAGTCCACAAATATCATTCTGACTGAGCAAGAGATACTTGAGATTATGTGGGCTCCTGGGCTTAAATATTTTTATGTGTATGAGCGTATTGCCTGCAGGTGTGTAAATGCGCCCTTATCATGCAATGCCCCTGGAGGTCATAAGAAGGCATCAGATTCCCTGGAACTGGAGTTACAGATGGTTTTCGCCATTATGTGGGTACTGGGAAATGAACCTGGGTCCTCTGCAAGAGCAGCTAGTGCTCTTAACCACTGACCCATCTCTCCAACCCTGGCTTGTAGGTTTTAAAGGCTGCCAGTGATGTAGCGTGTAGGCTGTTGATACTGGTAAGAGGATAGTAAGCTGAGACAAAAATGACTCCAATGAAATGCATGCTAACTTCATGGGAGTTTTAATGAAGGTCATGTTAAAGATGATAGAGTGTCTCATTTTAGGCTCACCCACAGATGGAGGCTATTGAACATTCCCAGATCAAGAGATATTGAATATTTTAGAAGATGACAGGTCTACCTCTAAATTGTGAAATGGTAAACATATAGAGTTGGTTTAGTAAAGTTGCTTTAATAAAGTCTTTCCAGAGAAGCACAATTGGTATACCTGTGAACAGTGATCTGTGTGGAAAGGGGCCAGGGCAGTAAGAGGAATCCAACCAAATGAGAATCAATGACAAACTTTCTCCTGAAGAATTAACTTAAAACAACATTGATGTTAGATGGAACGCAAATGAAACTGAAGTCACAGAATAAAAATTAGCTCTCATTTATCTAAAATGCATCTATTCCTACTTTTTTATTTGGAAGTTGTCTAAATTACTATGTCACACATTCACCTTTACTTTTCTTTGTTCAAAAAGTAATTCCTTTATCTCCAATGGCATGTGTCTGCTCTTGCTTCAGGCAATACATTTAGCCAGTTTTAGAAAAGCTTTGATAGAGGAAAGAAAAATGTGCAAAGTGTGTTGTTATTCATTTAACTTTCTAATTCTCAAGATGTGTTTCTATATTCTCCATCAAGTACCACGGTGTAAGTTTTGTCTGCCTTTTTCTTTGTATCTCCTTTAGTGTAGCAATGTTGTTCTCCCCTTTAACCTACTTATTTAAGAGAACAAAAGGTAATGTCTTAACCAGTAATGTGATTAATCCAGACTTCTTGCCAGTGTACTGCAAAGGTTCAACAAACTTTAAATAAATATACATCAAGAGTTGTCACATTCTTGAAAAATTGATTTTGTGTTTCATATTTAGATCTTATAAAACAGTTTCATGCCATCCCAAAGCACCATGAAGCAATTAAACTTTGCTCTCTGAGCAGGGCTGTCTCAGCTGCTGAACAGTTTATGAAATTTGAATAGCTCGACATGGTAGGATTCTGATTTGCAAAGAAACAATCCGAAAGATCATCTTCCCGGGCATGGAGACCGATTTATATATCTCACTGTGTTAGGCTAGACAGGATGATTTCATGTTGAGTGGTTGCCTTTTGGAAGATGAGAAAACTCTGAGTGAGAGGACTCTGCATGACAAGTTAGTCTGTGTCACTGATCACCAGCGGTAGAGGTGGTAAATGAGAAAATCCAGTGCTTTGTCCTGACTTATTAATGTCCTGTTTGAAACCCAAATCATGACCAAAAATTCCCCTCAGCTTCGGCCCACTATTCCAGAATTAAAACAATTTGTTCATGGTTTTATTTTGAAGACTTTTTTATAATCAAGAACTAAACTTTAGGAAACATTTGTGAAACAATGTGACTTACTGCAACTGTTAGGAAAACACGTAGCATTTTTTTAATCATTGTCACTTATCTAAATGAAGGATCTGTTTCTGCAGAAGAATAGCCTGCAATTAAGATTTCTTTTGAGTTGTCTTTGAAACAGCTTTATGAAAATTTAAATTCCCAGATGTTTTCATAGAACATAATAAAACACTAAAAGGTGTGAGCTGTATGCAACTTTTAAATACCAAGTTCAGTTCCTTTTACTAACTGTAGCAATGAGCTTGGTCCAACTATGACGATGACTCCATGATGTTAAGGTAAGCTATATAAGCATCTTTTATTGAAAAAGAGCATTAAGACTGACTCCAACTCTACACTGGATTCTCTCATCATAGTCCTGAAGTAGTCATGGCAATAGCTATATGGAGAGGAATAGACAGCTGTGTTCCATCAAAATGTTATTTACAAAACCAGTGTGATTGATAGCATTGATTCTCAACTTGATGTGGCCTAGAGTTACTTAGGAGACAAATCTCTGTGAGAGGGTTTACAGAATGGGTTAGTTGTGGTGAGAAGACCCACTCTAATTGTGATTGACACCATTCCATGGGCTGAGGCCTAGGACGGAAGTGAACTGAGCACCAGTACTCATTGCTCCCAGCTTCCTGACCACAGAGGTAATGTTACCAGCTGCCTTCTCTTCCCCACTAAGAAGGACTGTATCTTCAAACTGTAAGCCAAATAACCCTTCCTTGAGTTGTTTTAGTCAGGTATTTTTTTCATGGTAATGAGACCAGAAACTAATGTACCAGTTGACTGGCTGGGTTTGAGCTATCTTCCATATGAAGTTATGAAAAAGACTTCTGTTACACTCAAGGAGCTCATTATTTGACAGAAATCAAGTAACTTTATACATAAACATTTAAATAAGTAAGCCATGTATGTGTAGAAGAGAAGATGGTATTCTCTGACTCATGTGAGTGTGGTCCAGTGAGACACTGTGTGTAGAAGGAAGTGTGATGGGTTAAGGCTAGTGAAGTAAGGGAGACCCTGGGAGCTCGTGAGTTCCAACTGGATGGATGTAGACCATGCTACAGAGAAAAAAGCATAATGGAACGTGTACAGCCATGTGCTACCCACCCTTGTCACAGGCTCTGAGCCACTTTCCCCTTCTCAGATTACACAGTCAGTATCGATATTCCATTCTTAAATAGGAGGATACTAATGTTGGATGTTGGACAAATGAACAGATTTTCTTGGCACCTGCATGATTTTACACAATTCCCTGTTCTCAAGTACTCAATGTATATTAAATTGCATTTTCCATGAAAGGAAACTAAACAGCTATTGTGTTACACTTAGTGTCAATAAAGACTAAAAGTGTTGTTTTCAAGTAGATGTTTGGAAGGTTTGAATACAAAGATGTTTGAATTTTAGTTACAAAGAAGAGGATCCTGAAAAGGATTTGACAAAAGACTAGGGAGTTGGCTCAGTGGGGAAAGTACCAGCCATGCAAGCATAGGGCAGAATTTGCCTTCCTGGAGTCCGTGGGCAGCTGGTGCGGTTTCACTCATCTCTAATCCAGGTCCAAGACGGAAGGCAGAAACAGTAGAATCCTCGGAAAGCTCACAGCTCAGGGGCCAGCCAGTCAAATTTATGCAACAGTGAACAACAGGAGACACTACCTTAAACAAGGTGGAAGCCAAGGACCAGTACCTGAGGGTGTCCTCAGAACTCCACATACACGCTGTGGTAGACATGCCCCCACAAGCCTACATGAATACAAATACCACGCACATACATCGTACGCATACACACAAATTAAAAAAATTGAAAATAACCTAAGATAATTAAATGATGATTTGGGAGAAGAACCTAGTTTGTTCAGGCTGCCGTGATACATCACACAGTGCTTGGAAAATTTTTTCTTTGGAGGAAAAATGTTTAAGAAACAGTTGGAAAAAAATACACAAACAGATACCAGGTAGGTTGAGGAACCCATACCTTTGAGTACAGGCGCAGTGTCATTTGCATGAATACACACACTGAAATGATCTTGGAAGCCATCTCCTGAGCAGCCTTCATCCTTCCAGGAATCTCTGTCAAAATATTGCCAAGTGTAGTGAGGAAGAGCTGATCTTCCTAAGGCGAGGGACTCTAGACAGGCTGAGTAGACCTCAGTAGATGAACGTGCACTGAGGAACGTCTGGGGACACTGACTTGACACAATAGGCCCTAACACAAATGACAGAATGTATGAATTCCTGTGGGGGGCTATGGAAAGATGCCAGTCTTGATGGGGGTATAAAGACAGCTAAGATTGACTGAGATGTTCTATATAAAATATACACAAATTCAATAAAAACACATTTAAAAAAATATTGCCAAGTTTCTTCAAAGACAATCTCTTAAATCAGTTTTGCTTCTCATGAACCACTACACAGTGCTCTGTTACAATATCTTCTCTAATATTGACTACAAATGGTTTGCAAAAGTTGAAAAGAACTCAAGTAAGATACATTTTACATGTAATGTTGGCTTCTTTTAAAAACTATACTTAGAGGAAATCACTGAAGTAGAAACTTCTAGCTGTGGCTACAGCTATGTTTTTTATTCCCACTGATTTTCCCCAGTTCCCAGGTCCTCAGGAGACACCACGCTGTGATTATCAGTAAAAGGCCGAAGGTCTTCCACATACAGTAGTGGCAGCTCCTAGGACAGGAGAAACTGTTCACAGAACCCCTTCATGTCTCCTCATCCTCTACAGACTGAAACATTGCTTTCTCATCTGATTTGTATTGTGCTCATCAAATAGAGGCCTGTAGGTCTGTATTGACTAAAAGTTTTAGCCCAAATCGTAACAAAATTATTTATCAATTGTGCACCGGGAGGAGGCTTTCCCAGGGCAGTGGCAAGTGTGAACTGTATCTCCAGAGAAGAGGAATACAATGGGGAAGATCATTCATTTGTTACTAGAGTGTATGTCAGACACTGTGCCAGACTCCGGGGATGGAGTCATCAGCATAAAAGGCCTCTTCTCTGCTCCAAAAGTTCTTAAATTGATGCTCTAATTTTCAACATAGTGAAACAGACAAGTAAAAAGAGGGGGAAGCAAGTTGTTAGGGAGGTGCTATACCTAGAAGAGTAAACTGCTTGGTGATGACTGATGCAGCTGTGGCAGCAGGATGAAGGAATGAGTGTCATGTGGACTGGGGAGACGTGGCAGGTTCACTTGGCGCACCTACCTGGCTGCTTTGTGCAAATGAACAGAAAAGGAGCAGGAGTGGAAGCCTAAACCCATTGAACAGCATGCTTCATTGTCTTAGAAGAATAAGTAGACAAAGTTTAGATGATCTTGAGAAAGAAATGACACCATTTGCTAAATGGTCCAATTGTCTAATTGGTCAGAGAAGCTTCTTTTTGTAGTGGGCAGCAGTCAATGGTGAGATGCATAACTAGTCAAAGTGGTGAGAAGAAGAAACCTAGTGCTCAGCCCTGAATGTGCATTTTCTCAACACACACACCTCCAACACCACCAAGGCTCAGGGAATATCAGGGCAGAGGAGGCAGGAAGAGTCAGAGATTGTGGAAGAGTGCCACTGGACAAACTCTTGGACATGACATGCTCTCACACTCATCAACTCACAGTTGCTGCAGTCCCTACAGGAGACCTGGATAAGATCATTCAGACAAAATTCAGGCATGGATGGGGGAGGTACTTTCCTTGGCCCACCCCTTACTGAGGTGCTATTGACCAGTTGATAGCATCTGGGGAAGGAGAATCATTCTGTTGTTTTGTTTTTAAATTTGTGGGCACTGGTGGATTTCCATGCTACACTGGATGGACCACATCCACACTAACATGGGCAGCATGAATTGCACTTAATGAGATATTAAAAAAAAGCATTATTTAGTCCATTTGGACTAAATAAAAAGTGCCCTGGACTGGGTAGTTCTGCTACAGAAACATGGTTCTGTGGTTCTTGTGGCTGGTCCAAGATCATGGTGCCAACACAGTCTTGTTTGGGTAGGGATTCTTCTCTGGTGAGGATCTGATTGCAGACTGCCTGTCAAATCCCTATTGCAGCCTCACAGGGGAACGCACCAGGGGTCTCTCTGGCCAAGATTATAAGGGCATTCCTCTCACTCATGAGAGTTCTGCCTTCATGATTTAATTTTTATATCATTGCCTTAGGACCAGGACTTCAAAAAATGGATTCATTAGCATTCAGACCCCAAGAAGAGGATGTGGAAGATGGCTTGAAGAATAGGGGTGCTCTACCTTAGTCCCCAAATGTCCATGTCATCCTCCTACTTGATGTTATAACTAGAACTGTGTGTGTATGTATTATAAACTCAGTGCCTTTCCAAAATATTCTATTTTGACTCTATCTCTGTTTGAATTTCCTCAATGTATAGACTTGGCATGAAGTTTGTTGAGGAGATCCCTTGATGTTTGAATAATCTAACACTAACAATATTTGAAAGGCAGTAACTAAGTATTTCTAATGAATTAACACACAGCATATTTAAAGCCAAACACCAAGTTAACAAATATGTTTTTATTTGCAGTTTAATAATCTGAATGGCTTTATTGATACAGAGTTTGTTACTGATTTTATATGCTGAGCACATTTTCAAGGAGCCTATATATTTCATTCCAAACAGAATTATATTCTGGAATTAAAATCAATATAAAAGAATGCTTATCTTCCCAAAATATTATTATGGCATGAAAGCTTAATTTAAATACAAATTTTACCATTTGTCTTACATTTTAATTAACATTTATATTTCCAATATATCTCATATTTACAAAATGAAAAACATCAGACATAAGACTCATTTATTGGTGCCATATCAACCATGTCAGCATCAGTGACCACATAAAGCAAATGTTAGGAGCTATTGATCTGAAAATCCGACAGTGAGGTAACCATTCTTTTATTTATATATATATCAAGTTGTTGGAGATTCAGACTGCTCCTCTGCATGTAGAAGTTAATGCCAGGCAGCCTCTCTCAAATGTTCAACTGCCTTGACTCTTACAGTTCATTTATATATGGTCTAGGAGGTAAATGTTTGGCATTTAGAAGGATTCCTTGAAAGAAATTTCAGTTCTGAAAAATCTTTATTAGCCGGGCCTGGTGGCACGCCTTTAGTCCCAGCACTCAGGAGGCAGAGGCAGGCGGATCTCTGTGAGTTAAGGCCAGCCTGGTCTACATAGTGAGTTCCAGGACAGCTGGTGCTACAGGGAGACCCTGCCTCAAAAAGACCAAA
>NW_008335054.1:1526108-1529767 GCF_000622305.1 Nannospalax galili
CCTTTAATCCCAGGACTCAGGAGGCAGAGGCAGGCAGATCTCTATGAGTTCAAGGCCAGCCTGGTCTACGTAGTGAGTTCTGAAAAATAAATAAATAAATATATAAATATAATAAATAAATAGGTAAATAAATAAATAAACAAAACTTTATTAGTGAATGAACCTGAAAATGGTCACATTTTATCAGACTATAAAAAAAAAAACCCAACTTGCTAATGTTCCTGCCTCATCTACTCTGGAGTTACTGTAAACCATGTACCTAAGCCAGAGAGAGCAATGAATTAGGTATATATTGCTTACTTGGTCTGCCCCAGTAGCAACACATCACATGTGGTTGTTTCAATTAAGAATTAAAATCAAATTTAATTTTTGATTTCTCACTCACACAGGTCCTAGTTGAAGTGCTCAGTAGACACAAGTGATTCATTTTAACACACTGGCAGGGCCAACATGGAGAGAGTAGGCTTCCTTCGTAAGTCAAGGCTCCTGAGCTATCGTAAGGCATAAAATGCCTTTATATTTAGTCAGAGAACAGTTAAACACAGAGAAGCGTCATTATATATAGAAGCATTTGCTTTATAATAATCTAAAAATACTGAGGAAGCCTATGCTAATGTTATTTCGATCAATAACCTCATGAGCAATATTCACAGAAGTCACTGTGAGAGACTAAATGCAAACTAATTCTGTTTTAAAAGGAAGCTCACTTATGATCAGTAGTTTCTAATCATCCTAGGTCATATTATGGGCATGGGGAGGAATTTGTGTGCTATATAAATTACTGATAGCTTAACTGACACTACCTTTAATATTTAGGGCATTCTGTATTGGCAGAGTTAATTTCCTATATTCTTCTCAACTTCTTGATTGGCTTCATTCTGTTTCTGGATGATTACTTCCAACTGGTCCTCCAACCTAAGCCTTCCTTCTCTAAAAACCTCCTTACAGGCCCAGCCCCCTCCCCTCCAGTATGCATTCATGAAAATTCATTCCACTCAGGATGAGCTCTTCTGTGGCTTGGGTCTCTGCTGCGCACCAGGTGATTCACAGGCACCAGCCTAATCGGATTTAGATAAAAGAAAGTTCAGCAACTCTTTCAGGGTTGTGGAGGCCAACGTCTCACTTTCCGTGTTTCCTATGGTGTGAACTGAGGTCAAAACCAGTATGATAAATCTTAGGTTGGGTTTTCTATAAATATTGCCCAAATTATTCTGATATATTAGGCTTTTTTTGTAGGTTTATTATCTCTTTGAAAGTAGATAACAAATGACATTATTTGAAAGTGTGTAAAAGTAAGTAGATTTTTCTACATTTAAACAATGAATTGCAAATTATTTTAAAATAGACTTATTCTTAAACACCAGGAGTAGACAGTACAAGCTACCAGATGTTTGTTTTGGGTTTCTGGTTTGAGATACAGCCTGACATTTTGCATAGCTTCTGAAAGATGGATTCTGACGGACTCAGAAGGGAAGTGAACCCATAGTATAGAAGATAATAGACCGGAAAGCACAGAATTTGCATGGATGTAAACTCCAGCCTGTTCTGTGCTCTGAGAGGGAAGGAAACTTGAAGGTGGGGGTAAGCTTTTGTTTGGAATTAGAGTCCGTATTTATTTTTAGAGTATCCCATTAAAAATCATCGTATTTCTATTTACTCATTTACTGATGTTCATATTTCATTATAATCATGACCGTTGAGTCACGTCATTGGGTTTCATTTTGTTCTGAGATATTTCCACACACACGTAGCCATGCTTCCCGCCTGTCTTTCCTCCGCCCCCACAATGCTGCCCTTTCCTGCCTTTCCCTTCCATTCACTCTCCCTCTGGGTCCCTTATCCTTCTCAGTAGTCATATTTTACATCTTTTATTTTTACATTGACTTTTAACTTAAATTTAATTTTCACATCGAGAGATCTGAGAGAACATGCAAGATATGGGTACTTATCCAACCGTCGTTCTGTCTCTGGCTAATTTTCTTTCTTCATTCTATCTTTCTGACTGGTGTGAAACAGAATCTCAAGTAGTTTGTTTCGTTTTTATTTGTTTCTTTGTTTTGCAGTGTGTGCATGTGTGCATGTATGCAGGTGTATGTGTGCATGTATGCAGGCGTATGTGTGCACGTGTGTGTGTCTGTGTGTGGTGTTTGTATATGTGCACATATGGGTGAAGTTGCATGTACACATCAGTACCTGTGCTTTTGGAGCCCAGAGGTCAGCACTGAGTATCTTTCTCTCCACCATAGTCTTTGAAATAAGGTTTCTTACTGAACCTGGGGCTCTCTAATTCAGCTTGACTGGCTGACCAGTGAGCTCCAGAGGTCAGCCAGACCCTGCCTTCCCCTGCCCCTGGGATGGCCTTGCAGTAGCATGCCAAGATAATGATTTTCAGTATGCGTGCTGGGATCTGTACTCACATCCCTGCACCTGCACAGTGTAGAGTTTACTCTTGAATGCCACTGCATGGGATCTAGAATCACCTAGAAAACATACCTCTTGGCAAGCCTGTGGGGCCTATGCAGAGTAGGTTAACTAACAGCAGAAATCTATCCTCTATGGGCAGCACCTTTCAATCGACTGAGTAAGAGGGAGAGAGAAAGCTAAGTTTTCGCTGTGCTCTGCTTCCGGATTGTGGGTGCAGTGTGAACAGCTGCCTCCTGCTCTTGCCATTCTGACTTCTCTGTCCTGATGGACTGGACCGTTGAACTATGAGCCCAAATGTACCCTCATTGCCTTTGTTGGGCATTTTGCTGTAGAAATGAGACAGGTAACATACACACAGCTGAACCATCTTCCCAGTCCACTCAGTGTAATGCTTATTTCCTTTTCCTGAGGGCTGAAGGTGATGACCATATTTGTTGCAATTTTTTGCTCATTTGTATTAGTTCTGAGAACTATCTGTTCAGGATCTTTGGAGGATCAAAATGGAACAATAACTATGCTAATTTATCCCCTCATAGACATCCAGAGAGTGGTAGAGGTGACAACTCTCCAGATGAAGCTGTAGACTGTTCTCATCTTCTGGAAAAATTGGAAAGACTTTCCTTATGAAGGCACCAGGGCATACACCTGGAATTCTAAGCCTCTGTACGTGTACTTTTTGTGCTTCTTTTAAAATGCACAAAGAAATAGAAGCTTAACAATCGTATCTAAAGATACGTGTAATAAGCAATAGAATACAAATATTATTTTCACAAAAACTGAGAGAAAGATGGAGGAGCATGTGGGGGAATACCAGTACTGGCTAGGTAAATTGCTTTTCATGGCACAGAGTCCACCACTAATTGGGATGGGTTAAGAAATTTGTACATAGACACTGAGACAATATTATAGACACGTTTAGCAGAAAATCTCTAAACAGGAGTCTCTAAAACATTATTTAAATAAGAAGATAAGGACAGGAAAGAGAAAATAATTGTTTAAAGCTCAGTGAGAAATTTCCATGGAGAAATCAGTAACATGTACATATTCTCATACACATGCACATCCATACATGCACAGACACACACATATACATGCATACTCACCAGGAAGGAAAGAAACATCAAAATGTCACTTCCATAGATGACCTTCCCTTAAGAATGAACAGGAGATGGAAGGAATACAAACATTGGAGAATGCTAACAAGTGCAGTCCCGGGGAGAAAAGATTATATATAT
>NW_008335054.1:1529830-1554848 GCF_000622305.1 Nannospalax galili
TGTCTCCATGCCATGGGTAAGGAAGACCCTCAGGAAGAGTTTACTATCTGTGATGACAAATTCATCTTTTCAGGCACAGATGAACACTGGTGTGACAGAAGGTGGTGGACACAGTGCCCTGAACAAAGTTTAGAACACTGAGAGCCTAGTCACAGAAGACAAGCATGATTCTCCTTCTTAGGTCGAGGTACACACAATACTGAGAACAGATCTGAGAGCGCTTATCACCTAGTCACAGCAAGCACAGTCATGATTCACCTAAGTAGATTTAAAAATAAGCTCTTAGATAACATGCATTGCAGAATTGGAAGTTTAAGTGGAATGCACTCATTGATAATGCATTTTACATTTTAAATCTTTAAATGTACCCATGTATTTACTTCAATGAGCAAGGGAAGGCAGGAGTTGTCAGTGCTCTTCAGGGGCTCACCTTCTCTCTGGTCTGTGTTTTAGAGCTTTAAAAGTTCACATGAGTGCTCCTGTGGAACCGTGAGGGTTTATGTGGAAGAGAGATAAGTAAATATAGTTCTAGTGTAAAGATTTGTGTGGTGCCACATACATAAGGATTTTTAAAGAAGAGATTGGACACTGTGCAAAGAAATTGGGTTTTTTTGAGATAAGATAAGAGTAAGTATAGAAAAGGCTATAAATGACTTAAGGCGCTGAAGGAAAATGTGCATTCCGTTTGCGGTTTCTTCCTGTAGAACAGCAACTGGAACCGGGTCAGCGGCCACCCACAGGGGCCTTTTGTATATCAACAAATGATTCGTTCATATGACTTCTTTCTGTTTAGGAATTTAGAATCGTCTTGGAAAACTAGGAGATATTGATTGTATTAATCGAGTTATTGTTGGACTATCCAAGCAGATCTGCTCTGTGGTAGGATTGCCATTTCAACTGTCTATCAGCAGCTGCCCACAGCTGGGGAAGGTTCTGCCCAGAAAACCACCTTCAGCCCAACACTGGCCCAGTCTGCACTGAGGGTGCTGACAGGCCCCTGATGAAGACCTCTTTCCACCGACACCAGGAGAGCAAGAACCTGTTCCTAGACATGACACTTCCCAGAACAGGAGAGCTTGAGAAGAGGGTTCTATACATCAATAATGAATCCAGGCTGCATGGTCTTCTACGTTTCTTCCATGTAAACTATAAGGACCATGAGTCTAACTTTATTCTTAGGAGCACACTCATAAAAAGAGGGGACAGCTTATATAGTGCTCAGAATATAAACTACATGTTTATAGACTGTAAATCTATCTGTATGTATGTATATTAGCACTTGCTAATATTTAGAGACTCTAGAACAAATGAGGTAGTTTCTAACTTTTCAAATAGCCCTCAGTGCATCTGGGAAAATAATTAAGGAAAAGCAAATTACACTATAATATTAATGCAAAGGTATAATTAGAAAAAAGTAGAATTACTCCAAAAATTTGGTACCTAGAATAAACTTTTTTATAGCAAAAAGTCTAATGCTATGAGGAATACCCTATGGAAGTTCTGAAGACCTTAATGCTTGTCTAGATCCAGAGAAGCCATTAGTCTGTCCATTCCAACTACCGTGATTTGCAAATGTCAGGGGTAAAGATGTGAAGGTCTCACTGACCTCCTGATCTCCATCTGGCCATCCAACAGGCTGCTGGGCCCTATATTTGGAATGTCTACATTTTAAATTCCTTCCCACAGTGGGCTCCCTTTCTATTTCTCTGGCTTCTTTCTATGCCATACACTCCAGTTACAGGGACGTCTTCCTCTTATTCAAACTAAGGTGATGTTCTCTTTTGTAGTTGGTTTCCCTTTTCTCTGGAATACTGCCCTGAAGAGCATGCCTTTGCCCCAGGAGTATAATTATATCTCCTTTACTTTTGTCTCAGTCTGAAATTCTTTCAGGAGTTTTCATGTTCTCCTCTTCTTGAAGTAGACCGCATTTTCTGTGAAGTGGTGACCCACGAAAAAAATCCTTAATAACTTTTTTAATTGAAAGAATAAAAAAAAATTATCTTGTTGAGACAGAGTCTCCCTGTAGCCCTAGCTGGCCTGGCACTCACTATGTAGACCAGGGTACCTTGAACTCACAGAGATCAACCTGCTTCTGCCTCCCCAAGTGCTAGGATTAAAGACGTGTGCCACCATGCCCAGCAAGAATAAACAATTTTTATTCCCATATGCAAAGGGTGAAGCAAAAATCTAAATATCACAAGTAGAAGACTCCAATGAGGATCTACACGTAGAAGGAAAAAAACAATGTCCCTGTAAGCTGAAATCTCCTCAGTGACTCAGAGTAAGACCTTCAAAGATATAAATCAAACCAGGAAGGGACATTTTCACACATTTTCTGTTCATTTCAAAACAGTTTAACTCAAATCACAAAATGTCACCAGGTTCTGAGGGAAGGTGTTCAGCGATGTATAATGCTTCCTCCAGAAAGCTGGAAGTGGTCATGGTCGCCCATGGAAAGAAAACAGTCTAAGAGAAGAGTCTTTGGACAAGTGAATTTGGAAACAGGGACCTGTCCAAGGAAGATGCAATAGAGAAGTCAGGAAGACTGAAGGAAGACCTGAAGGATTTGGAATACGCCGAGTGTAGTCTTAGAAAGCAAGCAAAGATAGATCAAAGAGAAACTTCAAAAGAGAACAAGCAACCCTATATGCTTCAGGACCATAGCAGGGCTGTACACATCAAAACTGAGCATCAAATGTGTAGGTGACACGCATGTTGTGTCAGTAGCTCAAGCTGAGTTTACCAATAAATCTCCAAGTCATACTGGTTTGCATAATGGTAGTTTGTTTCCCACTCACAAAACTGCCCAGGCTTGTTGGGTGACAGCTCAGTTTCACTGAAGTGATCCATGGATCAGGTTCCTGTCTACATTTGCCCCCTTCTACCCTAGAGCCCAAGGTCCCAGGAAGTCAGGTAATATGGTAAAGAAGCAAAACTTGGCAGGTTTTTTTTTTTTTCAATCTCATTAGCCAAAAAAAATCACACACACACACACACACACACACACACACACACATCACTTCTACCTACATTTAATTCACAGGAAATTAGTCATAAGGTCCCGAGTCTCTGGGAGAGATCCAAAGATGTCATCAGTGGATGAATAGATGGTTCCTGGAATTAAGTCTGTGTTATGGATGAATATACACAGATGATGATGAGAAATAGTGCATTTTCTAAGATGATTTCAACATTTGTGTGATGAAGTTATTTTCATTTCATGTTTACTGATGAATCATCTAGAAATAGAGGCTACATCATATGTTAATTCTGTTCTCAAAAAGTCATGCTTTATTAGAAGTGACAGGACTTTCACATAAATAATGTCAGACTAAAGGGTTTTTTTCTTCTGATTTAGCCACATAAATTTTGTGACAATAGCAGATGGGTCAGTGAGTCAAAGCACTTGACCCACAAGACTGAGGACCTAAGTTTAATCACCAGAACCCATGTAAAAAGTCAGATGCAACAGCGAGCATCTATAATCCCAGCTCTCGTACAATGAGATTTGAAGAAGAGACAGGATATGAACTCTGAATCTCATGGAGCAGGTAACCTGGAATATACAACATGCAGCATAATAGAAACAAGTAAGGTCTGCCTCGACAACGTGGTGAAGGAGAGAACAACTCCGCTGAAGCTGTCCTCTGATCTCCATATGGGTGCCATGGTACATGCACACATGCACTCACACACATACCACACACACACACACACTGTTTCACTAAATTTTTTCCCCTCCCTCTTCTTGGGAGAGTCGTGCTCTTGCCCTCTGAGGCCCCAGGGCTTACAGACTGACACAAGACATCCTCTTTGAATGTTGCATAGTTTATATGACATTTGGGAGGGGGTGACTTACAAAACATGGATTCTTATGGGCTTTTCCTTTTCCATATTTGAAATGCATGTGCCATCCGTCCCCCAACAGGTCTTTCTCACTCCAAGTTCTCCTGTACTCCAAAATGTCAGAGGCTCCACCACTTAATGGGCCTGACTCCTTGTGCAGAGCTTGGGAAGGAGGTGGGCCCACGGCTTATCAGAGGAACATTTGTCACACAAACACACCTCACTCTCATGCATGCGTACACAAACATGAAAATGGAAATTATTTTTATAGAAAGCAAACAGTTGTGAAAAATGGAAAGTTCGTCCTTATATGTGGCTTTACTGGAGAAAATGTAGACTTCCTGCATGAACAGCTCTTGTCCTGCATTTCCAATGTCACATAGTTGTCATGACAAATAGGCAATATAGTCTGTGTGAAATCTAGTCCTTCAAAACCTGGTGTGCTTTTTACAGTTAAATGTGCAATTCCTCATTAGTATTATTTCTACAATTTCTAATCTAGAAAGCACATTCACTTCCACTACATGATTAGTATGTGTTCTGGCTCAACACACTCAGGGAGCAGTTATACATGTATAAATTATTGGATTAAGAATTAACATGTGCTGGCCCAGCAAGGTGCTCAGAGGGCAAAGTTGCCTATAGTCAAACCTGATGAACTAAGTTTGAGTGCAGGCGCTTACTTGGTGGAAGGAAAGAATCCACCTCCGTAAATTGCCTTCTGGCCACTATACACATGCTGTGGTACATGTTCATATGTACAAACACACACACACACACACACATGGACACGGACACAAATTTAAGCAAGTGTAATATATTTTTTAGAAAAGAATTAACATATAGCCAGGCGTGCTGGCACATGCCTTTAATCCCAGCACTCTGGAGGCAGAGGCAGGCAAATTTCTGTGAGTTAGAGGCCAACCTGGTCTAAATAGTGAGTTCCAGACCAGCTGGGGCTACAGGAAGACCCAGTCTCAAAAAAAAAAAAAAAAATTTAACATATGCCTAAAGGAAGGTTGTAAACATGACTAATAGATTTAAACGATGTTACTCTACTTCAATTGACACAGACTAACATGCTATTAATGAAAAGTTAGCAAACATTTTGTTGAAAGGGCCAGAGAGTAAATATTTGAGGATTTCATGATCTCTGTCACATCTAGACAAGTGAGCACTAACTGCTTCTGTGGAATATTAGTAACGGACACTGGGATATGAATTTCATGCATTTTTCCGGTTATGGATCATTGCTTTTATTTTGATATCTGCAAGCATTTAAAATGAAAAATGGGAGCCAGGCATGGGGCACAGGCTTTTAATCCCAACACTTGGGAGGCAGAGCGGAGGTAGGCAGATCTCTGTGAGAACCAGGCCATCCTGGTCTCCATAATGAGTTCCAGGCCAGCTGTATCTACAGAGAAATCAAGTCTCAAAAGGACCAAAATAAAGGCAATCCAAAAGCTATAAATTTATAGAACATATGAAAGGAAAACACAGTTTAGAACTAAGTTGTACATACATACACACACACACACATACCCACTCTCATACATACACATACACATGATAATGGAAATTTATGATATAAATTAATATAATACATGTTTAATTACGTTCAGTGTACTATACAATATTTTTCATGTAAACATAGTTTCATTTTGTTTTATTTAGTGTGGGTTTTCTTTGATTGTTCATCCTAATGAAACTGTAAGAAATTATCCCAGATCAGTTCAAGGACAGAGGCATGTTGAGTCCTACTATTGTTTCGAGCTCTTTGAAAGCCTTAATGCTCAATTAAGCAATTGTTAGCCACCAGAAGAAGAAGGACATTTCTTCATGCGTGAATGTGTTGGCATGGGTATGTGGCTGGGACTGTGGGATGATGCTGTGTGTCAGACCTCTCAGTGTTCCTTTTAGATGCCAGTAGCTCAATCTCTGCAGGCAATGGACCATGAGATGATTAGTATCTTCTGCTTGGCTTCATGCTTGATGCTTCTGATCAGACACCACGTTTCATTTCCAATATCACAGATGACAAAGTAAAATGTGGAATGTGTCGCTGCAAATGTCAGAAAGTTCAGAGAAGAAAAGACAGCTCTGTCTCTGTGTTTAGATTAAAAATTGAAAATAAATGTCCATTTCCAATTATTTGGTCCTGTTTAAGTTGTGTTTGCTTGACATCCGTTTGTCATAGGCTACACGTATCCAGGGATAATTTGCAAAGATCAAAAAGAAATAGAGCTAACCAAAGAGGCTGCTAATGGTTTAATTCACCTTCTTGGTTAAACCACAGCATTAAAAGTTCACTGTTAGTGTAATGTGCACAGGTAGTTGTCTTTGACAATTACCTGCTTGAAATAATAGGTGGATTAAAATGTGTCACAATGTAGATGACTCAATCACCTACATCAGCCTACTATTCCACAATTAATCATTTGGGGGGGAGGAAAACTACTGCATATGCTTCATAAAACTGTGTCTTCTTTTGAAAGATCAGACTAAACTGTGTAGAGCTCTGATGCATCGAAAATAACACATGTACTTTAGGCATTTGATTAAGTGGCATTTAATTGACCTTTGTACCCGGAGAAGAATTCTAATGTCCTTTCTTGATCCACTAAGACAATTGCACACATATTGTAATCTGTATTTAGAAAAAAATAGTAGAAATCACAGACCAGGGCCTGTATAGATGGATCATCAGTTAAGAGTGTGAACTGATCTTGCACAAGACTGAAACTTATTAGGCAACTTATAACCACCTGTAATTCTAGCTTCAAGGGATCTGCACCCACAGAGGCTCACTATACACATAAGTAAAAAAAAAAAAAAAATTAATAAAAGGAATAATTTAAAATGAAAGTAAAAATAAGATACAATTATACACATAAGGAAAAATTTCCCATAGACTTTTGAATTGCCTCCAGATGCTCCCCTCCCCCGCCCACCACCTTTACAGGCAGCCCTCACCCCAGTGCACTCCTCCGCACCACAGCTGGATTTCCCCTTCCAGGTAAAGCAGCATTTACATATGTATGTCCCTAATAAGCATAAAGCTTCAATTATTTTCCCCTTTGGGACAATGACAACTGCCATTGACAGGTTGAAACATGTTGATATGTTCAAGTTTGCTAGAACAAATTTGCTCCTGAGCAGCAAAAGGACAGAGATGGGAATGTGTTTACATTCTGTAACACACAATACAAGAACTGATTAACAGCTAAAAAGAATTGACAAAGAACAGTTGTCTCTCAAATATTCTAAGTGCCCATGGTGTACAGTATCTACCTGGAGGTTGTTTTTCCTCATAGTCCCTGCTTGCTGCTAAACAAGATGAGGGCTCATGAATAATTAGCACATGGCATGTAAAATAGGCTGCTTTGTTCTTTGTTGGTTTATTCTCGCTTCTGTTTCTTCTCTCTGGTTCTGTTTTTGATTTTTAATTTGCTTTTCTCTTTTTCTTTTACTTCTTCCTTTCTCTTTTATGTTTTCCATCTATTTATTTACCTACTTACATATTTTTTTCTATTGAGATAGGCTCTGACTAGGTAGCCCAGCTTGTCCTGGTTTCTACGCCCTTTTGTATCTTTCTTTTTATTCTCGCCACTTGTCACCTGCATTGAAAAATGACTTAGGATTCAGACAACTTGATGAGATCCAGAATTCCCTGGGCAAACCTGTGGGGAAGTCTCTTGAATAGGCTAACTGAGGTAGGAAGGCCTGCCCACTGTGGGTGACAACATTCCCTGCAGGAAGATCCTGGGCTATATAATAAAAAGAAAGACAGCTAAAGACAAGCACTTGTCACTCTCTCTGTTTCTTGACTGTGGTGAGCAGCTCCCTCAAGCCCCTGCTGTGACACCGCCCCCCAAGGACTATAGCCTTGTGAGAGCCAAAATAAACCCATTCAGTTGCTTTTTTCAGAGTATTTTATCACAACAATAGGAAAACTAATTCAGAGAGAGAACTAACAACATAGCCTGACACTAAAGAGGTAATCGTACCAGAGAGATTGGTGCCCTGTGGCTCCATGGCTGGAATTTCTCTCTTCTCCCAATGGTGTGATTTGAATAACTCTGCAATTTCATTGACTTCATTTCTCTGTGCATTTCCAAACACTTCATTGTATTTTGTCTTCTTGAAAAAGACCCAGCTTCCTTTAAGTCCCTCTGGTTTTCCTATTTTCCCCAACACTGGCTGGCAGTGGAGGTCCTATAAATCAGTATTACTTTCTGACAATTGCGTATGCCATCAGCTAAATGTAATCCTTTTGAAATACAAGCACAATTCTTTTAAAGTAGGCATTTAATTTTAGTGGAATTTGCATTTGACAGTCCCAATTCCAACATCTGAGGGAGCTGCCCTCTTTGAGCTCTAATGGAATGAATATAGCAAAATTAGCCTTTTGCCACAAAAACACTATTGGAGACAAAAGCTTTCATACTGTTTTGAATCAGCTCGTGTAGATATAATAGACTGAGTACTCCTACATTAATTTCCATTGATGAAAGCAGTTATGAAAAGAGACTATAAACACCAGGCTCCCTTAATTATTCTGTGAAGTGCTGTCAGTAAGTTGACCTGGAACTTCAACTCATTATTACATTTAAAAATATGTATGTAAAAAGGGATAAATCAAAAATTCACAAAGCACATAAAAATAGACAAGTGCTTGTGAGGAAGGCTTAAAATTCTCCATTATGATTATTTTTTTCTGGAGTTTTCATTCAATTAGTGAATTGCAACAATTGACTTCACTAAGGTTAACCACCGGCAAAGTCAACAAGTTCTTCACAAATACTCTTTTTTCTGTGAAATAGTGAGAAATAATATAGAGAACTAAGACAATGAAATTCTAATTAATATTTTGAACAGTATTAAAGGTATAAACAATGCCATTTACCAAAAATCAAATATTGAGAATATACAAAATTTGTATCATTTAAAAGTAATTATACATATAAATCTTTTTTCCAATCACTTAAATATTTAAAGTAACTTTGAAAAATCTAGAGTAGTTCTTTTAACTTTTTTCTGCTCTTTTTAACCTACCTTCTTTCCTTCCTTCCTTCCTTCCTTCCTTCCTTCCTTCCTTCCTTCCTTTCTTTCTTTCTTCCTTTCTTTTTTTCTTTTTTGAGGCCGCTTCTCTTGTATTCCAGGCTATCCCTGAACTTGCTGTGTAGCTGAAGGTGATCTTGAATTTCTCAGATGTGCTATCTCCATCTCCAGGTGCTGGGATGTGTGCCATCACACCTGATATTAAGAGGGGCTGGAACTGGAACTCAGGGCTACCTTCATGCTAGGAAAGCCCTCTACCAACTGAGCTTCACCCCTGCCTGTGCAATGTTTCAATAAAATAATTTTTGGAGGTGCTTCTAGTATACATTACATCAATCTTGTGCCCCTTTTCATTAGCACTTGGCACATCAGCACGTTTTGTTTAAGAAGTTGTTTGTAGAAAAAAACTGCAGTGATATCTTAGATTGAAGAAAACTCTCAACATTGAAAAAATAGCATATAAATTATAAAGTAGGGTTTTCTCTCTATAGTTCTCCTTATTCAGAAGAATCACAATAACCAGAAGAGACACTCCTGAAGCACTGTTCCCTGGCATCACTCCTTGGAGGAGCTGACTTAATAAGCTAGGAGGACAAAGCCTTCACATCTTTTGTTTCCAGGGATGCTGAAGTTATTTGTCTGGGGTCCATGAAACCCAAAGATTCTAAGGATGCTCGCTGCTCATTTTTACTATGAGGTTGCAATGTACGGCTGAGACATGGATAGTAGGAGACTCTTAGAACAGTTTGTTGAGGACATGGAAGCCAAATGGTTGGGAACAGGTATTTTCATTCACTAGCTGTAGATTAGGCTACAAATTGCTATAACACATTAAGTTCCAGCATTTAATACACGAAGTGTAATATTGCCTATTAGAAAATTATTTTTGAAAATTGTATTAGAAAATATTTATTAAATTCTTGACAAGAGGCCTGGGATATGGAAAGAGATTAGTAAATTAATTAAATTGAGATAGTAATTTTAATGCTGAGCATATCAAATGAATAAAAGTTCAAATACCAGATATAAAGTTTTATACCAATATTAGATATGATGTCCCAAATTGTACTTGTGGTCTTAATGTTTTTATTTAAAATTCTTTGTGAATGACAGTGTTTTACTTATTTTATTTTACCAGTAGTTATTATTACAAACACATTAATCAATATTCATTACATCTATTTTTATTCTGCCAGGGAGAATAAAAGTTACCTATTTTTTTAATTTTAATTTTTTTATTTTATTTTATGTGTATCCGTGTATTGCCTGCATGTAGGTTAAGTGCACCCGTGTTGTGCAATGCCCAGGGAGGTCAGAAGAGGCTGTCAGATGCCCTGAGACTAGAGTTACGGACACTTGTTAGCTGCCATGTGGGTGTTGGGATTCAAACCCGGGTCTTCTGCTAGAACAACCAGTGTTCTTAACTGCAGAGCCATCTCTCCATCCCCCAAAGTTACTTATTTTATAGTCAAAGGTAACTACCAGTAATTCCTGCTGAAAATATACTGTACGATTAAGCAACATGTGATAATCACAATAATAATGTTGGGATAATTGAAATTATGCCTTGGACTAGATTACTTTGAAAAACTTCCAATTCATTTCAACTGAGAATTATTTTCTTGCTTCATGCTGATCTCATTGGTCTTCTGTATAGATACATCAAGTCATTGTGATATTATTATGGAAATAAAGTGAACCATTTTGTGTATTTCTTAAGTTGGTTCTTCAAAATATATCACCAGAATTATTCCAATAATTCACATGAGGGACACATGGGAAATAATTTCTAAGGATCTGGTCTTTTAAACACTTTATCTCAGTTTTACTATTTAGTATAATGGATAAGCATGGAGTGGTGATAATCATCTGGTAACAATGTAACTGCTATAAAAATTTTGTTAGAAAGCCCTTAGTTAAAGAACATAGCACAGCACAGTGTCAGATGTGCAGAAGACCTAGGTTCTAGGTCTTGCCCAGATGCCCTAAAGAATACCTGTTCCTTCCTCTCGAAAGTCATCTTATTCCTTGAAATTCTATTTTTAATTTTTTATTTGATTCATTTTTATTTTTGTGTGTATGCAAGATGGAGTGGGGGTCCATGCCATGGTGATCTTGTAGCCAGGATCAGAAGGCCATTTTCTGGAACTGACTTTCTCCTTTCACTTTTGAACTCAGGTCTCCAGCCTTATCCATCAAGTACCTTTACCCATCTTACCAGTCAAGTGCTATCATTTTTGTTGGAGGGAGGGCACATTAATGACCTCAGCTTCATCCTAGGGCCTCATTCATGCAAGGCCAGCACTCTTCCACTGAGCTACAACCCCAGACTTCTGAAACTTTTTGTTTAGTATTTATTTCAACTAAAGTTTAAGCAAATTAATAAATTAGCAAATTTAACATATCTTCTCCAGAGTTTACTTGTAATATACAATCTTTTAAGAGCCACTAGAGGAAATTTCCTTTAAGGAATAAAACTAAAACCCATAATCACCCTTAGTGAACAATGCTTTAATGTACAGTGTAATCATTTTGAATATTCAAGCAATGGGGAGGTTCATTTAGAAAACGAGGCTGAAATGACTCTTGAACAGGAAAATTGGTGTGATTTTTACATGTAGATTAGGATGTGCTTTCTATATATTTAGAAAGTCATAGTTAGCTACCATTTGGATTCTCTTTCCCACAGAGTCAGGAAAAAACAAAAATACATGAAATTACTTCCGAAGGATCTGTGATATGATAAAACTATAGAATTTGAAAGGCTTGAACTTGGTGTTTGTTAAGAGTCAAAATGTCACTCCACTAAGTTCTATATTATTCATTGGAAGCTCTCTTAAGAAGCAGTTATGGGTATTTTGAGCTGATGAAATGATTTAATTCAAAACTTGTCCAAGATGTTGATCTAAATCTTCAGCCAGTTCATTTGAACACATAACTAATACGCAGACCAAAGAGAATTCAGTTGAAAAGAACTCTTATCAGGAAACACATAATGAATCTCAGACTATTTGGATTTCCTCAGAGTAGTAAAAGCAATGGCAACACCAAGACAGCTCAGTGTAGGAGTCGAATTGGCTTCTCTGTGTAGATAACACATCTGCATCCACTACTGTGAATGCACATCCAACTCTGAGCCCTCCCTGTGTGAAACCAGCTGGATATTTCTACTCTGTACCCAAATGACTTCTCAAATGGTCTATTCCTCTGCTTATCTCTGCATTCCTGGTTCCTGACTGGTCTTGCCTATCAGATGTTTAGGGGGCTCATCATGTCAAACAAGCCCCTTCTCACCAAGAATAGGAGCCTACCATCATTTTTGATTCTGTCACTGACTGTGTTTGACTGAGTTGGAGCTCAGCATGCAGAATGTGGTGGGTTGAAGGAGGTGTCCTCCATAGGCTCAAGTATTTGAACACTTGGTCAGTTGGTGGTGCTGTTTTAGGAATGTCATGGAATCTCTAGGAGATGCAGCCTTACTTGAGGAAGCAAGCCTTTGGGGGTGAGCTTTGAGAACTCTTCTTTGGCAGTGGAATAAGACATACAGCCACCTCACACCTTTCCTTCAGCAGAGCTTTACCTTTCTGGTACCATCAATTTGTCCCATCTCCCTGACAGCATTGAAAAAATGTTGTTTCTAAGACTGTTCTCTAGTTTTCCAACCTAAAATGAAATACATCTACTTGGCCTGCCTACTTTACCTGTACTTACAGAGATCTTATATACAATAAACCATATTGAATATGATTTTAATTAAGGATTTTAGAGAGGGGAAAAGCAGAGAGGGTAATGGGACTAGATCAGTTTCACTGTGATCTGATGATCAATGTTTCTTGAATCTCCTTGGGTTTATTTGCGTCTGTGGGTAAATTTTTATAATTTTTAATGCATGTCAGGTCAAAACTTTGGCATTATTATATTGAGACTTGATTATTGTATTAGTGGACTGAAGAAGATACTTGGTTCCCAGAAGAGTACACCTGAATGAAATGTTTATAGAGCGTAGTGCTCCAGATTTGAAACTTTCTATATATTACATACACATCTACAATCTCAGTGGAATTCTGGTTGTGTACCCACATTACAAGAACATGGAATGTTATCCATGTTTAAGTTCTTTTTCTCTTTCTTTTCTCAGCCTATTTTTCATCACTGTAACATATATCTGGTTTTGGTTATCTTTTGTCCTGGTTTATTTTAGTGAAATCTACTCTCTCCTCTGTGGCTGATTTGTTCTTTTCTGTAATTTTGATAGATTCTCCACTCCCCTAAGTCCCAACTATTATTTCTCCAAGGAAACCTTGTTTATAATAAACATGTCCAAACCCTGTCTTGGATCCTGAGGGGAACTGGACATTCAAAAGAACGATGGGGTTCTGCCACAACTGTTGGTTTGAGTTTCTGATTGACAAACACGTTTGCATGTGCCTGGTGATGTTTGATTGTAAACTATTAATAAGACAATTTAATTGACAAATCAAAAGGAAAATGGCTGTTTCAGATGACCCCCAAAAGAGGTGAGAACACACAAGGAGACTTAGGCTCAACAGAGTGTGATATCCATGCAAAGGATTTTGGGAGGAATGAGCAATCTAACACTTCCTTCCTGTGTAGAGCCCCATATGAACTTGTTCTGCCATTATTTGTGCTCTGAAGGCAAATTCCCAGAGTTCCATGGGAATAAATGATGAATGTTCATATCCCTAAAGAGTGTTTTTCTAGTGGGCGCAAGGCACACTATGAACAACTAAGCTTATTATTATTATCTTTTTTAAAAAGGAAAAACGGACTGGAGAGATGGCTCACCGGTTAAGAGCACTGACTGTTCTTGCAGAGGACCCAGATTCGATTCCCAGCACCCACATCTTGGCTACCAACCGTCCTTAACTCCAGTTCCAGGGGAATACCGTGCCGTCTTCTGACGTCCATGGCATTGCACGACACAGGTGCACTCACATACATGCAGACAATACACTCATACACATAAAATAAAAATAATAAAATATTTAAAAAGAAAAAGAAAAACAGGTCCAAGAAATAACTAAAAGCATTCAGTAAAACAAAACATCAAATCTAATTAGATTTGAACTGAGCAATAATTGTGGTTAAAATCTGATCAGTCATTTACTTTGAATATCATTAATTTAAAAAGATGTTAGAGCTGGAAACTAGCTCATAATATAACTAGATAATTTAATCTAAATGTAAAAAGGACATTTGTTATTCAGTTAGCATTTCAATGCCATTAACTATAGAGGTCAAAATAAAGACAGACAGAGGGCTTCATAGGACCCACTGAAGTGGTAACATTTAGGCAGGGCACCCCAACGTGACCAGAATGTTACTGTTCAGGAAAGAACACCTTGAAGTTAAATTAAAAATTTCAAGGTTGTTATGGAAGAAAGACAGGATGAACAAAGATCTGTCATCAAATTGACACTTTGCAAGAAGTTTTAAAACCAATAAGGGGGTAGATTTAGAAATTTGGGGGATACCTAAGTCCCTCTAGAGACTTAGTGGCAGTTTCTTTGTTTAAGAAGAAAGTGGTGAAAATATTCAGTTTTGCTCACAGGAACAATCGGGCACATATTGAATCAGGAAAAAATGCTGAGATGCTTGAACAACAAAATCAAAATGATCATATTTCTTCATTTTCCATGTTGTTATGGTGATTTGTGCATTCAGAGCCTAACAATGTGGATGGCATGAGGGATAAGTGATTATGTATTGCTCAACGCCTTTGTAAGAGTTCACTAGGAAGAAATTATGGCTTCAGAATAAACCATTGTTACTGTGTGAATGATGATAGCTGCGTATTTGTCTCGCTTTTTTCCCCACTCAGCAAACACTATTCATTTCAAGGTTTTGGTGTTACATCAAGCAAAAGACTCCCACTGAGAAATGGTACTGTTGTGTGCACACACAGCTCCCTTGGAAATGTTTCTGCTATGAATTGATATTATGAGGGGCTATGCAGCACGAACAGCCAATTGTGTCTTTTAGATAAACATATTTCATATCATGAATGGTTTTATGTGTGTATTGTTATGTGGTCATGTTAAAGAATGCAAAAAGCAGAATGACTAAATTTTTAATTCTAGGGTGATGCATCTTTCCCAGAAGCATTTGCAAAGAAAACAAAGAAAAATTTTACATTCTGCGTTGTCCCATATTCCCAGGCCAGAACATCAAATGCCAGGCATCTGAGGAAAGTGTAGCTGTGATACAATCTTTTGCTAGACTCAACTGCCCCAGTAGAAGGAATGCCAATGATTTGATGCAAAATAGCCCAAACACAATGATGACAACGTCTACTTAATCCTGCTAGGATTTTGTTCTTTGAAATTTCAAGATTATTTTAAAAATTAATATTACTATTTCATTCTTAGGGAATATTCCCCAAATTGTTGCAAATCATTAAACAGAGTTATTAATACAAAAGATTACATTTTCAAGTTATATTCTTTCCAACACATTTTAATATACCAAACTGCACTGATCCATATAACTGTGGAGATAGTTTCACAGACATGCAGCTATCTCCAAATATGTCTTGATATGTGCACATCATGTCTCAATGTACTATGAAAATTGTTACAACCCACTATTTTGTCTTGGTTTATATTAACATCTTGGAGGACAAAATTGCATTCTTTTGGATAAAAAGAAAAATTGTTACTGAAAAAAATCTAGAAATGTTTAATATTTTCTAGGTCTAATAAATACTATGTGGACATATTATAAACCCTTACTTGAACATGTATTTCTCAGACAGCTAATCTACTTTATATATTATCAATATCTGTTATCATCATCATTAATGCTAAGCAAATTATTTCAGACATATTTTGCAGACAGTGCCTGTAGAAAACTAACAATAGAAATTAATGGAAATGGTCTAAAACTTGTGTCAATTTTTATTTGTCCATTTCAGGTTGCTCTAATAAAATACTGGAATGCAGGCACTTTTGTTTAAAAAATAAAGAGGAAGGTTTATTTAACTCCTAGTTTGGAGATTAATAGTTTAAGGTTGGGTAGTCCTGTGAATTCATTGTCTGTTGAGAACATAATGACACGTATCATCACAGAGGAAGTATATGCAAAATGATCACAGACTAAGACAGGAAGCCAGAGGGATGAGGAAGAGGCCAGGTTTGTTCTTTCATAGCAATTAGGAGAGAATTAACAAGGTTCTGGGGAGAACAACCACAGTTCCTTTCCGGTAAGATACCCCTAATAACCCAATCTACGCCAGGTTCTACCAGGTCTCACCATTGCTCATGTTGCTACACTGAGAATCAGACTCCCATCACATCAACCCTCGGGGATGTAAGGTACATAAAAATCACAGGAAGACATGAATCACATTGTTGATTGCCTCCGGTAACTAAGGTAGCTGGGTTTTGTTTTGATTTTTTTTTTAATTAAAATGTTTTATTTTTAACTATTAATTTATTTTTCTTTTTATGTGCATGAGTGTTTTGCACACATGTATGTAAGTACACCACACATGTGCAATGCCTGCAGAGGTCTGAATACAATGTCAGATACCTTGAAGCTAGAGTTATGGACATTTGTTAGCTGTCATGTAGGTACTGGGAACCTAACCCAGGTCTTCCGCAAGAGCAGTAAGTGCTCTGAACCACTGAGCCATCTCTCCAGCTCCTTCTTTAAAGAATGCTTTATTATATGTATTTGTGTGTGTCTCTGTGGGAGTATGTGCACCTGAGTACAAGTGCCTGTGAAGGCCAGAAGAGGGAATTGGATCATCTAGAGCTGGAGTCACTAGCAAGTTATGAGCTGTCAGATGTGGGTGCTGGGAACTGAACTGAGTTCCCTGCAAAAGCACTGGCCAGTCTTAATGTCTAAGTCATCTCTCTACCCCTTGATCTTCTTTAATATCAGATTTCTGATACTTACCTAATTTTTCTCAACCAAACCTTACTATTGGAACTTACTTACGCTTTGTTTCCCCTTTGAGTAAAGGAACTGTGTGACGTGTGTGAGGCTGAGCTCCCAGTTGCTGAACATATTTTGAATATGCCTGGCAAATTTCTTTTAGAAAGCTCCCATTTCCTTTTTAAAATCTGTAATTTTAAGGAGTTGATGAATTCTCAAGGATAATTTTGAGGTAATTAGGGAAACAGGTTTTTTTTTTCCTAGCTGAATACAATTTATTTTATACTGACAGTTATGTGAAAAATGGAAATACACTGTGCAGAAAAGTTTGGGGATGATTTCTGCTAAATGTAACTCAACATGATTTTGGCCTCTTCCATTTCACTTTTTTTGTCTTTATGCAGCTGTTTCTTCCATAGCAAGGATATAATTAGTGATTATTTAGCTTCCATTGTCTTCAGGTACTCAATTTTGAAGTTATATATTTTAAGTTATGTGGAACCTTCTCATTTTTGTTAACAGAATCTGTTCACTTTGTGAATGATAGTATGGTGTATTTTTATAGATTTTTTTTACTGTTTTTTTTTTTTGTTTGACTGCTTCTAATATAATTTAGATAGGTCTTTAAGTGGAGTTCTTAAAAGATAAACCATCCCTTATTTTACACATAAGTAAAATAATTAAATGGAATTGATTTAATATGAAAAAATTTTGTATAAAGAAACCACTACAGATCACACTACATAGAAAATTCTAATTTATGGCTTATGTAAAATAAAGGGCTGGTGCTAGTGGGGGCTCGCTCTCTCTCTCTCTCTCTCTCTCTCTCTCTCTCTCTCTCTCTCCTCTCTCTCTCTCTCTCTCTCCCCTTCCACAAAGCAATTTCATTCACTTCTATTACAATAAATGCCTTCTAAGTCCTTGTTGCTCTATAATTTTTATCTCTAGCAACAACTTTTTCATGGATGCTAATAGTTAGGTGCCAAATTGTAGTCGGCAGAAGACTCTTCAAACCTCATTGTCCCATTAGGAAGAGTTGTAAAGATGCTGAAATTCAGGCTACCTGCAACAAAGCTTGACGTGTATCTGAGTAAAGCTCGTAACACTGATTACGAAGCAGCAAACAAATTAACCAAAGAAGAAAAATTAGTCAAAAGAACTTAAATGGAAAATGTGTGGGGAGAATTCTAAATATATTTAATATTTTCAAATAGATTAGAAAAAGTAATTTATCCAATAACAAGAAATAACAAGAACGAACTTCTAAATATTTCATGATTTAATAGACATCTATTTTTTTTTTTACTTTAAAAATTTTATTGAGAATTTCATGTGTGCAAATAAGGTGTTTTGATCAAATCCACACCCACTCCCTCCTCTCAAACTCCTGCCATAATAGACATATATTTTTAATTTTAGGATAATTTTCAAAGACTTAGTTTTTAAATTTATGTGTATTTGTGTGTGTGTGTGTGTGTATGTGTGCATGTTTGTGTGTGCAGATGCATGCAAGTGTTCACAAAGGCCAGAAGACAGTATTGTATCCCAGGAGCTGGAGTTATAGGCAGTTGTGAGCCACCCAATGTGGGTGCTAGGAACTGAACTGTTTAGGAAGTAGTGCTTTAAATCCCTTGTCTCCCCAGCCCCAGGATCATGTTTTTAAATCTCAAAATGCCACTTGGAATAGCAGAAGACCAAAACAAATTTTCAACATGCATTCAACATGCATACTACATACAGCTCTGTCACTGAACATTCAGGGACTCAGTACCATCTTCCACCAAAACAAAGGATCTGAGGACAATGATGATAAGGTTCTCAGGAAAAGCTCAGTAAACCAAAGTCATATTTGTTCTGTAGCCCATGGTCTCTGCCTCCCCCTTTGAAAAACTCTAGTGATTCAGACCTTTTCCCTTTGGAACACGGTGGAGACACATAGGGAGATTTTCTATATGTAAACTACACATAGGGAGATTTTCTATTTGTAAACTACAAATTACTCCTGCCCTTCCAGCTTCTCTAAATAGTAAGCTTAAAATATTCCCATTGCCAAAGAGGCATGTTTAGGGTATTGTATTCTGGTCTCAGGTTATATGGGGAATAATCTTGCTCTTTTCCCATCCTGGGTTCTCTGACTCCTGCTCTTTAGATTAGAGAAAGATAGATTAACAGAAATATACCAGGTCACAGAAGTGAGAATAGGGTCTTAATTTAGGCTAAACAAAGGTAAGAGAGATGTTGGACTTTGGTGCTGAGAAGTAATGAAAAGGTGACCAGTACAATAAACAGCACTTGTTCATTGAGAGCTGTTTTCCAGATTTGATTAGGTGTGTGCTTCACTCTAAAATTGTTAAAGACCCCCCTTTTCTTGTTACGAAAGTGTTAGTTACTGTTTTTTTTTTTTTTTTTTTTTTGGTCTTTTTGAGACAGAGTCTCCCTGTAGCCCCAGCTGACCTGGAACTCACTATGTAGTGGCTGGCCTCGAACTCAACAGAGATCCACCTGCCTCTGCCTCCCAAGTGCTGGGATTAAAGGCATGTGCCACATAACTTTTTCTTGCAAATGGAAACCTTGGGCTCTGTGTTTAAACCTGGCTTTTCATGGGCTTCTGCTGTCTCTCTGGTCTTCAGCTCACAGTTCTCCATGTGTCACAGAATCAGGTTTGGGGTTAACTTATCCTTGGATTATGCAATACAAATACACAAATTAAGTAAATGACACAACATGTACGTTCTGAAGATATTCATGTTCTCTCACATACAATAATTTGTTTCTGCAAAGTAAACCCTCACTGTGTTAATGCAAAAACAAACAAACAGCTCTCACCTCAAGGGGAACAAGAGCTAGTTTACTTTGGAATCAATATAAGTGTTCATGGGCTACGAATACAGATTCTGGTTACCCTAAATGCCATGTTCCAATGTGGTGATAGTTTCCTGAATTTTAAAGTAACAAACGAGAGAAAGTAATAAATTAAGCTATTTTAAAAACATATTGTTGGTAGCAGAAGGAAAGTGGGTTTTAACAAAATGGGGAAATTTCTACTATAGGCCTCCAGGGTTAGTTGATCAACGTTCAGATTTTGGATTGGTGGAAACTAGTGTTCTGTATATTCTAAATGGATTCATCAGGTAGTCATGAAGACACCTCACACAAGAAGCTAGGCTGTAAGTGGCTATTTAGGCACTAATATAGTCCAAAATAATTTGTCCCTGGACCTGGAAGTTTTCAGCTCTTTACAGTTATTCAAGTTTTAATCAGTCGATCAGCCTTGTAGAATGTTTAATGCAGATGTGACTTTTTTCCTCCCTAGGGATGTCAATTCACAATTATAATTTGATTTTCAAAGTTTATGATGAATTGGAAAATATAATATAGCCTTGCTTAATCTTCACATCATATTCATTATATTTAAGAATGAAAATGTTGTATTTTATATCATTTTAGTGTGAAGTCTTGTCTTAATTTTTATTTTATGTGTATGAATGTTTTTCTTGTAATGTCCACAAAGATCAGAACAGGGTGTTGGATTCTCTGGAACTGGAGCTACAGAGGAGAGTAAGAAGAGCCATGATCTTAACTGCTGAACCATCTCTCTAGCCCCTGTGTTTGAATTCTTAATTAGTAGCTAATGTGTTATTTAGTCCACTAAAATATGATGTTGCAAAAAGAAGCTTTTTTGATGAATGGTGAGGGGTATGCTTCTCTATAATATGAGAATGCATATTTACAATAGAGTAAGAAATTCTGCTAGTCTCAGGATGTGGCAAAAGTAGGTTTTTCTCTAGGATCTGTGACCTCAGCAGCCATATGTATTTGGCTATTTTTGCATTATTACACATAAGATCCCTACTATTGAGGAGGCCTTAATTCCAATTAGACCACTTTTGATTATCCCAAAGATAAAGGTGCCACTATACCACCAATGGCGATAGTTTACTGGGCCAGACATTGGGGTTTATTAGGCTTTATAGCTAGGTAGGGCCATTGATTGATTTTCTCCCTTGGCAGCTTCCAGAGTATCCTCTGATACCACGAAAATTAGTCTTCAGGGAGGAGGCTTCCAGGTCTGTTCCAGCTTGATTGTTCCAAGTCCTGTGTCCTAAGTATGTCCTGACTTCAGTAATAGGGTCTTATCTTCAAGTGCTGGGAGGCAATCAGGGATTGTGTGAATAGTAGGTTTTATTTTGGGAGTCTTTTGGACTACCCTGACCAACAACTTAAGGGGAGGTTCTTTTTGCAACAGATGGAGACTAATATAGAGTTCCACAGCTTGTCCAACACAGAGATTAAGGGACTCTGAGATGCTTAGCCCTAAGTGACATGTCGTCAATGCAGCCTCTACACATAAAATGGAGGTTTCTCTCAACTCTCACCAGAGAAGTTTCTTTATGCAGCAGATGGTGATTGATGCAGAAACCCACAGCTGCCCAATGCGCAGAGAACAAGAGGCTGCAGAGAGCTTACCCCTGAATAGGACACCTTCATCAAACTTCAGGGTCAGGAATCATTGCAGAAGAGGGGCAGAAAGATTCTAAGAGTCAGAGGTGGTAGATGCCCACAAGGAAACAGTTTTCCAGAGAGCTTGTCAGTTATGAACACACAGCAATATGTGTGACATATATGAACTCGCAGCAATGGCGAGAGCATGCACAAGTTCCATGCAAGATCAAACCAGATAAAATCTCAGCATAGATATGGAAAAGTGGGTAAGAAATTCAAACCCAACATAGAGAAATTTTCACAGTTGGTGGCTGCTGGGAGGGGACAGACAGTCTCTTACAGGGATGGAATTCTTGGTAGGTTGACCAGGCTCCAGTTGATGGACCCAAACTGAGGGACGTGTAGGGACACAAATCAGAGCTTTAGGCCATATTGTACATATAGTGGAGAACAGTAAATTGACCAGGGGATAAGAGCAGTGTGGAGAGGTGTGCTTGGAGGAGGGGATTTAATTGTATCAAATTCTGTGAAAAATCACAAAAATTCAATAATTTTTTTAAATTTAAAATGAGTTTATCTCAGTGGGCCTTAGTACCCAGGACAAAGTATATGGGTTCCACTGTGGGAGGCTATGGTAGGATGCTGGTGGAGATGGGGCATAAAAATAATTCAGATTTTTTGAAAATATTCTGTATGAAATACAACAAAATTTAATAAAAACAAATCTTTTTTAAAATGTTAAAAAAATATGATGTCATCATATTTTTACATAGCTTGATAATTGGAATAATTATTACAAATTTAAAAATTGTAATAGTTTTGTAAAAAGTGTAATTATTAAGGCATATAAAATAATTCAGAAATAAAACCAGCTTTGTTTAGATTTGCTTTATTTTATTTGGTGTGTGTGTGTGTGTGTGTGTGTGTGTGTACATGCATGCGTGCACCTGCAAATATCCTTGGAGGCCAAAAGAGGGCTTGGATCTCCTGGAGTTGGAATTAAAGGCTGTTATCGGCTGTCCTGTATGGATTCTTAGAACCAAACTTGGGTCCTCTGGAAAATCAGGAAATGCTTTTAACCACTGAGCCATCTTTCCAGCCCCTGAAAATCATTTTATTTTCTTGCTTTTCCCATAGCTCAGTCGAGTTGTATGTAGTTAATCTGATGAAGCTTATGACATTCAATAATTTGAATAATAATATACATTTAGCTTTCATAAATATTGGACATCTTAAATATTTGACCACATTTAGTTTTTACTTTCTAGTTTAAGAACCTTATGAACTTCATCGTATTAATAAAGGAGAGAACTGTGCTCATTCTCCACTGAATAAATTTCATAAAATAGTTATTATCTTCAAAGACTTCAGAGAAAATAAAGTACACTGTAATAAAATAAATGTGCTTCTCTCCCATCATTAATTGAAAGAAAATAATTATGCATTCACTTTCCTGCTTCTTATTAAAACTAATTAATATGAAGGTGTCTATTAAACATTTAATGGGTAGCAAGGTCAACCCAATATTGCTCACCAAGTATAACAACTAATGTAAAGTAGCCTCACCATTTTAAAGGCCCAATTATGCCTGCCCAGAACTTTCTATTATCCATTCTTACCTGGTATCCATTTGAGCACTAAATATTCATCCATGCTAACAATAAGGAAGGACTGTTACTTGTTAGTCCTGAATGTAAGCTTCAAATGAATTACTGAAATAAAGAATGGAAAGTGATTAGAACCAGTGGGTTTTAAATATTCAAATTGGGGATGGAGAAATTGCTGAGTGGTTAAAAGCACCGGCTGCTCTTGCAGAGAACCATGGTTTGATTCCCAGTACCCACATGGAGAACCAGTGGGTTTTAAATATTCAAATTGGGGATGGAGAAATTGCTGAGCACCGGCTGCTCTTGCAGAGAACCATGGTTTGATTCCCAGTACCCACATGGCAGCTAACAACCATCCTTAACTCCAGTTCCAAGGGATCCAGTGCTCTCTTCTGACCTCTAAATGCATTGTAGGACATGGGTGCACTTACATACATGCAGGCAATATACTCATACACATAAAATAAAATAATGCATATTTTAAATCTTCAAATTATTTCTCATATACAATGAAGACTTTGCTCGAATTTCAGGGACTTTATTTGAAATGAGTAGAAAGAGAAGCAAGTTACTGTGATAAGTACGTTTTAAAGTTTACTCGTTTACTGATCATTGGTGTATATTCATTGTACTTAGTATGTGGTTTCAAGAAGACAATTTCTTTCAAATATATCTGTAATTTGACAATAATCATACCCCTCCTGTGGTCTCCTCTTAATCACACCTCCCTTTGATACCCCTACTAGTCTCCTTCCTTCCTTAAATCTCCCACCATACTTGAGGTTGGAACCCTTACTGCTTCCCAGTCTTGAGTGACTATAATTATAAGGGGCAAAAAAATGATTCTTTTAAATTTATTTTAGGCTCACTGACTGGAGCATATTAATTAGATTGATAATATATAAATAAGAGAAAAAAACACAAAAATACCAACACCTACATCATACATATAAACATAAGCACTATGTCACACATACCTCAGAGGAACGGACAGTAATAACCAGTAAACAGTATTCTAAAGCTCCTCAATGTTGGTCAAATAATGACAGTTCCCAAAATGAAAGTAATTTGTATTTTAAAAAAATAAAGCAATTTGTTTTTCAAGATTCTTGGCCTTCCTGCTCTTTGATTCACTAATGGAAGGTCAGAAGAGATGTGTGTTGTCGATGCAAAAGCATAACTCTCACCTCAAAGAAGATAGAGATTGTTTATCCTGGAGCCAAATACGAGTGACCACGGCCTGGGAACACAGACTTAGATTATCCCAGATTCCATGTTCCAGTGTGGTAACAGTAACATTACAACTTTATAATTAGAAAACAAAGAAAAATTATAAATCAAGACCCTTTTCAAATACACTGTTGGATACCATAGGCAGGTCGTGGCAAAGTAGGTCTCAGATAACTCTCTCTTGACATTCTTAGTCATCAGACTAAGTCTTAAGATTTAGCAGACTGGTGGGATTGGTGGTCTGCTAAGTTAATATATTTTATTAGTCACAAGAATGTTAAGGTAGGCAAGGTGTGGCGATTTATGGGGTTAAAGATGTCCCGGATGATTTGTGAATAGGTTCTGAATCTGCGAAAATCCGAACTTTCTACAGTCCTTGAAGTGTTTATCAGTTGGTCAGTCTTATAGGAAATTCAGTTCAGGATGCAAGTCTTTCTGGGATCTTTCTTTCACACTGTTTACCTTTATTTTTGAAGATTGTTGTGTTTTTTTTTCCAGTTAATTACTTATTTAATAACCACATACTTAGAAAAAGCATTTCATTACAACAGCATTGACATATTCAATAAAAATTTTCTGAGCTAAGATTCATCTTTTTCAAAATTTGCTATAAACTTTTAGGTTTACAGTTGAATTGATACAGTTATACAATATTGTAGTCAGTATAAACCCTATAAGACATAAAATTAAATGAGGTTTTAAACTTTATAAAAGATCTCCATTTCATTATTAAAATACACAGTTTCATACAGAAAAAATCATTTTTAATACAATTGACACTATGATGCACATGTGTTTCTAATCTCTATATATCTGATTATTACTAGTCATAGTCAGTTACTTTCTGAGCTCCTTGGCATCTGAGCATGGATATAAAGTCATCAGGTAGATTTCAATGGTAATGTTTTTCACATCTACTAATTATTAAGGAG
>NW_008335054.1:1555484-1559057 GCF_000622305.1 Nannospalax galili
TGTCAATATTACTTTGGATAAGATTGGGGTCTGCTATTCATTTTCCCAGTTCTATGCTAGGTTACTATCTGGGAATCGTTTTGGCCACCCTGGCCAACAACTCAAAAGAAGGTATCGCCTGTCTGGCATTGCTGCTTGTTATGTAGCCTTTAGCTATGCATATGGACTCTTAAGAAATTATACTGAACCCTTTAATCTTTGGCTGTACTTTCTTTTTAGATGTTTAAGGCCATAGAGTTGGCCCTGATAAACCAATTTATTTTTACTCTTAAGGCCATTTGAGGACCAGTTCCTCAGGGGTCACATGGGCTTGGGAGGAGCCCCTGGCTCCTTTCTTTTACCAGTTCTGCCTATGTGAAGATAAGTCAAAGGTCCTGCTTGACCATGGTTGGCTTTGCTTGGAAGCATGGAGGAAATGATTCCTCTGTGTTGACCTGCCTCTTTGTAGACTAGACACTGGTTCAAGTCATTCTGGTGGGGTCTCCTCGGGCTCCTTGATCCAGAGGACCAGTGACCCACCACAATTGCAGGACATTTTAAGAGATGTTCATAGTCCCCTGGAACTAGTCGACCTAGGAGGGCAAGGAGCAAAAACTGTCCTTTATGTCCATCTGACCAAATTATTATAGACTTCAAAGTATGTCTGTTAAACACCCAAGAAGGTTAGTTTCACCAGTCTGGTACTTTTAATTACTGTGTGCCATGTAGATAAATCTTGGGCATAGACAAGTTGTTCTCAGATAAAGCTTATCTAGACATATATTTCTTGATCTGCTATGTATAATTTGTCAGTAGGTTGTAGGAGTAAAATGGTTCCCTCTGGTTTTCAAAACTAGCTAGACATTATTTATCTTTTGCATTGTCTCATCCCTCCATCATTGTTGTCCCACTTAAGATGTCCCCATTTCCCCCCTTTCTCCCTTAATAATACCCTTCTCCTATGGCCCTACCTCTCTTGAGCTCCTTTTTTCCCTTTACCCCCTGGGTTCCTTGTATACCCTTCCCTCCCCCTCCCTTAAACTAATCCAATTTTTGTCTCTATCTCCCATATTAAGGCCTGTTTCCTACTGTCCTTCTCTTTCAGGTTCTTTCTTTTCCTTTACCTCCCTGTTTCCTTTCCATTATCCTGGTTCCTGTAGTTTTGTCTGGATACATACTCACTTATCAGGGTTTGGTTCTAGGATCCACATATGAAGGAGAACATATGTCGATTTTTTTTCTGAGTCTGTGTTACTTCACTTAGTATAAAGTTTCTAGTTCCATTTACCTGAAAATTCATGATTTCATAGTTCTTTATTGCTGAGAAAAACTCCACTGTATAAATGAACCACATTTTCATCATCCACTCATCAATTGAGGGACACTTAGGTTGTTTCCATCGCTTAGCTATTGTGAAAAGGGCAGCAACAAACATGGATGTGCAAGTGTCTCTGCAATAGGATGAGTTCTTTGGGTATATGACAAAGAGTGGTATAACTGGGTCAAACGGTGGGTTCATTTGTAGATTTTTAAGAGTTCTCCACACTGTTTTCCATAGGGGTTAAATAAGTTTGCAGCCTCACCAGCAGTGGATGAGTGTTCCCTTTTCCCCACATCCCCTCCAACATTTGGTATCATTTGTTCTGTTGAACTTAGCCAGTGTGATGGGGTAAGATGAAATCTTAAAGTGGTTTTAATTTGCATTTCCCTAATTATTAGTGATGTTGAACATCTTTTAAGATGTTTCATAGCCATCTTTACTTCTTCTTTTGAGAATTCTCTGTTCAACTCCTTAGCCCATCTTTTAATTAGGTCGCTTCTTGTCTTGATTCTGTGTTTTTTCTGTGCATTATATATTCTGGATATTAAACCTCTGTCAGATGTATCTCTGGTAAAGATTTTCTCCCATTCCGTGGGTTTTCAGATCACTTCCCTGGTGGCCTCCTTTGATGTACAGAAGCTTTTTAGTTTAATGAGGTCCCATTTGTTAATTCTTGCCCTGTTTCCTGAGCAATTGATGTCCAGTTTAGAAAATCCTGTCCTACACCTATATCTTGTAGGTTTATTCCAATGTTTTCTTCTAACATTTTCAGAGTTTCAGACTTTACATTGAGGTCTTTGAGCCATTTGGAATTGACTTTGTGCAGGGTAAAAGATAAGGGTTTAATTTCATTCTTCTACAGCTGCAGATCCTGGTTTGCCAGCAACATTTGCTGAACATGCTGTCTTTCCTCCAGTGAATATTCTTGACCCCTTTGTCAAATATCAGGTGGCTGAAATCATATTTACTGATATTTGTGTCTTCAGTTTTGTTCCATTGATCTGTGGGTCTATTTTTGTGCCAGTACCATGTTCTTTTTATGACCATAGCTCTGTAATACAGCTTAAAATCTGGTTTAGTAATTCTTCTGGCATTGCTCTTAGTACTCAGGGTTATTTTGGCTATCCCAGGTCTTTTGTGCTTCCATATGCATCTTATGATTTTTTTTTCAATTCTGTGAAAAATATCATGGGGATTTGATTGGTATTGCATTGAATCTATAAATGAATTTTGGTTGGATGGTCATTTTCACAATATTAATTCTTCCAATCCATGGGAATGGGAGGTCCTTCCATCTTCTGATGTCTTCCTCAGTCTCTTTCTTTAGTGATTTAAAATTTTCATTGTAGTGTTCTTTAAAGTCTTGGACAGGTTTATTCCAAGATATTTTATTTTTTTGTAGCTATTGTGAAGGGGAGAGTTTCCATGTGCTCTTTTTCTGATTGTTTGTCATTGGTATATAGAAAGGCTATAGACTTATGTAGGTTAATTTTGTAACCTTCCACTTTACTGAACTTGTTAATAATTTCTAAGAGTTTTCTGGTTGAATTTTTGTTGTCTCTTAGATATAATATATCATCTGCAAAGAGGGATAATTTGATCTCTTCTTTTCCAATTATTACTCCTTTAATTTCTTGCTCTTGTCTTATTGCTCTTGCAAGAGTTTCGAGCACTATGTTAAAGAGAAGTGGAGATAGTGGACAGCCTTGTCTGGATCTGGATTTCAATGGCAATGCTTCCAGTTTTTCTCCATGTAGAATGATGTTGGCTGTGGGTTTGTTATATATGGCTTTAATTATGTTGAGGTGTGTTCCCTCCAGTCCAATTATCTCTAGGACTTTGAACATAAATGCAAGTTAAATTTTGTCAAAGGCCTTCTCTGCATCTATTGAGATGACCATGTGGTTCTTATCTTTGAGCCCATTAATATGGTTTATGATGTTTATTGACTTATGTATATTGAACCATCCCTGCATCTCTAGGATAAAGCCAACTTGACCATGGTGGATGATCTTTTTGAAATGTGTCTTTATGTGGTTTGCAAGTATTCTCATTGAGAATTTTTGCATCTATGTTCATTAAGGATATGGGTCTATAGTTTTCTCAAGCTCATTAAGGTCCCTGTACATTTAACACACCAGCTGTGCTGAGCCTAACAGCTCTTGTTTGTTTTGAGTCAGCAGCAGCACATACTGTACATTTAGTGATGCCCTTGGCTGAGTCAATAATCAGCAAGAGTATTGTCCTGGGTGGGGAAATGTGCTTTCAGTTAC
>NW_008335054.1:1559087-1559566 GCF_000622305.1 Nannospalax galili
TATGGGTCTGTTTAAGCTGTTAATCTCTTCTTGGTTTAGTTTTGGTCGTTCCCATGCCTTTAGATATCCGTCTATTTCTTTTAGGTGTTCAAATTTAGTAGCATATATGTTTTTAAAGTATTCCCTTATAATGTTCTGTATCATTCTGGTGTCTGTTGTGATGTTTCCCCTTTCATCTCTGATTTTGTTGATTTGGAGGTGCTCTTTCTTTCTTTTGGCTAACTGGGCTAGCAGACTGTCAATCTTGTTTAACTTTTCAAAGAACTAACTTCGAATTGTTGATTCTATGTATTCTTTTCTTTGTTTCAGTTTCATTAATTTCTGCCCTGATTTTTGTTAGTTCTTCTTGTCTGCAGGGTTTGGGTTTCATTTGCTGTTGCTTCTCAAGTGTGTTGAGTTGCAGTGTTAAGTCATTTATTTGTGTTCTTTCTGATTTTTTGATGTAGGCACTTAGAGCTATAAACTTCCCTCTAAGGACC
>NW_008335054.1:1559750-1561166 GCF_000622305.1 Nannospalax galili
TTGGAATTATTTCAGTCTTTTTGTATTTTTTTAGGTTTGTTTTGTGCCCCAGTATATGGTCGCTTTCAGAAAAGATTCCAGGGGATGCTGAGTAGAAAGTATGTCTTTTGGTGCTTGGGTGGAATACTTGGTAGATGTCTGTTAAGTCCATTTGATATATGGTATTGTTTAATTCAGGTGTCTCTCTCTTAACTCTCTGCCCTGTTGACCTCTCTAGTGGATACAGTATGGTATTGAAGTCCCCTAGTATTGATGAGTTGGGATTAATATGGGTCTTAAAGTCCTGTAGTATTTTTATGAAGTAGGTTGCACCAGAGTTTGGTGAATGTATGTTCATGATTGTAATAGCTTCTTGATTTATTGTTCCTTTGATCAGAATGAAGTGGCCCTCCTTATCTCTTCTGATTAGTTTTAGTTTAAAGTATATTTTGTCAGATATTAGAATTGCTACACCTGCTTTTTTTTAGTACCATTTGCTTGATTTATTTTTTTCCATCCTTTCACTTTAAGATAATATCTGTCCTTTAAAGTGAGATTGGTTTCTTGCAAACCACGATACAATGGGTTTTGTTTCTTAACTCATTCACCTAGTCCATGTCTTTTGATTGGGGATGTCAGTCCATTAATATTTAAAGTTATTAATGAAAGATGAGTATTGAATCCTGTCATTTTTATTTCTATTTACATTCTTGATATAGCTGTACTTTTTTCCACAGTTATACCTTCATTGAATTTCTTTCTGCAACTCCTTCGGTATAGTCATTCCTTTCTTCAGCTCTTTGTATTGCTTTCAGAAGTCTCTGAAGGATTGGTTTTGGGGACATGAATTCCTTCAGCCTATTTATGTCATGGTAGATTTTTCTTTCCCCTTTGACTATAATAGACATTTTGGCTGGGTTTAGAAGTCTGAGTTGGCATCTGTGGTCATGTAAAACTGTGAATACTTTGGTCCATGCTCTTCTGGCTTTCATAGTTTGCACTGAAAAGTCAGCTGTAATCTTAATGGGTTTTCCTTTATACGTGACTTGTTGTTTCTCTTTTGCAGCTTTCAGTATTGTATCTTTGTTTTGTACGTAAAGTGTTTCTATTATGATGTGCTGTGGAGAGTTTCTTTCTGGTCTAGCCTGTTTGGTGTTCTGTATGCTTCTTGTATTTGTATGGGAATGTCTTTCTTTAATTTTGGAAAATTTTCTTCCATGATTCTGTTGAAGATCTGGTCTATGCCATTGTCTTGGGATTCTTCTCCTTCCTGTGTGCCTATGATTCGTAAGTTTGGTCTTTTTATGGTGTCACACAATTCCTGCATATGTCATTCTTGTAATTTCTAAAATTTTTCATAATCTTTGCTTGAGTGGTCCAGTTCGTCCACTTTATCTTCCAGTCTTGATACTCTATTTTCCATTTCATTCATCCTAT
>NW_008335054.1:1561399-1591725 GCF_000622305.1 Nannospalax galili
ATTGGGGATTCTCATTGTACTCCTCTAGAGGACTATTGGTATTTGGTGGTGATATGGTATTTTGGTTTTTCATTTTTTCTCTCTGTGGTTTTGACATGTAAATTTATTTTGTAGTTTCTGATTCTTGTGTGAGACTCAAGCCTTCAAGTTTAGGTCTGTTTCTTTTTGTGAACTTTATGTGTCTTTGTAGTTTAATTTTTGGGCATGAAAGGCTGGTTCCTCTAAACTTCCAGTTCTCTCTTTTTATTTTATATTGGAGTGGCCAGATTGCTTTTGTCTTCAGGAGTTCTCACAGAGACCCAAGTCAGATGAGGATCAGATGCTCTCAGTCTTTTTCCTAAGGTCTGAATCCCTTCAGGATAGACTTTGGCCTCAGTAATCTAGGAGTTGGACTAGCCTATGAGCCAGGCCCAGGATAGATGCTGGTCTATGGGAGCTGGTGCCTCTGCCACCCAGAGATGCAAAGATGGGGTCAGGAGGTGGCTCCAAGGGCCCCTGGGGACTGCACTGAGGAGCTGGCTTGGTCTGGATGCAAAGAACCAGGAAGACAGCCTAGGTATCCAGGAAAGGAGCTGGCGGGTTGTGCAGACCCAGGGAGGCAGAGGGAGGTGAGGGTGAGGCCAGGCCCAGAGGCCCCCTGGGGACCTGAGAAGGAACTGAGTTGGTCTGGATGCACAGGATCAAGAAGAAGCAGTGATGGTTCCCCAGGTGTCTGGGGCACCAAGACAAGAAATGGGACAGGGCCCAGGCTAGGAGGAGAGACTTGTGGGGGAGATGGGAGGGTGAGTGAGGCTGGGGGCATCAAGGCATGGTGGGTAAGACTGACTTACCCCAGAGAGGCCTGTGGGTCAGAGAGAGGCCTGTGGGTCTGGCCAGATTTATTTGTTTTTATGTGCATGTGTGAGTGCCTGCCCAGTATATGTTGCACCACATGAATGTGTATTCCTAGTCCCCGAGGAGGCCAGAACAGGTTGTCCTATCTCCTGGAACTGGAGCTTGTAAGCTGCCATGTGTGTGCTGTGAAACAAACGTGGGTCCTCTCTAAGAACAGCAACTGTTCTTAACTGCTGAGCCATCTCTCTACCTTCAAGAGAGATATTTTTTCATCACTCACCCCTTATTTCCTTAGCATTGGCTAACTCCTGATCACAAAAGGAAGTTTTGCAGTCCTAATTCCCTCCCCCTTTTACTACCCTATAACCACCCATCCTCAAAGTGGACCCTTGGGCTCTCCGGTTTCTTGGACTAGTGATCTCTGCTCTTCAGCCTTTTCCCAAATAAAGCTTGTGCTGACAAGAGTCTCTTACTTGTCTGTCTGTACTTCTGATGACCTTATAGTTAGAGCTTGGACTTATATACCATATTAACAAAGAAAATAATTTTATAGATAATTGATAAGACCAAAGGAAATAACTTTAAGCTTCTAGGGCAGCAAATCATGAAAAGGAAAATATGTAGGGAAGCCTTAAGATGGGTAAAGGCTGTGCATTAAGGTTTATTCACAAAGACTATTTCATTACAATGACTCTTTCCCAATGCCTTCTTGTGTCTTGTAATACAGTTAATGTCTTCTTCCTGGCATATGAATTAGAAGAATGTCATATAGAAAAGGACATACCCTCCCTGGGGGAATTTATTATCTGTTTATGGGTATATAGGAGGAGGGCTTTATTTCTATTTACAAATGGTTTTTATGTTCAAGTGAAATATTTGAGACATTATTCTGATCCACTTCAGGGCAAATGGCAAAAATATTCAAATGTATTATATAAAATATAGATTATATTATTATATATAACATATACATCTACACATATACATAACAATATTTTGAGATACCACATCTTTTATCAGAGCAAAGGTGGTCTGCTTACTACCTGAAAGCCAGCCCTGAGGAGACAAGAATTGTGGGACAGAGTGAGGTTTATTAAGGGCAGGCACCTAGTGATCAGGGAAGTTACTGTTTTAGAACCCCATTCATGATGGCAGTACTGTCAACTTAGCATGATCTGGAATAACCTAGGAAGCAATCCTCCAGGTACATCTGAAAGGAACTGTTTAGCCTCTGAGGATGCCTGTGAGGGATTATGTTGATTAGGTAGATTGAGGTGGGACTATTCATATTAAAGTGGGCAGCACTCTGCCCCAGGTCCTGCTTGCTGAGCACAGGTGTCCATCTCTCTCTGCTTCCTGACTGTGGATGTGTCATGACTAGCTTTTCCAACCTCCTTGGCTTCCCTGCGTACCCTAGACCTGTGAGCCAAAACAAACCTGTCCTTTCAGTTGTTTTTATCACAGCGACAGGACAAGAAACCAAGGCAGCACCTCAGGGAATGAAAGTACACAAAGGGTTTTAACAAAATTGTGCAGCATTTTTTTCTTGGGGGAGAGGGTTGGTGCACACCATGACATGTCTATGGAAGTTAGAAGCCAACTTTCAGGAGTTGATTCTCACCTTCTACCTTGTGGGTCCTGGAGATTGAATTCAGGTCATCAGACTTGCAAACAAGCCTCCACTGAGCCATCTCACTGGCCCAGAAAGGGGCTTGTATTTTTATAAAAAGTGGGTTGTGGTGTAGGAGGCAGGGAAGCTGAGTCTCACATCTAACCTGGGAAACCTTTCTATCCCTCAGGGTACTTTCTTTTTCTTTTTTCTGCTGGCATAGGCTTAAGTTAATAACCAATCTTCCTTTAGGTCAGTCTCTGTAATTTAGATGAGCACATTGTTCTTCTTCAAGTAAAGCATTATTCCACTACTAATTAGTATGCAGGATTAGTAACCACTTGACCCACACTTTGATCCTATCAGATATCAGACATTTTGGTCTCTAAAAATCTAAGGAAAGATAACTAATTAGCAGGTCTTAGAACAGTAGCTGAATCTGATAGTCTCACTCATATAATACTGATCTTTCTTTAGAACTTAGAGCATTGTGTACAGGGGGAAATGAGGAGTCAGTAATCCAGAAGGTAGAATTAACCTAGACTACTTGGCAGAAGGCGTGGCGGCATTGTCACTGCTGTAAGACTGTGGAACACTTCTAGCTTAAGATATGTGACTTACCACTGAGTAATGGGAGAATATTATAAGATCAATTACATTCTCATGATCACAAAATGGTTTTTCTTATTATGCTTATAAAATATCAGATTTTGCACAAACATAATGACCAATTGAGGACAGCTCTAATTTAAAGAAAAATCAAGCCTTCTATTTTCTAACAAAATTGGTGCTTACCTTATGGCAGAATTTGGATGAAGGACAATTTCATTGAGACTTCATCCAGCATGCACTTACCTTGGCTGCAGAAGTGGGCATTTATTTCCCTTGGAGCTTTGCTGAATTAATAACCCCTCTTTGAAAGTATGTCATTTGTAGCCAGTAGACATTCCAATCTGTGTTTTTCTTGAATTTGCAATTTAATTGAATGGAAGAAAATATATTTTAATATGAATTGCTTCAGTTAAAAAACAAGGCTCTTGTTTTAGTATGGGGGTAGACTACAGGATAAGCTGGCTCAACATCTAGCAGATTATTTATCAATCCAGTTCTATGCATTAATGAGAGCTTTAAATAAAAGCAAGACCTCTACTCTCCTAGCATCTAATTTTAGGAGATAAGATAAAGAAGTCATCAGTCTGAAATTGAGGATGCAACTTTCACAGTAGTACTACAAAACTAATTTGGATTGCTCCTCAGAAGCTGCCTATTTTTAAGTTTGCAATGTTCAGTGATGAATGTTGAAGAGTCTGCTGACGCAAATGTTTGCATAACTCTATCCAGTGGAAAGGACTGGGATCAATGGACTGTAATAGCACTGATCACATCAGGCATCGAGATCCTGGTTTCTAATATTATTCTGCAGTAATGAATAATGGCACCTTAAAACAGTGAGACATTTTAGGTCTCTATAAGAAAAGTACATCATTCACCTGAAGCATCTGCTTGTACCAGAAAGCAAGCAAGTGTTGGAGAGCGACATCAACATGTCCAAAGAATACAGAAGTTAGAGTGAAGGACAGCCCATTGGCCAAATCCAAAACAATTAGAATATAAAAATAATAACAAACAGATAACTAATTCCATCACCTAAGAATCATCAGCTTATGAGGTTATGAATTAGACAAATAAAAATTAAGATTTTTTTTTTTCTTGAGACAGATTCTTGCCATGAAGGCCAATCTATCTACCCTCAAACTTACATCAGTTCTGCCACAACCTCCTGGGGTTACAGGTGTGTGCCACCATGTTAGGCAGAGGAAGCTTTGCTTTGTTCACACATACACACACACACACACATTATTGTGGGAATGTGCCTCTGTATGTGTGTTGTGTGTTGTGTAGGTACCATGGAGCACATGCAAATATTAGAGGAAACTTGAGGAAGTTAGTTCCATCCTTCTGCCATGTAGGTCCTAGGGTTTGAACTCATGTTCCCAGGTTTGTTGGCAGATATCTTAACCCACTGAGCCATTTCAGTGGTCCAAAACAGCTTTTCTTAGAAAGCCAATTATTGTCAATTAAGCACTTTAGGAGGAATGATGGAATAAGAGCATCAGCATGAGAATTGTATCAAAAAGGTATTCTTCCAAGAAATATAATAGGTTCAAAAAATGAGAATTCTATTTTATTTTAATGAATAATAGGACATTTGCCTAATTTGAATGTACTTCCCCTCAAAATAACCATTGATTGTACCAGTAAAAACTAGTAACTTTGCAACAGAGAAGCAGGTAATTAGTGTTAGTAACACCAATAATAGTACAGGTTAATATCACACAACCTCTGACAGGTGCTTCATCTCTGTGTGGCTTTCCTGACAAGGATGCCTAACCTAGAGTTCATCATCCAGACTCATAAACAAACTTAAATCGACACAGAGAGGTGTCAAGGTCATAAGATGATAGAGGATGACGGAGAGGTCAAGCTCAGAAGGATGAAGAGAAGAATAATACCTGCTCCAGCTTAAAAGAGGAATCAGAATCCCATGTGACATGATTCTGAAGTAGATCTTTTTACTACTAAATATGTAGTAGCATATTCCACAAAAAATCTAAATAAAATTATTGAATTAGGTGTTAGGAATAAATGCCACATTTTTGAGGGTTTTCTGGTGACAGAACAATGCACTCGCTTGTGGAAATTACACAATAAAATACAGGGGATGACGGACTCTGAGGGTAGCTCACTTTCAAGTTATTTAGAGGCAAAAAGTAATGTTCTTTGGAATATATACTTATAATTTTTCCATAAGCTTAAAATTATCTTGAAATAAGAAAACGGAAGGAGGAAGTCAGGGTTTTGAAAACAAATTCTCTAATCTTGTGCATAACAATATAGGTTTAACTATGTTGGGCTTTGTGATTTTTCACTGTGTAGAACCAGTGTAAAGATGCTTGTGCTGATCTCTAAAAGTATAATTAAAATGAAAAATTCAAGTTCACAGATGATTGGGAATTCATATATTGTAAAAATTAAGTTAGTGGATTAATATTTTTAAAAATTCAGAAAGGCCAGGCATGTGGCACATCCCTTTAATCCAGGCACTGGGGAGGCAGAGGCAGGTGGATCTCTGTGAGTTCAAGGCCAGCCTGGTCTACATAGTCAGGCCAACTGAGGCTACAGGGAGGCCTGTCTCAGGAAGACTAAAAAAAAAAAAATCAGAAACATTTTTCCATAAATGATAATGATAAATAACCATAAATATGATAAATATTTAGAACAAGATAATTTTATATGTTTCCTAAATATACCCCTTAGTATCAATTACATAGCAGACCTAAATCAAGGAGTTGTTAGAACTGATTTTCTAAAATCATTGTCTTGTGTGTTGTCTTTTGTTTTCTTGGTTTTATCCTATTTTGATTTATGTTGTTGTAGTAGTTGTTTTATTTTGGGAGTTGTTTGTTTTGAGACAGTGTCTCAATTGTCAAAGTTGATCTCAACCTTTCTATGTGGCTGAGGATGACCTCGAACTCTTGACCCTCTTTGCTTTCTCTACCCTACTCTGGGATTACAGTCATGCAGTGCCATGCCCAGCTTCACTAGTACTGATTCTTTTTTGAAATAGTTTGTTTATTAATCGGTCCTAATTCTTTTTTAAAATTTTTTAATTTATTATTTTCATTTTATGTGTATGAATGTATTGCCTGCATGTGAGTGCACCCGTGCCATACAGTGCCACAGAGGTCAGAAGAGGGCTTCAGATTACCCAGGAACTGGAGTTGTTAAGGATGGTTTGTAGCTGCCATGTGGGTGCTAGGAATCAAACCCGGGTCCTCTGCAAGAGCAATCAGTTCTCTTAACCACTGAGCCATCTCTCCAGCCTGGTCCTGATTCTTGATACATAAAGTTCAAAATGATTTAGAAAGGATGAGTCGGCCATTTAGCAAGTCACCGAGAGATGTGCCCAGGTTAGTCTCTAGTTTTTGTTATTCAGTCTCAGGCGAAATATTCTAGACTCAAAAGTCCACTCATCTCAGCGTAAGGACACAACTTGTACCTCTGGGCAAAATTATTTTCTCCATTTGATAGCAAGAAATTACTTATCTATACTTTCCATACATTAAGCATCCACTTTATTTACATTATGGTTATATGTTGTCATAGTGATGTAGTCTTTGTATGAACACTTTGACTTTGCCAGTTCTACCTGAATCACATGAGCACCCTTAGTCTCTCATCTTTGGGATCCAACTGTGTTTCCGGCTTCTTCATGAAGCCTACCCAGAGCTCCCCATCCTATTCTATATTCCTATTCTATTTTACTTCCTCCAAATATCTACAGCACATAGTACATAGATTCAGCTCATAATACACGCTGCCTGAGATGTCATAGAGCTTTGTCAACTATCTGCCTCCACCCATGTTAACTTAGCATCTACCAGTATCTTACTATTTTTTAATCCTTTAGTGTGGTTTGTATTTAGGTGAGATTTTTGCACAAATTGAGAAGAGATACAAGAAAATTTTTCAAAAGCATATTAGCTAATTTTACATTTTAGAAGCAAATTGGTTTAAGGATGGAAAACATGCAGCATGACTTAGGAAGAGCAATAATACCTTTCAAACAAGGAAAATTTGGTACTGTTTTCTCAGGCTAGACCTTAAATATCAATACATAATATCTTGGCTTATTCTAATGTTATTCTATATTCCTAAATAAATATATTTTTTCAAACAAAACTTCAAAATTAAGTAGGGCAAAGCACAATCTTTATCCTCCTAAGTTCAAACAGTATAATTTCTACATATATTGAGTTATAGTGCATGATTCTTTTTTTTTTTTTTTTCTTGCTCTTTTTAGGACAGGGTCTCCCTATAGCCCCAGCTGGCCTGGAACTCACTATGTAGACCAAGATGGCATCAAACTCATAGAGATCCACCTGCTTCTGACTCCAAAGTGCTGGGATTAAAGGCATGCACCACCACAGCCAGCTATATAGTACATGATTCTTAAGCAGCATTCATAATTTACATTAGTTGGTTTTTAAAAAACAGGTATTGAATTTGTTCTTTGATAATTTCACACATGTATAACCTGAACTATTATTATTAGAGCTCCCCCAATCTCTCCTCAATTCCTCTTAAACCCTCTTCTTCCATATAAGTCCGCTTTCCACATTGATGACTTGGTTGCTGCTGCTGCTGCTGCTGTTATTGTTTTGAGACCCACTGAGTTTAACCAGTATCATTGCAGTGACCATAGACTGGAAACTGTCTCTTCTATGAGCATCTTTGCTTCATATTCACTGGTATAAAATACCAGCAAACACAGATATTACACTCTTCAACAATAACTGAGTAGGCTAAATTTAGAGAAATATTAAAGGACAGCATTATTTATTTACTCGAAGTAGAAGACTGGATAAAGGGAATTCGGGCATGATCAAATAATTCACGTATTTAATATTTCATTCTTGGCTCATCTTCATGCTCAGATCTTAAAGCCCAGCTTTCCTGCTTATACCCCCCACTCAGTTGTAGCTGCCAACTGGCTGAATTGAGTGGTTTGATTTAACATCCATGGCATTCAGCTCCCTTGCCAATCTTTGGTGGGAAGAGGGTTAATCGGCAGTGAAAGTTCTCAAGTATTAGCAACAGGAAACTAAATAGAAGAGAACCTAAATAATCCACTCCTTTCTGTAAGGAGCTTCTTCATCCTTTTCACACAGTGCTCAGGAACACATACAGGCACACAGGTCATACTTTCCTATCGACTCCTCTAATTGAGATTCTTGATAAATTGATACATAACTTTACATAACTAATGCTAAATCAATTCTGGAAATCCTTAGTATAGAATGTCATGTAAAAGTAATTTAAAATATTAAGGAATTAATTTCTTAAACCATTTCGGTAAATCTGTTAACTTTCTTTCATAAGATGCTTTTGGCCAGTAGGGCTTTTTATCCTTATATATTCACTTTTGAGAATGTTTAAAAAACAAAGATTAAAGCAATAGTGAATATGGTTGAATTAGTCTCCTTTGAAGTGTAGAGGAGGTTAGGAATGCTGTGCTCTCAAGGTATCTCCGGGTACACCGTCAGAACACTCTGGCTCACTTTGGTAAATTGGACCTAAAAAGATTTCTGGAAGAACTGAGGAAACACGAAGTTCTTGGGTCATTTCTAACACTCTTAATTTAAATTAAATTTTGTTCTTTTGTCTTCAAATCCAACAGATAATGGTTCTTTAGCCTGCACTGAAAATGTTGGCATTAACCAAGAAGCTAAATTCTATTTCTAAAAATTATCTGCTTGAAAACACTGTGCCCTATAACATCAAAACTCTCATTTTCTTCAGCAAGAAGTAACAGGGATAATATAATTTCTCTGGCTGTGATGGTTTGAAGAAACTCAGTTATGTCATAGTAATGAACAGGTTGGAACAATTCTTGAATTCCTAATTACACATAGCAAATTGCACTTGAGCTACTGAGTCATTCTTTAATCACCAATTCATGTCACATGCTTCTTTGATTTTGAACACCATGGTCTTCTGAATTTAAGAAAAGTTAAAACAACAGAGAATCACAGCTGGCCAATGTGTAGAGAAAAAAGGCTGTAGAATGCTTATCTCTGAATAAGAAACCTATATCAAACTTTGTTCCCCAAGGCTCGGGGATCAATGTGGAAAAGGGGCCAGAAAGATTGTAAGAGGCGGAAGTGGTAGATAAAACAAAGAAACAGAGTGAACTCACAGAATGGTGACAGCATACACAAGTCCCACGTAAGCTTGAACAGATAAAATTCCAGCATAGACATGGGGATGTGGGTAAGAAACTCTAACCTTACCTGATGAAGTCTTGGCAACCAAGCACTGCTGGGAAGGGAGAATTCAGTCCTGTTTAAATCGGACTTCATAGGCCTCTCTCTATAGGCAGATAGATAGATGACAGAAGATGATGATGAAAGATGATAGATAGGTGATAGATGATAGATAGATAGATAGATAGATAGATAGATAGATAGATAGATAGATAGATGATAGGTAGGTAGATAGATAGATAGCTGATAGGTAGGTAGGTAGATAGATAGATAGATAGATACATAGATAGATAGATAGATAGATAGATAGATAGATGATAGAGAGATGATAGATAGATAGATGGATAGGTTAGTAAGGAGTAAGGGGTGGGGTATAGGTATGGGAGGAAATCTAAATACAATCAAAATATATTGCATGAAATTTGCAATATTTTAATACAAAATTAATTTTTGACAAAAGAGTTAAAGCACCAGAAATACTGTAAAGTGGACGCCTTCGGAAACTCTTACAAACCACCATCCTTCACTTGCCCCACTGTCAAGTTTAAATTCTGACTCAGTGTGTCCTCCTGGCTCCTGTGTGATTCCAACGTAAGAGCTGTGTAGGTCCCTCACTGAATCTTGACTAAGTCCTTTCTTAGGGCAATGCAACTGTAACTTCTACAGAGTATTGAAGGATCTAATAATGAGGCAGATGGTAGTACAGCATGCCTGCTTTCATGCAACATTTTAAAGTATTTATTTTTGTTGCTCAAACACTGTATTCATGTCCTGCAAACACTGGGAATTTGACAGAATTTCTTTAAATACCAGGATACTGAAAGCAGTGACTTTTCAAGAACTTTCTGACACATAATACTAATTTGAGCAGATCATAATTATTCTCTCGGTGGACAGAGACAGGAGAAACCAGTGAGTAATTAACTCTTAAAATCTACAATCTGGATGCTTATCCAGGTGTTCTTGGTGAAGGGCAAACTTCTTTGTTCTAAGTTTAAACTCTGTGTGCTCCTGTACTTAACAGGCTGAGACAGCTCCACAGCAGAGAGGTTCATGGGTTTAAGAGTCGATTTTTGGTATTCAAATCCTTTACTCCTTTCCCATTACAGTCTGCTGAGGATAAACTGTGAAATTACAGAATTTAAAACCATACAATGAAGTCTACATTTTGAATGATCATAAATCCACAAGAGCCACTTTTTCTCATGGATTCTTCATAATAATAGGTTCCACATAAAGGGCTCATAGTAAATTCTTGAAAGTGTACTAAAAGTACTATCTTAAGAAAAATATTGTCTCCTGGATTTACTAAAGTGCCTAAAATTCAGTTTTCAAATTTTTTATTGTAAATGTGTCATCTCTAGGATGGACCTTTGGAAAAGCTAATAATTACTGTGTATAAGAAACAGATTACTAACATACACTGCAGTCTGCTAGATCACCTGGTGGTTCTGCTGTAGGGTGGAGGGATTCAAGTGATAGGGACACTTCTTCAGGCAAGTGTAGAAGGTCTGTTATCCAGGACACTGCACATCAGGGTGAATCTGTTATGACATAGAGAAAATCGCAAGTCTTGCAAAGGGGCAGGCTGGAGCTGAGATGCTCAGGCGAGGGATGGAAAAGTCTCAGGTTGGGGTTCAAGGAGAAAACTGAGGAATGTTGTCCTTTGGGGAAGAAGCTTATTACAGGAGTTGTTGATGCCATGGACAGAGAGACAGACAACAGCATGGCAGGGACTCTGATCAGAGTTCAGGCCCCAATTCCAAAGTTAGGCAGCATTATAAGGGCTCTGCTGAAAACTGTGGCCCACAAGGCATCATAGGGGTCCCTTCTTAGAGGTCTCAGAGGAAAAAAGGCCCGGTAGGACTCTCTTTCTGTGGGGTAAGTCTGCAGCCAGGCTGTTTTTTGATTCCCAGGTGGCAAGGGAGGGGAGGGACTTCCAGGGTAAGACTGTGGGACTCTGAGGATAGGAGGGAATTGAGGAGAGGCACACCCACTTGAGATGTAGCCGTTGAACGGTGGAGGGATGTGTCCCCACTCTGATGTCCCAGGAATCTGGCAACAGGGAAGATGTGAACTTTCTTGGAGAAGTGAAAATTGAGCCTGCCACTCTCCTGGAGTCCAGGCACCTGGGGTTCGGGATTCACAGCCAAGCCCTTGGTAAAAGGTTTGCCATTTCCTATGGAGCAAGTGGCATATGCTGTGGGTGGCATAGCCTGAGCAGAAGTCCGACCTGGATTCTAACGGAGAGATTGGCACTACAGAGTCTCAGGAAAAGCCATGTTACAGTTAATAATGTCTTGGTATTATATCCTACCGTACATAGAAAAAAATGAATTAAAAATATTTGTTGCCTTCATTTCCATCAATATAATTACGTTTGAATTGTCGTACTCTAAAAATGCTCCGTTTCTCCATACTCCCTCCATTTCCTCTCGGGTCTTTCCTCTTATTTGGGGGTCTCCCCGCTCCTCCTCCTCCTCCTCCTCTTTTTCTTTGTGTTAACTCATGTTATATTCTTCCACAGAATATATGTAAATGAAATGGAAAAGTGTTAACAACTTTAGTCATCTCTTGAAATGTAATGTTAATGGGATGTACTTTGTTGTAAAATACCATTTTATATACTTTCTATACTGAGAGCTTTGCCCTAGTTATTGTAATGATTTTATTATGGTTTCTTTCCCTGTTTATACAACCTACTTTGTATGCAAAATACTTAAGTACTTTATATGTAAAAAGCTTAAAATCAAGTAAAATTTACGTTAGAATTAAATTAACTTTAACTTTTGGGCATTACTAATTCAATTTTATTTTTAAATGTGATTTCAACTTTTCCAACTGTATAATTTTGCACAGTTCATGATAGTGTGTTACATATAGACAGTTTCATACAAGTATACATTACATTTTCAGAGCCTATCACTCCAAGTATAAATTTGATAAAAATCAAAGACTAAAAAAACTATAAGAAAGCAGTTAACTAATATTTTCTGGTCAATATTTCTTACTAAATGAATTCCTGAATGTTTTAAAAACATGATTCATTTATCAATAGCTATCATATATTAAATATTGTTTAAATCTTTAATATGGAAACCAGCAGAATGCAAGAACAGATTTGAAAAGTAAAGATATCAGAGAACATTGTATATGACCAATGAAAGAAATGCAGTTGACATAGATTGCTAAGTTAGATGCAAAACTGGCTAATGTTCTACAAGACAGAAAATCTAAAACCAGTGAAATAAAATATTAACCTGACTCTCCTATATCGGCCTCTCCCTGACTCTACCAGCCCATGTGACCTCAATATGTACCACTCACAGTATATGTATCTGCTTGGAATTAATATATATTCAGTACCAGTTACAGGGTTCACCAGAGCTTTAACTGGGGGTCAGTTTTGAATAAGATGGGAATAAATGAAGCAAAAACAACCAGAAGTGTTTTCCTCACCCATGCTTTAGCTACAGATATTTATGATCGGAATATTGAAAATATATTCACATTTGTATCTGAGGGAGGTAGAGAAGAGTTCCATTACTTCAAGAAATGTCCACGAAAACCCTTGGAATTATACATTAAAAGTCACATACAATTTCAAAGTCTCCTTCTTAAAAATTGACTGTCTGAACCAATTAAAGTAACTGTCAAATGTGGATAACAAGATACTAAGGAAGTGAAGCAAGGGTCAGATGCTCTTTCAGTTCTGATACACCAAAGACGGTATGTTGAGACAGATTCTCTAGGTCTGGTGATCCACAGGCTTCTCCCTCTAAAACCAGTTCAGCTCTGATCTTGGAGTCATAGGTAAGAGCAATATGTACTGTAAGACTTCACAGGTGATTTGTATAATTTCCCATGGAAGATCAGCAGTCTTTTTGTTGTTGTTGTTGTTGTTAAGTGACTCAATGTTATCTTTATTTCTATACACATTGTTATTCTCAGTGAGTATTACCAAACTTACCTCTGAGTAGAGAATAAAGTAAGGTTATAATGTGTAATAAAATAGTTAAAAAAGTATGCAAATCTTCAACTCTTGTTACAATAATCCCTACATTTTCTAAAGCATACTAATTATTTGTTGACCATTTACAAATTTAAATGTTTAATTCTTCATAAATTTAAAAAATGTTCCAGTAAGGACATGTTTATTTTCATTCAGAGTAGCTGGTTCAGGTGAGTGTCAAAAGCTATTTGTAATATTACTATTCCCTGGTGTGGCGCTGTGTCCTTGGACTTGAGCAGTTTGCTGAGTGTGAGGTGGAAATGAAGTTCCTGGTTCTGTTCTCTGCACATCTTACATCTTGGGACTGTGATAAATATAATTCACAGCAAACTCTAAAACAAAGATAAAGTAAACACTATGAATAAATGACTTGCATCATTTTCTACCTTCCTTTTCCTGAGAGGGTTTCCTTAATGTTACATTTCAAATGTGTTCAGTGTAATAGCTGAAGTTTCCAGTATTAGAATACTCTCATGATATTGTATTACCTTATTACTTATCAATGTATTATTAACTTATTTTGTGCTCAATGATCATTATGCCTGTCATGAGTAAGGTTGAAATCTATAATGAAGGAATAGAAGTATAGTTTATCTTGGGGCTGGTAAGATGGTTCAGAGGTTAAGATCACTGAATGTTCTAGGGGAAGACCTAGGTTTGATTCCCAGCACCCACATGGCAGCTAAAATTCATTCTTAACTCCAATTCCAGGGAATATAATGCCCTCTTCTGGCCTCTGTGGGCTCTGTATGACACAGGTACACTTGCATACACGCAGGCAAAACACTTATATACATTAAATAAAATTAAGTAAGTCAAAAAAATTTAAAAAGAAATATAGTTTATCTCTACTTGATATGGTTTAAATGTATTACAAGAATAAGGTAAATGTGCCAAATCTTGTAGTATAAAGGGGGAGATTCTAGGTATAATAAAAGGTTCATAGCTAATTCTAGTCCTAGTAGTGTCTAAAATGAGGTAGTCTGTAGCTCTTCAATTGCTGCTAGGATTTAGATAGATTATTATAAGAGGACTAATTGAAGAACAAAAATAATAAGAATTCATAAATGGCAGCATGGACATAACACATAGTTCTTACAGATGGTAAATGGGGAAAAACAGGCTTTCTCATATCCAGGATGAGTTGCATCATGCCTGATGAGTTCGGCAACCAGAGAAGGCTTTTAAATATTTATACAGAGCCGGGGGCAGGGCAGTGTAGCTTAGTCAGTAAAGTACCTGATGCCCAAGCATGAGGACTTGAATGTGGGTCCCTGGAGACCAGGGAAAAAGTCAGGTGTAGGATTTGCATCTGGAGCACAGGCACTGGGGGTGGAGAAAGGCAGATCTCTGAAGCACATGGAATAACCTGTCCAGCCAAAGTGATGAACTTCAGCTTCACAGAAAGACCCTGACTCAAAAACTAATGTGTAGAGAGATGGAGGAAGATACCCAACATTGACCTCTGGTCTCTCCATGCATACACATACATGAATATGCACCTACACAAATGTACACACACTTATACTAAGTATAATGTACACACTTATACACTTATACTGAGAAACTCATAAATTTACATGTAAATATTTACGTGACCTGTTTAGAAGATTTTATGTGATCTATTTTAGAATATTTTTAAGTTATTCTGTAGATTTCATTGAAATAGCATGAAACAGGAGTCAAATGCCTACCTGCATGTTGGAAGCAAAACAGCAAAAACAGTAACATGGCTAATGTTCTCTGTCTTGGAATGATAGATGTGGGCAGGGTGTGCCATGGCCTCAAGGATTAACTGGTTGTAGCACTGTTCCTCTCACAGAACCACTTGGCTGGGTTCCTTGTTAGACAGGGCTCTTGATTATTTGAGTTGACCACTTAAATCTGTCATCTGGAGATTTTTAGGAGACAAATCTGTCTGTTACATCGTGTAATATCCTCATCACATTTGTTTGTGATTTGTATGTATTCAAAGCACCTGGGTTTGTGGGATATCTAGAACATGGTCAGCAGAACTACAATTCTTGCTTCTTACAACAACACAGGAGTATTGGTCTACCAGCATCAGTTTATAAGCAATGTTACCTTTAAAACTTATTTTTTAGCTGTGACAAGGTCTGGATGGGTAGACCCTACCTTTAGAGCACATACATCCTCACTATGGTGTTAATTACATGTTCTGTAATTACAAATTGGTATTATCTATATAATACATATCACATATATATATAATATAGAAATCCAAAGCTTTATATATACACATATATGTCTTCTTACATACATATATACCACAAGATATATGCATTTATATTTGCCAACTTGACCTTATTAAATTTTATCACTTCATAATTTTTAGCATCAACCTCAAACATTTTCTCTGGCACACAAAAATCTTGATATTCTTCTATGTTGAGTGCACCTTGAAATTCTACTAACAATTTGCTCTCATCAAGCATACCCAAGGTGTTGACCTACAGAGGAACAAACACCCCAGTGTGCTGTGGGGGCGTTTGATATAGATTTATAAATGGGCACACGTGGACCCTACTTTTTCCCTATTTCATTTTTAAGTGAAATTCATGTTACTCAAAACGATCTTTATGTGGAGACTCGGCATCATCTATAGAGTATTGTGGCTCCTCTGCAGCTCTTGTCTTAATTGTTCAGACTTAAGCTTCTTGTTACAGTTTGGTGACCAGAATCACAACAGTAGTTCAGAGACTTCCTGTTACTACAGACGGGTAAAGCTTTGCAACCTATGTCCTTGCTCAGGCTTTGCCATGAGGGTCAGTGAGTCATTACCTGCCATGCACAATCTACAGTGACCTATAGATCTGTCCTCAGCCTTAACAAGTTTGTTATTCCAGAATGCATGTTTGGACAGCTGTCTCTCAATCCTCCCTGAACTGACTACCCGAAGCTTGCACTCTGTCTCTATATTCATACTCTGTGGCAAATATAGCCCCAACAACCAGGATTTTCACCTTTAAAAATGCTTTTCTATAATTTACATATATGCATAATTCATATTTTTATTAATATAAATCTCAAATAAGGTCTATGGGGCATTATTTTTAATATATTTCTTTTTTATTTTATTTATTCTTTGGGACTGTAATACAAGAATACAGTGTGTTTTGTTCATACCCACACTTTACGCTCCACCACCAACTCTACTCATCTGTTTTTCCCCTAATCCCACCCCAACTTCGTGTCCTCCTCCTCCTCCTCCTCTTTTTTCTCTGCTTCATCTTCTTTTATTAACACATGGCTCACTGAGTCCAATTAGTGCTGCTATGGGTGCAGAGCTATTCAATCATGAAACACATAATAAGGCTAGAAATTAGTCCAAGGCAGAACATAAGCCTGGCATGTCGAAGGCCCTGATTTAGAGTCCAAACCTAAAGGGCTGGAGAGATGCTCAACAGGTAAGAGCACTGGCTGCTCTTGCAGAGGACCTGGGTTCAGTTCCCAGCACCCACATGGCAGCAAACAACCATCTGCAACTCCAGTTCCAGGGGATCTGAAGCCCTCTTCTGACCACCTCAGGCATTGCACACATGGGTGCACTTTCATACATGCAGGCAAAATACTCATTCACATAAAATAAATAAATAAAAATCCATAAATAAATAAAAGAAATAAGAGAAAACTTTAAAAAGTATATATTCCTGTAATGGAAAAGGAAAATAAAATCACAGAATAAGCTGATTTATTATTTGATGCATAGTAAAATGTTTGCAGTAATTTTATCAAGAATTGATCATTTTTTGCCATTTTTTTCTTTGCACTGACAGGTAAAAGGGCTACACTTGGACATACATTAATTTTTATCATTAAAGTACATTATTATATTCACAAAATGTGGTAGTGATGGTCACTTCACATAAGACTATATGCTTTTACATTAATAAAATTTGAATGAAATTTAGAAACATTCATGACATGTGTTCAAGTTATGGAGATACTTTAAATAAACTCGCCCCTGCCAGGATATTGGGCGTGCATTGTGCTTATTCTTGTCCTATGATACATAAAGAAATGCAGCTTTCAAGTCTTTATTATGACATTCAACTATAGGGTGCCCTTATCCACTGAAGACGGAATATATAATTTCATATCTGTTTTTCCTCCATACAAATGCCAACATTTGTTTATAAATTTTTCATCATTTGAAAAAAATGTCTAACAGACAAATTTCAATAGAGCAAGTAGACATCCTTTATGCTTAGCATATAATCATTTATTATTAATTTTTATGTGAGCTAATTGTAGATCAGCCTGTAATTCCAAGAAATATTGCGAGAAGGCCCATGTAGACTTACATTCATTTTCCCCAACTAGCATCTTGTAAAGCCTGAGTTCATTATCTCAGTCAGGGTGTGGGCACTGATCAGTAAGGAACCACAGTATGTCCATCACCCAGCAGGATCCTGCATGTTGCACAACTGTGTCATTTCCCTTCCATCTCCTTCTGAGCCCCTAGCAACTAGTGAGGGTCGTATGTGGGAGGTGAGCATTTATTGCCTCCCAAGTCTGCTTAGCTGGGAACTGCCATTCTGCTATGCATCCACCTCACCCACCATGTCCTCTAGGCTTCTGCCTCCTTGGGCATCATTTTCCTGCCAGCTGCCTTCTCAGAAACCCTGGGTCACCACTAGAGATGCAAATGCGTCCTCATGGTGCCAAGCTCATTGCTTTTCACATTGTTTTTCACAAAGTCTTTGCCCCCACTGCACAAAATCTCTTGTTTTCCTAGTGTGTGTGCCAAGTGTGTGGGGCCGAGCGGAAGCTAAGCTTCTGTCTCTCTCCTCTCTTTATTTCAGAAGTATCACATCCTACCCTGTTCCCAACTTCAGCTTAGCTGGGGTCACCATGTCTTATTCAGAATAATCATGGTCTTAAACAGTTTCTTTGTTTCCTTTATGTGCCTAATCTAACACTCAGTGTCCCGTTTCTAATCCAGTGAAACATCACAGATTGTATCATCTGTGCTGAGAAAGAATATATAAACCAGTAATGAAATTCACAAGTAAAAGCAATGATAGATTTCTCTAAGCACATTCTAGCAATCGATATTACGTTTAATAATGAAGAGAAATTGCTTCTCAGTGATGCAACTTGTATATCACAACTTTGGAGGTGGTATTAGTTACAAAATTACAAATAATGAAAGCTTTGTACACAAAGCAAACAAACAAAATATGAGACATAAGAGCTAATTAAATTGAGATAGAAATGGTGACACACACAGAAGGCTGACGGAGGAGGCTTAAGCGTTCTAGGCCAATCTGAGCTACAAAACAAGGCCCTATTCACCTTAGGGACACATCTGCAATTCAACCTCTACACCTAAGGCACAGGGAACATAGAACAGGGGTAAAGAAGAGGACACTAATAAATCTCTCAGTTCTCGTTGATGAAGCTCCCTCATTCAAAAGAGGGCCAGGAACACAAAAGGTCACAAATAGCCAAAAGGTAGAGATTGAGAGTCTGCTGAATGCTGGTCCTTAGACATGACTCCTATATTAAACATCACCCACCCAGAGCTCAGGTACCATTGCAAAAGAGGGGGCAGAAAGAGCATAAGGGCCAGGAAGGAGGTACAAGACCATATGGAATCAGAGGTCGACAAGATCCTGGGATCCTCTTCATATGATTCTATGGCAATGGTGCCAGTATACACAAGTCCCATGCAAACTCAGGCAGACAAAAATTCAGCATAGAACTGGGGAAATGAACAGCAGACCCCAATCTTAGCTGAAGAAATATTGGCAACTGATTACTGCTAGGTGAGGAAGAACTGATCTTCCAAAAAATAAGGGACTCTAGAAAGGCTGACTAGGCCTCAGTGGATGGACTTACGCTTGGAAACATCCAGGGACACTGACTTGACACAGAGTGGGCCTTAACACAAATGACAGAGTCTATGGGTTCCAGTGGGGGGTTTATGGGAGGGTGCAGGTAGGGATGGGGTATTAAGATGATGAAGATTGTTTGAGATGGTCTGTATGAAATATACAAAAATTCAATAAAAACAATTTAAAAAGCAAGGCCATAGTCAATAATAATAATAATTTTAAAACTAGTTCAGTTGGCTTAGACTTTGTAGTTCAGCTAACAACACAATGCTCATACCAATTTTCTGTCACTGATGATTGCGCTGTATGTGTGTAAAACGTTAGCAGTGGAAGCTGTAAGAAAAGGGCTACATGAAATCACTATTATTTTAGCAACAAAAGTGTCAAACTTAAGGATTTTCATGTTATTTCACTTCCCCGCCCTATCGTTGTGTATGTGTGCATATCACATATAAATAGCTCAGATAACTCAGTGGATATTCTTATTTGCCATAATTTCCTGGCTGAAAAACTAAATTTATTACATTGCTTGGAAATTCATGATAAATTAAATATTCAAGATAGAATCTTGAGTTGTACATGAAAGCATTATAATACGTAAGTGTCTTTGTGAAACAGAAAAACATAATTTCTGAACCAAAAGAAATGACATAATAATGTTAATAAAACTCTATAAGTCAAAGGAACCCAGAATCTTGGCATTTGCTTATTGCATCAATAATACATCATAAATCTAAAATAATCTGGAATAGATATATTAAGAATGATACATGTTTGCACTGTGGTCTTAATTACATTTTTGTTGCTGTGATAAAACACAATGACCAAGGCAACTTAGAGAACAGTTTACTCTGGTTCTTGGTTCCAGAGGGATAGAAATTCATCATGGTGCAGAGACGAGACAGCAAACAGTGTGGTGCTAAGAGTCAAAAGCTAAAGGCTCACATCTCGAACCACAGACAGAAAGCAGAGAGAGAGCACACTGGAAGTGGACAAGACTGAACTCTCAAAGATGCCCCTGGTGACACGCTTCCTCCAGGAAGTGCACACCTTGCAGAGATTCCGTGCCCTCCCAACAGTGCCACCAAGTCTGCAGTTACTGGAGCCTATGGGGCACATAACCCATTCAAACCACCACATTCATTGATGAAAAACATTTTGAAAGATTTATAAAATATATTAAACGTTTCATCCTGGCATGCTGACACACACCTTTAATACCAGCACTTGGGAGGCAGAGGTAGACAGATCTCTGTGAGTTTGAGGCCAGCCAGGTCTACAAAGTGAGTTCCATGCCAGCTGGGGCTACAGGGAGACCCTGTCTCAAAAAGACAAATATATATACATATATATGTATATATATAATGTTTTAGAATTATATTTTTATAATGCATGAAATAGTTTCTTCAGATTTACAAATGATTAAATATGGAGATCAAGTCATAATTTCACATAACATTTAGCTTATGGTTTACTACCTTTTTTCTCTTAGAAGCTTTATTTTACTTTATTTTTGCCTCTCCCAGGATGTTGTTAGACAAGCTACTTCCCCCAGTGTAATTATGGAGGGCATTTTCTAAAGCCAAGTTGAATAAAACAGACCCGAATAGCTCCATTTTATTCTCAAAGCATTTGAACAGCTATGAAGACTTGGTTGTTTGCTTTCTCTTTGTCATGTATTCAAATGGTCTGATTCTGTATAATGCTCACTTTTTTCTTCTCACGGAATCTTTTATATGCTTGGCTAACAAAGCACATTGCTTATTAGATTTAGTTCAGTGTTAAAGATCCATAAAATTATTGCAAGTACATGTTGTCTATCACATTTGATTGTTCCTAGGATGTAACATAAAAGTTAAAAAAAAAAAAAAGATTGCTGTAAAAAACATTTCACTGCATCTTTAAATGAGAGGGCTGATTTATCTGCAATTTTCAGAACATCTCCTGTGTTGTTTTCCTGGTCCTCTCTTTAGATGAGAAAACTGTGTCCAAAGTTAAAGTGATGGTCATCTATTCTATTTGAAGTTATAAATCATTCAGTTGGAAAGAGAATAACATTTTCATATGCACAGGAACATCTAGCATAGCTCTAGAAATACCTAGCTCGTTGCCCAAGAAATGGGTAATCTTCCCTTGTAGAGATTTAAAAAAAGCACTCACAGTGGGAATGAAGTATTGAATTTCTGTTAATCTGGTGTTTCAACAGACTACTTATTTCTGTGTTAACTAAAAACAGCCTTATGTGTCTATATGTATGACGCCAATAAAACAAATATATTTGTTCACCTAAGTCAATTTTGTTAATTTGTTGAAAAGAATCTAAGTGAGTCATTCAGCATCCTATATAAAAAGGAAGGACGATAATTGTGCAAATTATTCTTTCTGACTTAAGGAGTTGGTAACATGTAAACAAAGGCAACTGTGTCTATACTTTGGGTACAGTAATTAAGTTAATGAAGATTAAGAATTTAATTTAGAGATACCTCTTTGTGTAGTATGTATAATACATTGAAGGAGGCTAGATGCAGGAGGAGCACCCAGTGAGCAGTCAGAGGACAAAGATTTTCAAAACTCAGTGGCCTCAGGGGTGGGAAGCTATCATTGGAGAGGGAGTGCCCTCAACAACATAAATGTGCCTGAGGCACCACAAATCCTATGTGGCCAAAGATCCTAGCATGGGAGAGTCAAACTGTACGGGAAGAAAATAGGAAATGGGGCAAGTTTTACAGGTCAAAAGTCAACTTATATTTTTTTTCTTTCAATATGTAATATCTCTCACCTATCCAAATAAGATATCTAGTAGAAAGCTGGAAACTCTGGCCTACATTTCAGAAGCCCATTTAGGACTGGACATAGGGTTCTAGGAATTGATCTCCAACCTTTGTAGTAAAATAAGAGATTTTTGAAAGAGATTAAGAGAAGTCAGAGAGATAGGAAAGATTGAGTCATCACTGTCCTGGGATCAAAATTCCAGGAATAAAAACATCAAGTGATCCAATAAATCACATAAAATTAGAATTTACACAGGAGGTTTGAGAGGCTACAGAGATGGTTTAGTGGTTAAGAGCATTGGTAGCTCATGTAGAGCACCCAGGTTTGGCTCGTGATAGGTAAAAAGTAGCATATGGATGAATGTGGTTGATCCAGAGAAAGCACCAAGACACAGATAAAACTCCATCGGATTAGAGTTTACTAGCAAAGGAACAGATGGGACAGATTCCTTTCCAGGCAGGGAAAATGTCTGCCCTGGGTCATGAGCTAGAGTCTTTTAAAGGAGGAGGCTTCTGCTTCCTGCAGATGGCGGGAAGTTGTATTTTTTTTAAAGTTCGGGGAGGCGGGGGAGTGGGAGAGCAGGACTGTTAAGACCTGTTCTCTTTAGAGATCAAAGGGGAAGCCTACTGTGTTGGCCAGACAGTGGAGAAAAGTCTGCTTCTCTTGACTTCAAAGACCAAGGTGCTTTTCAACTCATGTCCCTTTTCTTAGGAGCTTGAGAAGTCCATGAGACCCTGTTGATGAGGGGGTGGGGCTTTCTGAACCTTAACAGTTCAGACAACTGACCTGGGGTAAAAAACAACCTCCCTTTATTCCAGTTCCAGGGAAATTCGATGCCCTCTTCTGACTTCCAGAGGCATTGCATGACACAGGCACACTTACATACATGCAGGCAGTACACACATACACATAAAATAAAAATAATAATACATTTTAAAAAAGAAGAAAACCAGGAGACAGTGAGATAGTCATGAACTGAAATGGCAAGTCATTGGGTCCTGCTGGGGTTACAAAGATAACGAGAAGAAAGAATTCATACTGTCAGAGAGTGCTGGGGTCTGGGGCAGTGGAGGAGGGCTGCCTGAGCCCAAAAAGGTTACCCATGGTGGGAGCATGGCTGGTGCCACAGAGCCCAAACAGAGCAGTATCACCACCAGAGCTGACTCCACCATCGCCTAGACTCCCAGGAGGTCAGTGAACAACTCCTGCTTATTTCTCTGGAAACAGAGTGACCACAAAAATATTGCTGAAGAGCTTATGTTTGGAGTTAAGAATGATCTCACTCTTGAAAGAGGACAGGGACCCACATGACCATTAATAGTTCATGGACAATTTTAAGCTAGTCAATAATGACAGAGAAGTGACCAGAGGTCAAACAGGGAGGTGCAAAACTGAAGCTTCCTTACATCAGGGAGATTCAAGGATTCCGATGACGGAAATACCCAAGAAAAAGATAAAAAATGTGTCTGTGTTCTCATTAGTGACCTTTCTAATTTCTGTGTCAGAGGCAGTAAAAATCTGTAGCCAATAAAAATGAAAGAATGTAATTTTAAAAGTTGTGTGTGGTGTGTGTACATGTGTGTATATATGTAGGTATCTATATATGTGTTTTGTGTGTATGTATGCATTTCTGTGTATATATGTATGTATGTATGTGAGTATAAGGTGTGTGTATATGATGTGTATGGCGTGTATGGTATGTATGATGTATATGTATGGTATGTGTATGTGTGGCTTTTTTCACCCCGTGAAAATGAGATGTAAATGTATGGCAAAGGTTACTTTCTGAAGATTATTTTGTCTCTTCCTCAGTATCTCCAAGAATTGCTAGATATTAATCAGGTAATAGAATGCAAAAATGGTAGGTTATATATTTACATTAAGTAGAGAAAGAGTAGTCTTTTTAAAATGTTCAAATCAGACAATGCATTTAATGTTACAGGTATTTACATAAAGCTATCTAAGTGAACAATTTGATGTTTTGTTTTATTTTGTTTTTGAGACAATCTATCCCAGTAGCCCCAGCTAGCCTGGAACGTGGTAAGTATACCAGGCTGGTCTCACAGAGATCTGCCTGCCTCTGCTTCCCAAGTGCTAGAATTAAATAAAGGCATATACCACCACTCCCAGTTTCAATATCATGTTTTAAGAAAAAAAGTAAATATAGTAATTTATTTAGTTATTATTAATGCTTATAAATAAGCCTATTTTGATGCTTGCTTGAGAGAGAGAGAGAGAGAGAGAGAGAATTGGTTTACCCCCTTAGAAAGAGATTGACCAAAGGTACATTCCAATGAGTGAATTCTCACATTCACTGTCATTAACGCTTACCACATGCTCCAGAGAGGCAGTGTTTATGAAGGATACCCTGAAGAGGATCTGTCATTCACTTAGCACTTGGACACTTCAAACTATTTCCAGTGCTAAGTGAACGTATGTGTGATCCAGTCAGGAGGGAGTTGACACTTGCCCTGAACACTTCAGTTAACTAAAACCTTCTTTAGTGCATTAAGTTTTGGCATTTGTCCATGGAATTTCATTGGGGGAAATGCAAGGAAACTCCTTATGCAATTTGTTGCTGACTTTTTATACCAACGTTTTTAAACAAAGTGTAGCATAATTTCTTTTGTGTGAGAATTTGAGAAATTGCTTCCTGAGCTTAGTACCAGGAATGCTATCTATCCTTTAAGCAACTGATTGGATTTTATGGTCACAGATGACATGAATCTTGCAACTGATGGTGTCTGCATGCGCACAGTATGCTGTTTTTAAACACACAACTATGCACACATAATTGTTTATTTTGAATATTTTTTCTTGAAGTAGCATATAGATGACTACTTTAATCAACTAGTACATAAATAATGTAATTCAAATTCCCAACGTTCCCTTTCTAAAAACCTCCCTTAGCTGGGTCCCACTCTCCCTATATACTTGCATAGTATTTATTTTTCACTTTTCAGCTATAAATGACTTGACTCTTTCCTTCACCAAAGATCAATTACAGTTAGTTAACTCCCTTTTCCTTATACCTGACAAAGATTTATGAATTACATAAAATATTCAATTTTTCTGTTGGTTATAGAATGAAATATTAGTATAAAAGATTCAACTATTAATACTCAAATTACATGGGGAAATATGATCAATATCACTCTGAGTTGTAAGAAGCTAATAGTGAGTCTTTTGGTATAAAGTTCAATGAAAGGCAGAGTTAATCATCTGGTGAAATACTTTTAAGTTACTTGCATAATGTTGAGAAAATTTTAAAGCTAAGAAAAGGTGTATTCAATAGAGTCAAGATTGGTAGTGTGTCCAGAGAAGCACGGCTCTTCACCCAGGGATAGAACACTGTGGTGTTTGCCGCACGTTTGTCGAGGGTCCATGATTCAAGCAGTGTGTTTCCAAGCAGACTTCAAGTGACTCACCCCTATGAACATGCTAGGGATGATGACTGGGGAAAGCTAATTTTTATATCACTGTTGCATTTCCGCTTTGAATTTTGCATGATCGTTGCCCTTTTCTTCTATAATCTCGTGATTCCCAGCCATTTTACATAATTATAATGATATCCTCCTAACTCTGGGAAATTTTATTCATGACCCCAGTGTCTTCTTGAGTTGGACTGGCATGCTACAATTTTTCTTGCAGGTATTATTAAGCATATGACTTGTTACCCATATGAGACTGGAATAGAGAAATGGAGGTAGCAAGTATATAGGATATGTAAATGGCTGGGAATTGAGGAATGAATATTTCCATTCATTTGTGAAACAGGAAATAGGTAGCTGTTGACACCTGACCTTTTGCTATTGGGATCCAAGGCAGAGGGACCAAATAGGTGCAGTTACAAACTTTTTAGCTGGATTATCTAGCTCCAAAACAGGAGGGCAATCAGTAACATTAAGTGTGGTGGTTACTTTTAATTATCAGCTTAACATATCCTAGAACCAAATGGGAAGAGAGTCAAAATGAGGGATTGCCTATACTGGGTTCACTTGAGGGCATGTCTGTGGGGAATTGTTCATTGATGTTATACCCGGTCCAGTGTGGGAAGAAGAGTCCCCTGAAAAGGAGGTCCTGAATTATACACCAGTGGAGAGACTGAGCTGAGCGCAAGCAAGCATACATATATTCATTTCTTTCAACTTTTGACTATGCATGGGATGTGAGTAGCTGTTTGTACTTTTCCTGCCTTGACTTCCCCACAACAATGGCCTGTAACCTGGAACTGTAAGCTGAAATAAACCTTTTTCTCCTCTAAGTTGCTAATATCAAAGTGTTTTATCACAGTAACAGAAAACCTCATAATGGTAAATTTGAAGGGAAACTTTAGTCCATGCATCCCCCACATGGCATACTCTTAAATCTCTGGATTTTCTCCAGTCTGATAAACTATATGCTTCAAGGACTTAAAAAATCATTCTCTAAAATTTACAAAAGTCTTCCAGAAAGGGTAGACTTTCAGATCCTGTCTGAACTAAGAGCAAAGTTTAACCATTTCAAAGATTCACTTAGGAAGGCTGAAGGAACAGCTCAGTGGTAGAGCAGCCAACAAGCAGGTACACAGCCCTGGGATTTTTCTTTACTGCCTCCCCAAAAGGAAGAGAAATTCTCTCAGAACAGGAGCTGGGTGATGCAGGGACTCTGCTGGCCAACTCATGTGACCCTGTTCTTTCAGTGTTTTTGAGACAAGTATGGTTTCAATGCTATGAAGTATGTATGTAATATTACACAAAGGACAAAGCACACTGGATAGAGAAGCTTGCAGCCCACAGACCTAAAATATATACTTTTGGTATGTTACAGAAAGTGTTTGCTTCCAATTTTGAATCACCTTAATTACTGTGTGAGCCATAGAAATAATTAGCACACATGGGGAACATTTTCAATAATGAAAACTTCTGTGCTATTATTTATAGTTAACCTTGTGAGTGACTTAGAATATGCCTCAAAATTTATCTCTGCTTTGTGGTTACACAATTTATAGGATAGTAAATCTAAAAGCAGCAACCTAAGTTAAACATTGCATCATATGCTCCTTATTGAATCTAAAGCACTGTGAGTTACACAACTGCAGTGTTATCCAAAATAAAAATCATGAAAATGCCCCATCCTAGCATAGAGACAAATCACAGCCAACAAAAGACATTTAATAGCAGCAGCATATAATGCACTGGTTGCTGGAAACTGTTGTTTTTACTCTTTCAGTAATAATTTTGCTGGTGTTTTCACCTCTACAGAATTCTTAATATTCTACAGTATTTATCCAAATTAAGGTAGAATTTTAAATGGCATTATTTTATAGCAGAAAGCTTCAAATTCATTTTAACCTTCCAATTTTTGATCTAGATGTCCAAATCTTAAAGGTTTTCTATTCCTTTGTCTTATGTCTTTTTCTTACTTAGGCAGAAAATTGCAACCACACAAGAAAGAGTGAAATTATGCAACAAAAATACTCCTGTTCAAGGCCAATGGCCATTTGATTATGAAGCAATCCAAGCTGTTATAGGCAATCTTCCCTTTGATTTTAGTCAGTGTTGTCACTCAAATTTTAAATTGTTTATATCAGAATGGAAGAGGTTCTGTTGGTGTTAATGATCACAATAGGAGCATGTTTGGTGAAAGTGAATAAATAAAGTAAATACTGCCATGTCAAAATTTATGGAAACAAAAATGAAGAGGAAAGTAAAATGTAGCAAGCAGATAGAAATGAATAACAAATATGGTGTGACAGAAATTACCAAGCAGGTTTTAACTTTTGCATTCAAGTATGCAGTATCAGAATAAAATGTGTTGTACCTAAATGGAAGATGACTTCATTTCCATTTGAAAAATGTGATTGTCAAGTAAACCAACCAGGTAGATGAGCTTATGGCTTAGCCCTGGTTTTCCTTGGCTAGCTGTCCGGCATCTGATCACCACGTCTTTCTCACCGATTCTAATGTTGACTGGAAAAAAGAGCTCCCTAACGAACTCTAATGTTTCTTGTGTGGCACTAACAATTCCCAGTGTATCAGAATGCTTTAAATATTAGAGCAATATATAGACGCTACATGTTTTTAATTAAATCCTTTTCTGTACCCCTTTCACCTTGTCTGATATTTTCAAAGTACTGCCATTTCAAGAGACATACTTTCAAGCTTGTATTTCATGTGGTATTAAGAATAACACCTATGTCATTCTGTATGTTTAAAACTTCAATTAGGATGCAGTCTCAAATCCCAAAGTATGGTTGCAAATGAAAAGAAGTACAAAGGGTACTATATCCATTTAGCAAATCCTGAAGAGAATGTCATATTGATTACATCTGTTCATAAATACTGACTGCTCCCTTATTTAAATGCTAAAGTTAGACGGAGCTCTTACTCCAAGTGCCTCACATTTTCTCTCACCTTTTCTTTTGATGGCACAATCTCAAATGTAATCTCTCTCTCTCCCTCTCCCCCTCTCTCCCTCCCCCCCCCTCTCTCTCTCTATATATATACCTTCACTAATTACCTTTGCTTTCAAACCTCTGTATCAGTCAATACTCTTCCAGTTACTTAAAAAAGAAAACAAAGAACAGGCCAAATAATCAAACAACCCAGAGCACTTCAGAAAACTCTGGGTTTTGATGCCCAAATGCTGTCACTACAAATACACTCACTTCGTTTTTCTCTGCTCCCCGTCGTAGATAATGACAGTCACGTCCCTGGAGCCTCGTGGGAAGAGAGCTATGTGTATGAAAGGATCTATTGTTGCTTTAGCCCATTTCTCACTTAAAACAACACGTTTTTCTTTTCTTTTTCCTCCAAATGTATGTATGTGTTACACATGTGCATCTGCATGTATGTGGGTACATGTGTGCAGACGTGTGTGGATACCCAAGGTTGACATATGGTGTCTTCCCCAATTGCTTTCCACTTTATTTACTGAGGCAAAGTTTCTCACAGAACCAGGAGCTGCCCATTTTGGCGAATTGAGCCAGTCAGCTGAGGATTCCCTGTCTCCCCTTGTGAAGTGCTGGGATTACAGGTAGCCACCAGGCCTGTCAGCTTTTATACAGGATCTAGGGGTCCTTATTCTATGGCAAGTGTTTTATCTACCTAGCCATGTCCAGGCCCCAAGACAAGAAGTGAGCCAGGTGTAGTGGTGCACAACTTTAATCTCAGCATTGCAGAGGTAGATCCGGGTCATAGAGATCCAGCCCATCATGGCCTACAGAGCAAGTTCCAGGCCAGTTGGGGGCTACAGGGAGATATCTCAAAAAGACCAAAAAGAAAGAAAGAAAAGAAAGAAATTAAAAAGTTAAAAACTTTATTTTTCAAACTGTTCCTGATGTGAGAAGATAAAAATCACATTTCCATCTAAGAAACCGAGTTTATTTGCATATGGAGGAAGGTGATTGCTTCTGCTGCACTCTTCAAGGGTTTAAACGCATTTTTCTTTGCAGGCATTTCCTGGGAACGTCAACTCTGACAGCGTGGTCCGGCATGACCTGCAGCATGCAGTGGTGGCCCGCTATGTGCGTATAGTGCCCCTAGACTGGAATGCAGAAGGCCACATAGGGCTCCGCGTGGAAGTCTACGGCTGTTCATACTGTGAGTGTCAACCCGACATTTGAGATGGGTTCATCGTCATTGAAATAGCAAACTTAAAAAAAATCTTATTTGCTTTCTCTCAAATGACCTGCCATCTCTTTTTATATATAAGTAGAGCACCTGGCTATTTTTCTCTTTTATGAATGTATAATACATTCACATATATGTAAGAATATACATTAACTGTGGGCTGGGGATGTAGCTCTGTTAGTAGACTGCCTGCAGAACACACAGAATGTCCTAGTTTCAGTACACGGCCCATCAAAACCTGGGTGTGGTGGTATGGAGTTGTAATTCCTGCACTTGGGAGGTACAGTCAGGAGAGGCAGAAGTTCAAGGTCATCCTAGTTAAATGTTTGCAGCAAGGCTGAGATATACGAGACCTTGTTTTAAAAAAAAAAAAAAAATTCTTTTAAAGAACACATTAAGTGAAGGATTTAAAAAAGATTTTTGCCCCCTGAACTGAAACAGCAAAGTTTTTTTAACTGCCTGAATTCTCATGAATTGTTTAAACAGAGGTGTTTTACCTGAGAGCTACCCATTTAGCTTTGGGTGAAAGGTTTAGAGTGATTTTAAAGGGTTCCCTCAGCTCACCAAGTCTCCCTTGAGTTGTGACTCTCCATTTTAAAAGCTAACCACTGGCATTAAAAAATATTAAATTAAATTTATTTATTTATTTATTTATTTATTTATTTATTTATTTAGTGTGTGTGTGTGCGTACTTGCATGTACCACAGCAGTTATGTAGAAGGTGGAAACCAACTGGTGGAATCAGATCCCTCATTTCCAATCTCAGGCTGTCAAATTTGGAGGCAAGCTTCTTTACCT
>NW_008335054.1:1592021-1592780 GCF_000622305.1 Nannospalax galili
TATATATATATTACACTGAGTCCATTCATTGGTGCTTGTGTGTACCTTTGTTGAAGGTTGCCCAATTGGAATTAGAATATCTCTCAGGGAGCTAGTCACTGAAGAGAACTAATCCTCCCTCAGCAGCCATTAATTGCCTGTAGCTCTTCATCTTGAGGTGGCGCCCATAACGTACTCCCAGCAACCTTGGTATGTCAGTTGGTTTTGTCATTATGCATTATTTGTTAGATTTGCACACTGTAGAGATATTTTTCCCATTAGCAGGTCTTCATCTTCACTACATTAGTTGTTTCCTTTGCTGCACAGACGTTTTGTAGTTTAACTAAGTCAGTTGTTGACCTTAGTTCCTGAAGGAATGAAGTCTGAATTATGCTTGTAGGGTACTGCCTATGCCTTATAACGGTTTTAGCATTTCAGCTCACATGGAGATCTCTGATTTTGAGATTAGTTTTATACAGAGTGATAGATATGGGTCACTTTCATTCTCTATGTGCTGATCCAGTTTTCCCAGCACCATTTACTGAAGATACTCTCATTCATCCAGTTTGTATTCTTAGCATCTTTATCAAACACCAAGTGGCAGTACATTGAGTGCATTCATATTTAGGTTTTCTTTTCAGTTCCACTGATCTATATGTATGTTTTGTGCCAATACCATGCAGTTTTTGTTGCTCTAGCTTTGTAATACAGTCTGGAATCTGGCATGGCAATCTGTCCAGCATTGCTCATTTTTCTCAAGATTGATTTGGCTATCTGAGG
>NW_008335054.1:1592842-1597187 GCF_000622305.1 Nannospalax galili
GACATTCATTCAAATTAACTTATATATTTAAAATTCATTTCCATATGCCAATTTTTTCATTCTTTGAATCTTTGGTAAGATTAACTTAACTTTCTGCTATAGTTTTAGCTTTAAGATATTTAATTAAACTTAAATTCTTTGCATGTTAAGAATAACACTTGAAGTAAGCATGTGCTTGTGGAGAATACTGTGATCATGATATTATATTCTGATAAAATATGAGAAGAAAGATTTGTACAAGGCCAAAATAAATATATACTGACCTAGTTTTGCTTCATATCCATCAGTGCTACTAAGGATGCTGCTATTTCCCTAACATTAGCTTTTAAAATCAGCCCATATTTTATTTGTAATTTTTTAATCATTATTTTTAAAAAATTTTAATAACTACATGATTAGAAGAAGCATTTCACTACAGCTTTAACATATTCAGTAACACACTCCAGAGCAAGAGTTCATCTCTTTCACAAGTGGGTGAAAGTTTCTGGGTTTACAGTTGAATTAATACACTTATACAATATTGAACTTGGTATAAGCCCTTTAAGACATTAAATTGAATGAGTTTTAACCTTTAAAAAAGACTCCTTTTCATTTTAGGATATATTGTTCCTTGCAGAAAGACTCATTGTTTTGCTACTAACAGTGAGATGTTGGCACATACATCACTAATCTGTATGAATCTGATTATTACTGGTCATAATCGGTTGCACTTGGATCCTTGGTACCTGTGTATGTCTATAAAGTCATTGGGTAGATTTCAATGATAATGTTTATCTCTGCTACTAATTAGCATGACACAAATTTCCATGCTTCCTCCTCAAATATGATACATTTTTTAAATTTGATTTTGTGTGTCTGTGTGTCTGTGTCTCTGTGTGTATATCACACAGAACATCCAAAACCGTCTTATTCAACTATACACCCACTTCCCGGATGGCACCCTCCCACACCTGCCCTCCCCCCACTAGAGCTCTTATACTCTGGTATCCCTGCTACTGTCTTCTGTGTTGTCTGCACCCCCATCCATTCCCCACTACTTGCCCTTCTGGTGAATCTAGTCAGTCTATCTAGAGGTCTTTGTTTTAGGAGGGTCAGCTGTTCCTCATCTAGCAGCAATCAGTTGTCAGTATTCCTTTAGATAAGATTGGGGTCTGCTGGTCATTTTCCCAGTTCTATACTGGGTTACTATCTGGGAGTCCCTTTGGCCACCCTGGCCAACAAGTCAAAAGAAGGTATCCCCTATCTGGCATTGTTCCTTGTTATGTAGCCTTTAGCTAGGCATATGGCTCTTAAGAAATTATATTGGCCCCTTTAATCTTTGATTATACTTCCCTTTTCGGTGTTTAAGACCATATAGTTGGCCCAGATAAACCAATTTATTTTTACTCTTAAGGTCATTTGAGGATCTGTTCCTCAAGGGTCACATGGGCTTGGGAGGAGGCCCTGGCTCCTTTCTTTTACCAGTTCCACCTATGTGAAGATAAGTCAAAGGCCCCACTCGACCATGGCTGGCTTCGCTTGGAAGCATGGAGGAAGTGAATCCTCTGTGTTGACCCTCCTCTTTGTAGACTTGACATTGGTTCAAGTCCATCTGGTAGGGTCTCCTCAGCCTCCTTGATCAAGAGGACAGATGGCCCACCACAATTACAGGACATTTTGAGAGATGCACATAGTCCCTTAGAATTAATTGACCTAGGAGGGCTAGGAGCAAAAAGTGTCCTTTATGTCGCTCTGACCAAATTAGTATAGGCCTCAAAATATGTCTGTTAAACATCCAAGAATGTTAGTTTCACCAGTCTGCTACTTTTAATTACTGTGTGTCATGTAGATAAATCTTGGGCAAAGACCAATTCTTCTCAGATAAACCTTACCTAGACATATATTTCTTGATCTGCTATGTATAATTTGTCAGTTGGTTGTAGGAGTAATATGGTTCCCTCGGTTATTCAAAACTAGCTAGGCATTATTTATCTCTTGCATTGTCTCACCCCTTCATCATGGCTTTCCCACTTGTGCCCCCATTTCCCCCCTTTCTCCCTTACTAATACCCTTCTCCTATGGTCCTACCTCTCTTGAGCTCCTTCTTTCCCATTATCCCCTAGGTTCCTTGTATACCCTTCCCTCCAATCTCCCTTAAAGTAACCCAATTTTTATCCATATCTCCCTTATTAAGGCCTGTTTCCTAATGTTCTTCTCTTTCAGGTTCTTTCTTTTCCTTTACCTCCCTATGTCCTTTCCATTATCCTGGTTCCTTTAGTTATGTCTGGATACATACTCACTTATCAGGGTTTGATTCTATGATCCACATATGAGGGAGAACATGAGTGGATTTTTTTTCTGAGTCTGTGTTACTTCACTTACTATAACAGTTTCTAGTTCCATCCATTTACCTGCAAATTTCATGATTTCATCTTTCTTTACTGCTGAGTAGAACACCATCATATGAATGAACCACATTTTAATTATCCACTCATCAATTGAGGGACACTTACCTTGCTTCCATCTCTTATTGTGAAAGGAGCAGCAACAAAAATGGATGTACAAGTGTCTCTGCAATAGGATGAATTCTTTGGGCATATGACAAGGAGTGGTATAACTGGGTCAAATGGTAGGTTCATTTGTAATTTTTTAAGAGTTCTCAACACTGTTTTCCATAGGGGTTGAACGAGTTTGCAGCCCCATGAGCTGTGCATGAATGTTCCCCTTTCCCCACATCCTCTCCAACATTTGGTAGCATTTGTTCTCTTGATTTTAGCCAGTCTGACTGGGGTAAGGTGAAATCTTAAAGTGGTTTTAATTTGCATTTCCCTGATTATTAGTGATGTTGAACATCTTTTCATATGTCTCATAGCAATCTTTACTTCTTCTTTTGAGAACTCTCTGTTCAACTCCTTAGTCCATCTTTTAATTGGGTTACTACATGTCTTGATTCTCTGTTTTTTGAGTTCGTTATATATTCTGAATATTAAACTTCTGTCAGATGTGTCACTGGTGAAGATTTTCTCCCATTCTGTGGGTTTTCTGTTCACTTCTCTGGTTGCCTCCTTTGATATACAGAAGCTTTTTAAAAATGGGACCTCATTAAACTAAATTCTTGCCCTTGTTTCCTGAGCAATTGATGTCCAGTTTAGAAAATCCTTTCCTACACCTATATCCTGTAGGTTTTTCCCAATGTTCTCTTCTAACAGTTTTAGAGTTTCAGGCTTTACATAGACGACTTTGATCTATTTGAAATTGACTTTTGTGCAGGGTGAAAGATAGGGGTTTAGTTTGATTCTTCTACAGGTGCAGATCCAGTTTTGCCAGCACCATTTGCTGAACATGCTGTCTTTCTTCCAGTAAATATTCTTGGCCCCTTTGTCAAATATCGGGTAACTGAAATTGCATTACTCTTATTTAGGTCTTCAGTTTTGTTCCATTCATCTATGGGTCTATTTTTATGCTAGTACTATGTTGTTATTATGACTATAGCTCTGTAATACAGCTTAAAATCTGGTATAGTAATCCCCCCGGGATTGCTCTTAGTGCTCAGCTTTGTTTTGGCTAACCGAGGTATTTTGTGCTTCCATATGAATCTACATATAGTTTTTTCCAATTCTGTGAAAAATGTCATGGGGATTTTGATTGGCATTGCATTGAATCTATATATGACTCTTGGTAAGATGGTCATTTTCACAATATTAATTCTTCCAATCCATGAGCATGGGAGGTCCTTCCATCTTCTCATGTCTTCTTCAATTTCTTTCTTTAAAGAGTTAAAATTTTCCTTGTAGACCTCTTTAATGTCTTTGGTCAGGTTTATTCCAAGGTATTTTGTTGTGGCAGCTACTGTGAACGGGATTGTTTCCATGTGCTCTTTCTCTGATTGCTTGTTATTGGTATATAGAAAGGCTACAGACTTTTGCAGGTTAATTTTTTAACCTGCTACTTTACTGAACATGTTAATAATTTCTAGCACTCTGGTGGAATTTTTGGTGTCTCTTAGATATAATAGCATATCATCTGCAAAAAGGGATAACTTGATCTCTCCTTTAATTTTCTGCTCTTGTTTTTATTGTTCTTGCAAGTGGTTCAAGCACTATGTTAAAGAGAAGTGGAGATAGTGGCCAGCCTTATCTGGTTCCAGATTTCAATGGAAATGCTTCCAGTTTTTCTCCATTTAGAATTATGTTAACTGTGAGTTTGTTATATATGGCTTTAATTGTGTTGAGGCATGTTTCCTCCAGTCCAATTCCCTCTAGGACTTTGAACATAAATGCAAGGTGAATTTTGTCAAAGGCCTTTTCTGCATCTATTGAGATGACCATGTGGTTCTTGTGTTTGAAGCCCATTTATATGAGTTATG
>NW_008335054.1:1597211-1597701 GCF_000622305.1 Nannospalax galili
ATCCCTGCATCTCTGGGATAAAGCCAACTTGATCATGGTGGATGATCTTTTTGATGTGTGTCTGTATGTGGTTTGCAAGTATCTTTTTGAGAATTTTTGCATCTATGTTCATTATGGATATGGGTATCTAGGTTCCTTTTTTGGTTGTATCTTTGCCTGGCTTTGATATTAGGGTGATGCTGGCTTCAGAGAAGGAATTTGGAAGTTTTCCCTCCATTTCTATTTTTTTGAATATATTGAGTAGTATTGGATGCAGGTCTTATTTAAATGTCTGATAGAGTTCTGCTGTAAATCCATCTGGTCGTGGGCTTTTTTCAGTCGGGAGTTTTTGTATTACTTTTTCAATTTCTTTTTGTGATATGGGTCTGTTTAAGATGTTAATCTCTTCTTGGTTTAGTTTTGGTGGTTCCCATGCCTTTAGATACATCTATTTCTTTTAGGTTTTCAAATTTAGTAGCATATAGGTTTTTAATGTATTCCATTAAAAATG
>NW_008335054.1:1597737-1607082 GCF_000622305.1 Nannospalax galili
GTTTCCCCTTTCATCTCTGATTTTGTTGATTTGGAGGTGCTCTTTCTTTCTTTTGGTTAACTGGGCCTAGCGGTCTGTCAATCTTGTTTATCTTTTCAAAGAACCAGGTCTTGGATTTTTTGATTCTCTGTATTGTTTTGTTTATTTCAATTTCATTAATTTCTGCCCTGACTCTTCTTTTTCTTCTTGTCTGTTGGGTTTAGGTTTCATTTGCTGTTGCTTTTCATGTGTCTTGAGTTGCAACGTTAATTCATTTTTTTGTGATCTTTCCAATTTTTTGATGTAGGCACTTAGAGGTATAATTGTCCCTCTAAAGACCACTTTCAGCATCTCCCAGGTGTTTTGTTGTGTTGTATTGTCCTTTTCATTTAGTTCCAGGAATACTTTTATTTCTTTCTTAATTTCTCTTTTGACCCGTTCATCATTTAGGAATGTGTTGTTTAATCTCCATGTGTTCATGTGGTGATTAGGGCTTCTTCGGGTGTTGATTGTAAGCTTTATTGCATTGTGGTCTGATAGAATGCATGGAATTATTTCATTCTTTTTGTATTTGTTGAGGTTTTTTTGTGCCCCACTATATGGTCGATTTTGGAGAAGGTTTCACGGGGTGCTGATTATAAAGTATGTCCTTTGGTGCCTGGGTGGAATACTCGGTAGATGTCTGTTAAGTCCATTTGATATTTGGTATTGTTTAATTCAGATGTCTCTCTGTTAACTCTCTGCCCTGTTGACCTCTCTATTGGAGACAGTAGGGTATTGAAGTCCCTATTATTAATGAGTTGGGATTAATTTGGGTCTTAAAGTCCTGTAGTATTGTTTTCATGAAGTAGGTTGCACCAGAGTTTAGTGAATATATGTTCATGATTGTAATATTGTGGCAGTCCATTCGGGCTGCCTTCACAGTCGTCGCCACCCGATCCAAGACCCCAGGGCTGGTGAGGAGGCTGTGTCAGCAGAGCTGCATTCACACACAGGAGACCAGGTTCTGCGATGCAGATCTACTTCACTGAGGAAACAGGGAGCTTATATAGGGTTCTTAAGTCAACCAGGAGAGAATACAATGATCAGGTCAGACATGGGCAGACAGCATAGGTTTCGGTTTACAGTTTCATTTTACTTATCAGGACTAGTACTTCTGTAAATCATTTGATCAGCACTGTGAGGTGGTTGGTTCTAACATCATCCCCTTTTTTGTTTAAAAGATGGGCTACTCTGAGGTCTAAACTGGGGATCCAAACTGGGGCCGTGGCAAGGCTGGCATGATATGATGAAGCAAGAGGTCTACTGGATGAAGCAATCTGAGGCAGTGGCTAGACCATCTTGAAGTATGATCACAAGACCTGAACGGAGAAGCCTGTTGGTTATAGTCTCGTCTGAGCCAGGGCCTTCAAATGTATTTTCAGTCCAGGACTCCCTAAGATTAACATCCTCATTGTGTGAGCCAAGGTAGTCCCCAGAAAGGCTCCCAGCAGGACAACCCAAGTTGTTTTAGGCCCATTATATGTCTGTGGCCATGACTTTTATCCTTTTTAATCCTGGCTCTGGGCATGACTGGGGGTAGGGGGTAAGAAGCAAGGCAGTGCCATCATAAGTTGAATTGTAGCAAGCTGGTCTCTAATAAAGTTAAGTAAGGCTCTTAAGGAATTGTGCCACAGTTTAAGGCCAGAAGGAGCAAGGCCAGAGGCCCAATTAAGACAGAGAGGAGTGTTGTGAGCCAAGGAGAAGACTGGAATAGTCACTCATACCTGTTTTGTTCTTTACCCTGGTTTGTTCTCTCTCTAAGATCCTTTTGCAGACTAAGCTCAAGGAGTCCCTTATGACACCAGAATGATTAGCATAGAGAGAGTACTGTTCTTCTAGAGCTCTCCTAGAGCAACATATAATCCTCCCTGTTGAAGGAGCAAGAGGTCCAGGCCCCTCTTATTTTGTAAGATGACCTCAGCAAGGCAGGACAGGGAACTCTCAAGATGTTGTATAGCAGTTTGTAATTCTTTTAAGTCTGAAACAGTAGCCATACTAACGGCATTATAATTTTTGTCCTGTAGGATTAGTGCTGATGTTCCTAACCCTAGGGTTCTGGCAATACTGATCCCCAAAAGAGTGGTGCCAGCAATTACCAGGGCAACTGACCTCTTATGGAGTGTATGTTTCAATGGGGAAATCTTAAGGTCCATCTCATCCCCTGAATAAAGGTTGACTCTTGGGGTTAGCTGGGCTAGAACGTACCATGAGGGGGCAGAATGGTTGAGAGTGATTAAATGGATACAAGGAGTGAGCCTAAAAGAACAAGCCCACCAGGCATCGGGAGGAGGTCATAAGTAAGATTCATTAGAGGGGAGGTAGGCGGTCTAGTTACAGAGATGCTGATAGTGGGATGGAACGGTGGAGCCCTGAGGGGTGACACATAGGCCTTGTCTGTAAATAGATTCCAGGGTCATCTTGGGGGCAGAACTGTGCCATCAGAAGTCAGAGTAGGTGTCTAGGAATGTATAGTTGCCCAGGACAGCCAATCCTTCATAGAACGGGGGTGGGGCGGGGGGGCAGAGAGGCATAGCCAGCAGTCCTGAATGTACCTGGGCTTAGAAGCATTAAGGACAGAGTAGGTGGCAGAGAGCAATCCCAAGAGGCCCTCAGTCCTAACAACGGGAGGGGAGGCAGTGCTTGTAAAAGTAGGTGGGGAAGATAAGCCAGAGCGAGTTGGGCAAATCGAGGTGGAAGGACTAGGGGGCGGAGAAGAAGTAAAAATGGGGGGACTTAATGTATACATCATTTGGCCCAATGGGACCAGAGGGGATGTCAGCAGGTGTGTGGGTGAGGAGTTGAATAGTGAACAAAGCCCCAGGGTCTCTTCCTGAAATGTTAAGTCTCAGACCCCAAGTTTTTCCTGTGTCATATCCTGAAGCTTTTTTTCCCTGATCTGTAAATTTAGTAATAAGTGGATTGCAAGGTGGGCCAGTGCAAAGGTGGCTCATCTCACCCCTGCCAGTTCTGCCCCCCATCCCAGGGAGGTAGATTCCAGGGCCTGTCACACCATTATGAGATCTTGGAATGAGGACCCAGTCCACCAGAATGTGCCAGTGGTTTCATATCCCCAACTGGTGCAATAGTAGTCTCCTGGTCTTCCGCGCTTAGTCTTTTGTTGGTGATTATGCCCATGGCCTGGGCAGACGTAAATGGTCAGAGTCCAGGCATGTGATCTAGGACCAGGGTGCAGATAGCTGAAGGAAGGGAAGAGTGTCTGGTCATTGGGTTCCCATTCTCCCTCAAATATGGCACAAAGATCCACTCAAAGGTCGGGGTACCAGGTGTTTGGGGGTGCTACCTTAGAGGTGGATTTAAGCACCATACCGGTGGCAGGATTGGTAATTACCCAAGTTAGATTTTGAGGCAGGTGGGGGTTGTGTGCTGAGGCACAGACCATGGCCTGCGCCTTGCTGGCTAAAGCTTTAATGTGCCCCCAGAGTACTGGGCAGACCCAGTGTTGGGGTCATCATCACCTGGAACGTTCTGGCCCTCCTCTGTATGGATGGTCATCGATGGTCAGGTCTCTCATCTGTTGTGTAGGTGGGACCAGCTGGTTCTAGGGCATGTGTCATAGGGCTGCCTTCCCCATGGGTCAGGTTTCTGGTTTTGTCACCATCTCTGAGGCCAATATCTCTGGAGTCGGCTGCATCACAGGCAACTCATGTTTTGGGCCAGGATCCAGATGGGGGCTGGAGCATTATCTGGAAAGACACAAGCATAGCCTTGCCCTTGTGTTAGCAATAAGTGTGGGCCCTTCCACTCTCCTGTGAGGGAGTCCTTCCATCTCACCATGGGGGCGGGAGTGGGATGAGTGAATGCCCCCCAATGCTTTATTGCTGATGGGAGGCCATTGGAGTCAAATTTTAGAAAATTTAGGACAAATAGAGCTTGTTGTATAACAAAATTTGGATCCTTATAGCAGAGCCTTTGTCATTATCTCCCCCTATTTTCTGTATTTGTTTAATGAGCATTTGATGGGAGTGCTCAATGATTCTTTGGCCCTGAGGGTTATAGGGGATGCCAGTGATGTTTTGAATATTCCACTCAGTGCAGAAGCGGCAAAAAACATGGACGTGTAACAGGGGCCATTATCTATTTTTAATAGCCAGGGAACTCCTAAAAGGACCATGGCATATTTAATGGTTTTTATGGCATGGGAGGCAGTCTCACCAGAGCAGGCCAAAGCAAAGTGGCAGCAGAGTAAGTATCAATATGATGAACGTATTTTAGTTTACCAAAAGGGGAACAAAAAGTTACGTCCATTTGCCAAATCTTATTAGGACCGAGGCCTCTGGCGAGATTTCCAGCAGGTTATAATGGCCCCAGGGGCACAGGGAGGCACATGAGAAGTGCGCATGGACCAGATGTTTGCAGCTCTGAATTGGCAAAATAAGTAGGAGCCTATGTATAGCTTGGGGAGAAAGATAGAAATGGGCGTGTAAGTCCCTGGCTTGTTGTAAGAGAGCAGGATCCAGGGTTTCATTCATCACTAGTCTGTCAATGGTAACATTGCCTTCTGCCAGAAGCCCTGGAAGATTGGTAAGAGAGTGCAGGTGTTGAACATACCAAGGGGTGGAGTGTTGCTCAAGCAGCAATTGCAAAGAGGAGAGCAATAGATCAAGGGGGCTATGGTGAGGTCTGAAGGCTGCAAATGCCAGATTTTGTATAGTTTGGATCACATAGGCACCATCAGAAAATGTATTGCATGGGGTTGTGGGGAAGTCTTGAAAGACTTATAACATAGTGGACAACTCTCCAGATTGTACTGATCCTTGAAAGGAAAAGATTTTTTGTGAAGAGAGCTGTCCCTCATGGAAGACGATATAACCAAATTTATGTCTGCTAGAATCTGTGAAGATTAGAGGAGCCTCAGGAAGGGGATTGCGTTTTGGAAATGCCTGGGGAAATAAAGACAAGGGAAGCTGTTTTATTCCTTGGAGGAGTCTATGCTGGGGGCAATGATTATCATAATTTTCCTGATAAGTTAGTAGGAGAGTCTGAAAGCCAGAGTTGTCAAGAAACAGTGCTTGGAACATGGGGAGTGGAAGAGGGAGGACCAATGACTCTGGGTCATGGCCATACAGAAGGCAGGAGGTTTGAACGAGCTTTAGGGCCATTATTGCCCAGGCCTCAATTATAGGAGTGATTTTATGCAACTGACTCCAAGAAGAGTGGACCCATATCAATGGTCCCTGAGCTTGCCAAAGTGCTCCCTTAGGGGTTTTTTTTTGTTGGAATGACTAAGGCCTGGAAAGGCTGTCCAGGTTATATCCTATTAATGAATGCCTGAGACAATTGTGTATTTATTATTGTTATAACACATCGAGCCTCAGGTGAGACCTTGCAGTGGGGTGGAGGCTGTATCAGTGCCCTGCAAGAGGTCAAAGAGTGGTGTAAGCTCTTCTGTGGACATGGGTAGAAAGCTCCATATCCAATTTATGTTGCCACAGAGGGTCTGTGCCTCAGAAAGGGTTATCTTATCAGGTAAGGTAAGACCAGGGGCTATAGGGCAGATGACATCTGGGATAGAATGGCCCAGAAAGGTATATGGGGCACATAACTGAATTTTATCTGTAGCAATAGTGAGGCCCAGCGCTCAGAGATTTAAGTTTTTGAAAGATTCCTTGTAGGCTCTTAGGGTCCTTATGGGCAATAAAAATGTCATCCATATAGTGTAAGATATACACCTCAATCAACAAAGGCCTGCATGCATGGGCCACATAATATTGGCAAATGGTAGGGCTGTTTTTCTTGCCTCGTGGAAGGACCTTCCATTGATAACATTGGACTGGGAGATTATGGTTGGTGGTGGGCACAGAAAAGGCAAAATAGGGCTTGTCATCATCATGGAGAGGGATAGAGAAACAACAATCCTTAATATCTATTATAATAAATGCACCTTCTTTAGGAATGGCAGTTGGGTGAGGCAATCCCAGTTGCATGGCTCCCAAGGGCTCCATGTAGTCATTAATAGCCCTTAAGTCATATAAAAGTCTCTATTTCCTCGACCTTTTTTGAATAACAAAAATAGGAGAATTATGGGGGCTAAGAGAGGGCTCAGTATGACACAAGGATAATTTTTCTTGGACCAAAGCAATCAAGTGGGTTAGCTTATGTGAAGAAAGAGGACACTACTCCACCCATATTGGAGTTTTCATATTTCAGGTCAATTTAATGGGGGGTGGTTTGGGCAATGGGGCAGTGGCCATTAGAATTGGGGGTGAGGATGGGGTGCATTTCTTGTGCACTGGTTAACAATGCAATCATCATAAAAGGCTTTGTCATCAGTGGTCAGAACAACATCCATGCTAGTAAGAATATCCTTCCCCCACAGATTATGAGGAAGTCCTGCAGCTAAAAGCAGCTTGACTGCTCCATTGTTGCCATCCAGATTAGTCCAGACCACAGGGCGTTGGACCTATTGGGTATTTTGTAAGCCTCCAACCCCTTGTATAGGAGGTCCCAGCTTGCAGTGCCAGTAAGGCAATGCCTCTTCCTGTCTAATTATTGTGACATCGGCTCTAGTATCAATTAAGGCTTTAAATTTATGTCCATCCAGGGTAAGTTGCATTCTAGGCTTATGTAGATCAATAGGCACTGTCCATTGGACATGGGGTATGGGAGCCTCTATTTCCTCTCTTTGGGGCAGGGCTGTGAGGTGCCCTGCTCACCGTTTAAAGGACCCTTTTGTATGGGGTTACCATCCACGTCCACCTTAGATCTGCACTCTCTAGCCCAATGAAAGCCTTTATGGCACCTCAGACATTTTGAAGGAGAAAGTTGACTTTTCTTAACCTCTTCAATGAGTTTGTTAGGACAGGTGAGAGACCAATGGCCCTGTCCCCCACAAGTCCATCATTTATTTTTGTCTATATTCATCGGAGACTGTTGAGTGGTTAGAGCCCCTGTGAGAGCAGTGGCATTGGCTCGAGCTGTACCCACGTCTTGACAGGCCAGGATCCAGTCAGTTACATCTCTGTGCCTAACGGGTCCTATGGCCAGGTGACACTCAGTAGAGCAGACTTCATATACAAAATCTTTAAGCAAGGCATCAGCAGCCCCCTGATGACTGATTTTCCTGTATACACTCTGTTGGCATCTCTCAACAAAGTCAGAGAAAGGCTTGCCTGGTTTCTGTACCAGTTTTGTTAATTTGGTATCACTGCATGCTGGCATAATTCGAAAATTGTGCAGCACGCAGAGTTGGACCTGTTCAAAATAGCAAAGAGGCCCTTGCACTTGAGCCTGGAGAGATTCAAAATTGCCATGCCCTACTAGGGCATCAAACCCTATATTTTGAACATTGGCGCATCTATTGCGCTCTGCTTGTTGTTCACACTCATCTTGATAAGCAGCCTTCCATAAGAAGAAATCACCTCCCTGCAAACAGGCACGGGCAATATGCTGCCAATCATAGGGGGTATTGGCCGCATGGCTGATTGTATTTGAAAGTTGACTAAACCAGGGGGAATGTATACCATCCTCAAGTGCCTCCTTGCACAATTTTTTTAAGGTGTCATGGGAATATGGATTCTAGACATTTGGGTTTTGTTGGCCCTGAGCAATCATAACAGGGAAGAACTGCAGGATGTTGTACTCCAAACCAGACAGAAAGGAGGGTGGGGGAAGGGGCTTCCAGTCTTCCTCTCCAAGAGAGGGGTAAAGGGGAGGGCTCCCCCACAACTGGCATGGGTCGGAGGCAGATGGCTAACACCCTGTAACGGTGGAGCAGAGGGTGGGGTGACTTCCTGCTTTTTACTAAGGGAGCCCTCAGACACTAGTCTCTCATCTTCTGAATCCTCAGCAGTAGACATTGCCTTTTTGTCAGAGCAAGGCTCTTCAAGTTTCACCTTGACCGGGAGTGCTTGGGGCGAGCCGTCCACAGTGTCCTGCTGTTGAATTTGTCTATCTCCTTTAAAATAAGATCATCTTGTTCAGGGGCATCAGGGAACTCCCAACAGAGAGGCCAGAATGGCAGTTACAGTGGGGCAGAACGTGCAGATTGTAGGCCTCCCTCCTTGACCTCTTCCTTTCTAGCTAAGAATAACACACGAGCCCATTGTTCAGGACCCCAACAGCAGGACTCCGCAAACCAAGGGGCAAGAGCTAAAACTTCATCTGGTACTTTGGCTACATCCTTTTCTGTTACCTTAATTCACCTGATCTTGAGGAGAGAAACCAATGCTGTGGCATGGGGGCTGGCAGTGGCTGGATGACTATTCCCATTCTGGAGGTCACTCACCCTGCAAGATGTACCCAGAGGGACTCAGAAGCTGTTTAAGGAGAAGATCGGTGGAGACAGGAGTGACACACCAAACCAAAGACTGTGAGCCAAAAGAGCAGGAATGCAAGAATGATGAAAGCAAACACCCATGGAGAAAGGGGAGAAAAAGACGGCATTCCATGCTCAAACCCTAGTCCATGAGGGCCCCACGTTTGGGCACCAGCTGTGGCCCTCGTTCTGGCTACCTTCAAGGTCACCGCTGCCGCCTGATCCCAGACCTCAGGGCTGATGAGGAGGCTGTGTCAGCAGAGCCACATTCAGACACAGGAGACCAGGTTCAGTGATGCAGATCTACTTTATTGAGGAAACAGGGAGCTTATATAGGGTTCTTAAGTCAACCAGGAGAGAATACAATGATCAGGTCATACATGGACAGACAGCTTAAATTTCGGGTTACAGTTTCATTTTACTGATCAGGACTAGTATTCCTGTAAATCATGTGATCAGTCCTGTGAGGGAGGGGTGGTTGGTTCCAGCATATATCTTCTTGATTTATTGCTCCTTTGATCAGAATGAAGTGGCCCTCTTTATCTCTTCTGATTAGTTTTAGTTTAAAGTCTGTTTCGTCAGATAATAGAATTGCTATGCCTACTTTTTCTTAGTACCATTTGCTTGGTATATTTTTTTTCCATCCTTTCACCTTAAAGTAGTGCCTATCCTTGAAAGTGAAATGGGTTTCTTGCAGACAGCAAAATGATGGGTTTTGTTTCTTAATCCATTCAACTAGTTTGTGTCTTTTCACTGGGGAGTTTGGTCCATTGATATTTAAAGTTATTAATAAGACGTATTGATTCCTGTCATTTTTATTTCTGCTCCCCTTCTTGGTGTAACTGCACATTTCCACAGTTATACCTACATTAAGTTTCTTTCTGTTACCCCTTGGATATAGTCATTCCTTTCTTCAGCTCTTTGTATTGCTTCAAGAACTCTCTGAAGGGCTGGTTTTGTGGACATGAATTCCTTCAGCCTGTTCATGTCATGGAAGATTTTTCTTTCCCCTTTGACTATAATAGACATTTTGGCTGGGTATAGTAATC
>NW_008335054.1:1607473-1616321 GCF_000622305.1 Nannospalax galili
TTCATTCATCCTATTGGTGAGGCTTTCTCCTGTCCTTTCTAATTGGCTTACTGAGCCTTTCACTTCCTTCTTCATTTCAGACTGACTATTCTTCAATATTTCTAGCTCTTTTCTGAATTCATTCAGAAGTTTATCCCTATCTTCTTTCAGTTCTTTTATTTCTTTGTGTGTTCTTTAAATTCGCTGAATTCTTTTATCATGTTCATAATTATTCTTTTGAGTTCTATGTCCTGCATTATCTCCAGGGGGTTCTTATTGTACTCCTCTAGAGTATCATTTGTATTTGGTGGCAATGTGGTGTTTTGGTTTTTCATGTTATTATTTTTTCTCTGTGATTTTGACGTGAATTTCTTTTGTAGTTTCTGATTCTTGTGTGAGACTCAAGCCATCGAGTTTAGGTCTGCTTCTTTTTGTGAATGTTATGTGTCTTTGTAGTTTACTTTTTGGGCATGAAAGGCTGATTCTTCTAAGCTTCCAGCTCTCTCTTTTGATTTTTATATCGGAGTGGCCAGATTGCTTTTGTCTTCAGGAGTTCCCATGGAAGCCCAAGTCAGATGAGGATCAGATGCTCTCAGGCTTTCTCCTAAGGTCTGGATCCCTCCAGGATAGATTTTGGGGGTTGGACTGGCCTGGGAGCTGGGCCCAGGAAAGATGCCACCCAGAGATGCAAAGGAAGATAGGGGCGGGAGGAAGCTCCAAGGGCCCCTGGGGACTGCACTGAGGAGCTGGGTTGGTCTGGATGCAAAGGACCAGGAAGAAGAAAGGTCAGCCCCAGCATCCAGGAAAAAGGCTTGTAGGTTGTGCAGACCCAGGGAGGCAGAGGAAGGTGAGGGTGGGGCCAGGCCCAGAGTGCCCTTGGTGACCTGTGAAGAAACTGTGTTTCTCTGGATGTACAAGATCAGGAAGCAGTGGTGATTCCCCAGGTGTTTGGGGTGCCAAGACAAGGAACGAAACAGGACCCAGGCTAGGAGGAGAGACCTGCCGGGGAGATGGGAGGGTGAATGAGGCTGGGGGAGTCAAGGCGCAGAGGGCACGAAAAACTTACCCCAGAGTGAGGCCTGCAGGTCAGAGAAAGGCCTGTGGGTAGTGCAGACCCAGGGAAGCAGCTTATTGGTAATTTTTAAAAGGCAGGCAGATCTCTGTGAGTTCAAGACCAGCCTGGTCTACATAGTGAGTTCCAGGACAGCTGGGACTACAGGGAGACCCTGTCTCAAAAAGATCAAAAAAGAAAAAACCAAAATATATTTTTCCCAGTACTCAGGAGGCAGAGACAGGTGGATCCTCTGTGAGTTTGAGGCCAGCCTGGTCTATAGAGTGAGTTCCAGGCATCTGGAGCTACAGGGAGATGCTGTCTCAAAAAGACCAAATATATTTATATATTTTTAATTGAATTTTTGTGTATTTCATTTACAATGTCTTAATCCTCTTTATACCCCCTTTCCCATTTTCATCATCCCATACCCCCCCCCACTAGACTTCATGAAGTCTTTCATTTATGTTAAGGCCTATGGAGTGAAATTAGTATTCCCTAGTGCCCCTCAGTGCAATAGATTCTTACAGGTTACTGGGATGTTGATCATATGAACTTACAATAGTGTCATGCAAACTCAAACAGACAAAAACCTAGCATAGAACTGTGGGAATGTGCAGCAGGTCCTTATCTTAGCTGGAGAACTATCGGACAAATGATTACTACTAGATGAGAAAGAACTGATCTTCAAGGGAGTGACTCTAGTTGGCTGACTAGATCCCACTGGGTGAAGTTGCTATCTAGGGTCTTTTGTGGTTTCATATTAATGTTAGGATGTTTCTGTTTTAGTAAAAACATAGCTGGAATTTTTGTTGAGATTGCAGTAAATCTGTAAATTGTTTCTGGTAGGATGGTCATTTTCACAATTCTAATTCTACCAATCCATTTGTACAGTGGATCTTTCCATCTTCTAGTGTCTTCTGCAATCTCTTCCTGCGAAGACTTAAAGTTTTCATTTAGAGGTCTTTAACATATCTGAATATGTTTATTTCTGCACATTTTTGAGGCTAATATGAATGGGAGTATTTGTATGGTCTATTTTTCTGACTGCTTCATATTGGCATATAAATTTCTAGTGATTTTTGTAAACTGATTTTGTGTTCTGCCACTTTGCTAAAAGTGTTGATCATTTCTCAAAGCTTTCCCGTGGAATTTGTTTGGATCTCTTATGTATAGTAACATCTCCTCTGAAAATAGGGATAATGTGACCTCTTCTTTTCCAATTAGTACACCTTCAATTTCCTTCTCTTGTATTACTGCTCTAGCTAGAGTTTCAAGCACTATATTGAAAAGGAGTGGGAACAGCGGACAGCCCTGTCTCATTCCTGATTCGAGTGTGAAGGCTTCAAGTTTTTCTCCATTTAGAATGATGTTGGCTGTTGGTTTATCATATGTAGTCTTACTTGTGTGGAGATATCATCCTTCCAACTCAGTTCCCACTAGGATTTTTATCATGGAGGCATATTGGATTTTGTTAAAGACTTTTAGTGCAACTATTGAAATATTGATGTGGTTTCTTTTCTTTTGTATTTAAGTCAGTTATTTTACAATGTATTTCATCTATTGACTTGTGTTTCTTTAACCATCCCTAAATCTCTGGGGAATCAACTTGATCATGGTAGATCATTTTTCTTATGTGTGTCTGTATGTGGTTTTTAAGTATTTTACTGAGAAGTTTTGCATCTATGTTCATTTGGGGTGTTATCTGTAGTGTTCTTTATTTTATGTGTCTTTTTCTGGTTTTGACATTAGAGTAATGCTGGTTTCATAGGGGACTTTGGGAGTTCTCTGTTTCTTTCTTTTTGAAAATTTAAGCTGTATTGATTGTAGATCTGTTTTGATGTTCTGATAAAATTCTGCTGTGAATCCATCTGTGCCTGGACATTTTTTATTTGGGAGACTATATTTGTGTTTCAATCTCTTTATTTATTGTGGGTCTATTTAAGTTGTCTCTTGTTGGTTTAACTTTGGTAGTGGTTGGATTGAATGTAGAAATTAAACCATTTATTTTTCAGTTTTCTAATTTAACAGAGTAAAGGTTTTAAAAGTAGTTCTTTATGTTTGGGATTACTTTGGTGGCCATTGTAATGTTTCCCATTTCATGTCTAATTTTGTTGGTTTGTTTGCTTTCTTTTCAGTTAGTAGGGCTAATTGTTCTGTCTGTCTTGCTTATCTTTTCAAAGAACCAGCTCTTAGAATCACGAATTCTTTATATTGTTTTCTTTGTTTCTATTTTATTGATCTCTGCTCTGGTTTTTATTATTTCATCTCATCTGCTGAGTTTGGGTTTGGTTTGTTCTTGTTTTCCAGATTCTTGAGTTGTATTGTTAAGTCCTTTATTTGTGATTTTTTTAAGGAGGGTATTCATAGCTATAAACATCCCTCTTAGGACTTCTTTTAAGGTGTCCCAGAGGTTTTGATGAGTTCTGTTTTAATTAATTTCCAAGAATATTTTTGTTTATTTATTGATTCTCCTTTGACCCATTCATCATTCAGTAGTGTGCTGTTTACTCTCCATGAATTTTTGTAGTTACTAGAACTCCTTTTGCTGTTGGTTTAAGTTTTATTGCATTGTGGTCTAATAGAGTAACTGGGATTATTGTTTTGTTGTATTTGCTGAGGTGTGTTTTGAGCCCTAGGATGTGGTTCATTTTAGAGATGCTTCCATAGACTGCTGAGTAGAATGTGTATTCTTTGGTGATTGGGTGGAATATTCTGGATGTCTGTTTTATAATATCATTTAATTCAGATGTTTCTTGGTTTATTCTTTGTCCAGATAACCTGTATATTGGAGAAAGTGTGTTACTGAAGTCACTTACTATTACTGATTTGGGGTTAATCTTTATGAAATTGAGTGCAACAGAATTTAGTACATATATATTCATGATTGTAATGTCTTCTTGGTTATTATTCCCTTGATCAGAATGAAGTGGATTCATCACTTCTAATTAATTTTAGTTTGGAGTCTATTATTGGGATGGCAATGCCTGTCTATTTCTTCATACCATTTGCTTTGTATATTTTTTTCCACATTTTCACTCTAAGGTGGTACCTGTCTTTGAAGGTAAGATGATTTCATTATAGACAAAAAAGACATGTATTGGTTACTGTCATTTTATTTTTTCTTTGTGATCTTACTCCTATTTTTTTTCTTATAATTATAGCCTCATTTATTTTTCCACAGATTCTTGAGTATTGCTATTCCTTTATTCTGTATTTTATATTGCTTCAAGTATTCTCTTTGGGACTGGTTTGGTGGACATGAATTCTTTCAATCTATTTATATCACTGAAGATTTTTCTCTCCTTTCAACTATGATAGATAGTTTTTCTGGGTAAAATAGTCTGGTTTGATATCTCTGTCATTTAGAACTTGGAATACATTCCTTCAGACTCTTCTGGCTTTTATAGTTTGCATGGAAAAGTCACCTGTTATTCTGATGGGTTTTCATTTATATGTAACTTGTCATTTTTCTCTTGCAGCTTTCAGTGTACTCTCTTTGTTCTGTGCATTTAGTGTTTGTACTGTGATATTCCTTGGTGAGTCTCTTTTGTGGTCTTGTCTATTTGGTATTCTGTGTCCTTCTTATATCTGTCGGTGTAGTTTTCTTCTCCCTGTTGAAGATCTCATCAGTACCATTGACCTGATATTCTCCTCCTTCCCCTATGCCTATAATTCATATATTTGTTTTTACTTATGCTCTATAGCTCCTAGATATTACATTCCATTCCTTTGTTTATTTGTTTAATTTTCATATTCTTTGCTTGAGCAGTTCAATTGTCCAACTTTATCAACAAGTCTCAATATTCTGTTTTCCATTCAACTAATTCTGCTGGTAAGACTTTCATCTTTCTTTTCTAATAGGTTTGTGAAGTTTTTCAATTCTCTCTTCATCTTAGTTTGGGTTTTCTTCAAATGAATTCACTTTTCAAATCCTGAGTTGTCTTTGTCATTTCATTCACCCATATATTTGTGTTTTCTGGGCTTCAGTCAGTAGTCTATTCCTATCCTTTTTGAGTTCCTTGAGTTGTTTGTGTCTTCTTTAAAAATTCTTGAATTTTTGAATCATGTTTATGATTGGTCTTTTCAGTTCTGTGTCCTATGGGTCCTCTGAGTAGTTCTCATTGTAGAACACTTCTGTAGGACTGGTGGGGTTTGGTGGGAGCATGTGATCTTACCTTTTCATAGTATTTGTGTTTTTGCATAGTGACCTGGACATGTTGACTTCTCTATGTGTGTGTGTGTGGGGGGGTATTAAATTCTAGCCTGCCTTTGTTGAGCAGAAGTTCAGTTCTGTTTATATTGCTGTCATAGCTTGGTTGATTTCTGATCAAGTATGAATAGATAGTTGATCTGTGCTTCAAGTTTTCACTTTTGAGTTTTATTAAGGTTGATTCCAGTCTGGTCCAGTGTGCCAAGTGGGCAAACAGCTAGAATTGAGGATGGAGATTGTGAAGGAGTATGTGGTTTCTAACTAGCTCCCTGGGTTTTTCAGGCTACAGGAGCAGTGGGTTCCTGTCCTAGTCCCAGAGAATAAAGACAGTAGTTGGCCTTTAACTTGCCATTGGGTTTTGATGTTAATTTTTATATTTTAATAAAATTTTTCACCAAAATGTTTCTTTTCACTTAATTATGTTTAATTCCTCCTTTAAAAAAAAACTCTTGACTATGTCATGTGTCTATCTAATGAATTCAATATGTTAATTGGGGAACTGAAAGTCTGCCATCTATTTCCTCTGCTTACAGCACAGTGCTCCTTCCCATTTTTAAGGTAGCTATGTAGCAAGAGAGCTTCAGTGGGTACCTGAAAATGAAGAAACCATGAACCCCAAATACGTTTTTCCCTATGCACACATATCAGTGATCAAGTTCATTTGACCATAAGATATTAGATATTAGAAATGATAATGAATTAAACAATCACAACAAAATGCTATAATGAAAAGTCTCTAAACCTTGGGTTTCTTTTTTTTCTGAAATTCAGTAGTGATTGTTTTCAGAAAAAGGCTGACTGTGAACCACTGACAGGATAGAAGACAACGAATCAAGGCTGGGGACACTAGCACATCTGTCTTTCCTCTGCCTTTTTTCCTGCCTTCATTATCTACCTGTATTTCTGTTCACATTCTTCGACTTATCCATCATAACTCTGACCTCAATAACTTTATCTATAGAGATTCCTTCAGAACAAAGTTGTTGATTGGTACTTTTAAAGAAAGTATTTCTTCTGGTTTGGGAAGGTAGTCTAGGGATTTGGAGTTAAGGAGTTAAGATCCAGCCTGTAATAGAGGCCTGCAGGGAGAGACAATGATGAGAGGTATCAGTAGCTAGTCCTCCTGAGGTAAATGAGGAGGCTGAGCCTCCCTGTGAGAAAGGCAGGCAGGGGACTGGGTGGGGGTGGAACCCTTTGTAAGGGAGGCCAGCAGGGGACAGATTGAAGATGGGTGAGAGAGATGAGGGAGGGAGGTAGTGAGCTTGATCCAATTTGCCAGAGACCTGGCTGAGTAGGTCTGTCTGCCTGATCCTGGGGCTGGGAATTTGGCCATGGAGGGGCATCCTGGGTGAGATCTTAGTGATCTATGGTAGGGTGGGTGGTTAATCTGGTTTGGGAAGATAGTCCAGGGATTTAGAGTTAAGGAGTAAGAGCCAGCCTGTGATAAAGGCCTGCAGGGAGAGACAGTGATGAGAGGAATGGGGTAGCTAGTCCTCCTGTGAAGAGTGGGTTGACCTAATAACAATGGCCAAGAAGTACCTTAAAAAGTTCTCAACTCCTTAGTAATTAGATAAATGCAAATAAAAAACACTTTAAGATTTTATCTTACTCCAGTCTGATTGGCCAAGATCAACAGAGTGAAAGACTCCAAGTGCTGGCAAGGATGTGCAGAAAGGGGAACACTCATTCACTGCTGGTGGAAATGCAAACTTGTGCAACCATGATGGAAAACAGTATGTCGAACCCTCAAAAAACTAAAATTGAACCTACCATATGATCCACTGATACCACCCCTTGGCATATACCCAAAGGACTCATCGTAGTGTAGAGACACCTGTACATCCATGTTTGTTGCTGCTTTCTTCACAATAGCTAAGGAATGGAAACAACCTAAATGTCCCTCAACTGACAAATGGTTAATGAAAATGTGGTATATCTACTCAGTGGAGCTAGGGTGTTATACTAAATAAGGTAACACAAAGGCAGAAAAGCAAGTGACAAATGTTTTCCCTCATTTGTGGATTATAGCACCAATCCCTTATATGTGAGTGTATAAATTCTGAAGTAACAAACACCAGAAGCCAGGTAAAGGCGAAGGATACATGGAGGTAAAGGAAAAGAAACAACCTGAAAGGGAGATAGTAGGGAACAGATGCTACCTGAGGGAGGCGGGAAAATTGTAAGTAATTGGCAGGGAGGAGAGGAGAGAGGGGCATGCAAGGGAACATGGTGTGGGGGAGGGAAGGAAGTCAGGAACAGAAGGATGGCAGGAGTTGGGAGGCGTTGAGGGAGGATGGGAATGGTGGAGGCACTGTGATTAGGAAGGGAGGGAGGCTGAATGGGAAGAAAAAGATTAGAGATAAGTGAATCTTGGGGACTAGGAAACCTAAAAGGAAAAGTGATGCCCTAGAAACCCTATGTGAAAGGCACGTAGAATGTTCGAACATTAATGCATATGCATACCTAGGAGCTGCTTGGAAGGGAATGAAGTGCGAGATAGAAGGGATCTCCCTTAGCGTGACAAACATGTCATATAGCACTCATCAAAGAAGTTTTCTTTTTGCAACAAATGGAGGCTACCGCAAAGTTGCACATCTGGTCAGGCATAAAGAACATGCACCTGGGGATGCCCAGTATTAGGTGACACATCTGCAGTCAAATCTCTACAACCAAGGCTCATGGAACATAGTGGAATAAGGAGTAGAGAGAGGGCTAATGCACCCCTCAACTTCACCAGTGAGGCTTCCATGTACATCAGAGTGTGTTGCACACAGAAGGCCTCAACTGGCCAAGTTTTGGAGACTAAGAGACTGTAGAGCGTACATGGGACTCCTGTATGAAACATCATCCACCCACAGCTCAGGGACCATTGAGGAAGAGGAGGCAAAAAGGATGTAAGAGCTAGGGTTGGTTCATGAATGAATGAGGTGGAGGTTTCTAGGCCACTGGAGGCTTGCTCATGTGGCAGCCAATGCGGGACCCATGTCAGCTCAATCAAACAAGGGCCCAAAGGGGAGGTGAGAAATAGGTGGCAGGTCATCACAAGATCAAGAACTATTTGAGACTGATTGCTGCTGAATGAGGGAGAGTGTGACTCACATACGAACACTGGATGGACTGACTAGACTCCAGTGGATGCATTTTCACTGAAAGACATTTGGGTAAAACACCTGAATGAATAAGACTCAGCATGTATGGCAAAGTGCTTAACGTTTGGTGGGGAGGTGGGGTGGATGGGGAAGGGGGTCTGGATGTGAGTGGGAAATATTGTGCGAAATTTTAAAAGCTCAATTTAAAAAAAGAAAAAGTATTTCTTCATATATTTTCCTCTGTGAAAACATACTAACACAAAATCACTTTAAAGATCCTTACGTCTTTGAAACTGTTAGATATTGTAAATGCAGGCTGGAAACTTCGGTAGACACTTCTAAAATCTAGATAGACAAGATGATTTTTTTAAATTATTTATTTAATAACCATATAATTAGAAGAAGCATTTCATTACAACACAATTGACATATTCAATAACGGTTTCCTGAGGTAGGATGCATCATTTTCAAAATTGGCTGTAAATTTTTAGGTTTACAGTTGAATTAATATAATTA
>NW_008335054.1:1616361-1622128 GCF_000622305.1 Nannospalax galili
TAAAAAAGATCTCCATTTCATTATTAAAATATACAGTTTCATACAGAAAAATTCATTTTTAATACAATTGACACTAAGATGCTCATGTGTTTCTAATCTCTATATATCTGATTATGACTAGTTACAGTTGGTTACTTTCTGAGCTCCTTGGAATCTGAGCATGGATATAAAGTCATCAGGTAGATTTCAGTGGTAATGTTTTTCACATCTACTAATAATTAAGGAGAAAATTTTTATGCTTTGAAGAATTATTTTTTTTGTTTATTTATGCACCCACTTCACAGGTAACACCCGCCCATAGCCTCCCTCCCCCCACTAATACTCTGATATCCCTGCTACTGTCTACTGTGTTTTTGGCACCCCCAGCCATTCCCCACTACTTGCCATTCTGGTAAATCTAGTCAGCCTATCTAGAGGTCTTTATTTTAGGAGGGTCAGTTGTTCCTCATCTGGCAGTAATCAGTTGTATGTATTCCTTTGGATAAGATTGGGCTCTGCTGTTCAATTTCCCGGTTCCATGTTGGGTTACTATCTGGGAATCCCTTTGGCCACCATGGTCAACAACTCAAAAGAAGGTATCACTTGTCTGGCATTGTTGCTTGTTATGTAGCCTTTAGATATACAAATGGACTCTTATGAAATTACATTGGCCCCTTTAATCTTTGGTTATGCATTATTTTTGGGTGTTTAAAGCCACACAGTTGTCCAGATAAAACAATTTATTTTTACTCTTAAGGTCATTTGAGGATACCTTCCTCAGGGGTCACATGGGCTTGGGAGGAGCCCCTGGCTCCTTTCTTTTGCCAGTTCCGCCTATGTGAAGATAAGTCAAAGGTCCTGCTTGACCACTGTTGGCTTCACTTGGAAGCATGGAGAAAATGATTCCTCTGTGTTGGCCCTCCTCTTTATAGACTGGACACTGGTTCAAATCCATCTGGTGGGGTCTCCTTTGCCTCCTTGATCAAGAGGACAGGTGACCCACCACTATTATAGGACATTTTGAGAGATGTTCATAGTCCTGTGGAACTAGTCAACCTAGGAGGGCAAGGAGCAAAAAGTGTCCTTTATGTCCCTCTGACCAAATTATTATAAACCTCAAAGTATGTCTGTTAAACACCCAAGAAGGTAAGTTCCACCAGTCTGGTATTTTTAATTACTGTGTGTCATGTAGATAAATCTTGGGCAAAGACCAGTTGTTCTCAGATAAACCTTACCTAGACATATATTTCTTGATCTGCTATGAATAATCTGTCAGTAGGTAGTAGGAGTAATATGGTTCTCTCTGGTTTTCAAAACTAACTAGGCATTGTTTATCTCTCACATTGTCTCACCCCTCCATCATGGTTTTCCCACTTAAGGTGCCCCCATTTCTCCCATTTCTCCTTACTAATATCCTTCTCCTAAGGTCCTACCTCTCTTGAGCTCCTTCTTTCCCTTTATCCCCCAGGTCCCTTGTATACCCTTCCCTCCCCCATCCCTTAAACTCACCCAATTTTTATCCATATCTTCCTTATTAAGGCCAGTTTCCTACTGTTCTTCTCTTAAGGTTATTTCTTTTCCTTTACCTCCTTGTTTCCTTTCCATTATCCTGGTTCCTGTAGTTATGTCTGTTTGCATACTTATTTATCAGAGTCTGGTTCTAGGATCCACATATGAGGGAGAACATATGTCGATTTTTTTTCTGATTCTGTATTACTCCACTTAGTATAACTGTTTCTAGTTCCATCTATTACCTGCAAATTTCATGATTTCATCTTTCTTTACTGCTGAGTAAAACTCCATTATATAAATGAACCATATTTTCATTATCTACTCATCAATTGAGGGACACTTAGGTTGCTTCCATCTCTTAGCTATTGTGAAAAGACCAGCAACAAACAAGGATGTACACGTGTCTCTGCAATAGGATGAGTTTTTTGGGTATATGCCAACAAGTTGTATAGCTGGGTCAAATGGTAGGTTCATTTGTAGTTTTTTAAGAGTTCTCCACACTGCTTTCCATAGGGGTTGAACCAGTTTGCAGCCCCACCAGCAGTGGATGAGTGTTCCCCTTTCCCCACATCCTCTCCAACATTTGGTACCATTTCTTCTCTTGATCTTAGCCAGTCTGATTGGGGTGAGGTGAAATCTTAAAGTGGTTATAATTTGCATTTCCCTAATTATTAGTGACGTTGAACAGCTTTTAAGATGTTCCATAGCCATCTTTACTTCTTCTTTTGAGAACTCTCTGCTCAGCTCCTTAGTCCATCTTTTAACTGGGTTGCTTCTTGTCTTGGTTCTCTGTTTTTTGAGTTTGTTATAATGTCTGATTATTAAACCTTGTCAGATATGTCACTGGTGAAAAATTTCTCCCATTCTGTGGGTTTTCTGTTTGCTTCCTTGGTTTTGCCCTTTGATGTACAGAAGGTTTTTAGTTTAATAAGGTCCCATTTTTTAATTCTTGCCCTTGTTTCCTGAGCAATTGATTTCCAGTTTAGAAAATCCTGTCCTACACCTATATCTTGTAAGTGTATTCCAATGTTTTCTTCTAACATTTTCAGAGTTTCAGGCTTTACATTGAGGTCTCTGAGCCATTTGGAATTTACTTTTGTGCAGGGTGAAAGATAGGTGTTTAGTTTCATTCTTCTACAAGTGGAGATCCAGTTTTGCCAACACCATTTGCTGAACATGCTGTCTTTCCTCCAGTGAATATTCTTGACCCCTTTGTCAAATATCAGGTAGCTGAAATTGTATTGGCTCATATTTGGGTCTTGAATTTTGTTCCATTGTTCTATGGGTCTATTTTTATGCAAGTACCATGTTGTTTTTATGACTGTATCTCTGTAATACAGCTTGAAATCTGGTATAGTAATCCCCCTGGCATTGCTCTTAGTGCTCATGGTTATTTTGGCTATCCAAGGTCTTTTGTGCTTCCATGTGAATTTTAGGATAGATTTTTTCCAATTCTGTGAAAAATGTCATGGGGATTTTGATTGGCATTGCGTTTAATCTATATATGACTTTTGGTAGGATGGTCATTTTCACAATACCAATTCTTCCCATCTATGAGCATGGGAAGTCCTTCCATCTTCTGATGTCTTCCTCGATTTCTTTCTTTAAATATTTAAAATTTTCATTATAGAGCTCTTTATTGTCTTTGGTCAGGTTTATTCCGAGATTTTTTTTTTTTTTTTTTTTTTTGTAGCTATTGTGAATGGGAGTGTTTCCATGTGCTCTTTCTCTGATTACTTGTTATTGGAATATAGAAAGGCTATAGACTTTCGTAGGATAATTTTGTAACCTGCCGCTATACTGAACATGGTAATAATTTCTAGGAGTTTTCCAGTGGAATTTTTGACGTCCCTTAGATATAATATCATATCATCTGCAAAAAGGGATAATTTGATCTCCTCTTTTCAAATTATTACTCCGCTAATTTCCTTCTCTTGTCTTATTGCTCTTTCAAGAGTTTCAAGTACTATGTTAAAGAGAAGTGGGGATAGTGAACAGAATTGTTCGGTTCCTGATTTCAACGGGAATGCTCCCAGTTTTTCTCCATTTAGAATGATGTTGTCTGTGGGTTTGTTATATATGGCTTTAATTATATTGAGGTATTTTCCCTCCAGTCCAATTCCCTCTAGGACTTTGAACATAAATGCATGTTGAATTTTGTCAAAGGCCTTCTCTGCATCTATTGAGATGACCATGTGGTTCTTGTCTTTGAGTCTATTTATATGATTTATGCCATTTATTGACTTACGTATATTGAACCATCCCTGCATCTCTGGGATAAAGCCAACTTGATCATGGTGGATGATCTTTTTGATGTGTGTCTGTGTGCGGTTTGCAAGTATCTTGCTGATAATTTTTGCATCTATGTTCATTAAGGATATGGGTCTATAGTTTTCTTTTTTGGTTGTATCTTTACCTGACTTTGGTATTAGAGTGATCCTGGCTTCATAGAAGGAATTTGGACGTTCTCCCTCCATTCCTATCTTTTTGAATAAAGTAAGTAATATTGGATGCAGATTTTCTTTAAATGTCTGATATAATTCTGCTGCAAATCCATCTGATCCTGGGCTGCTTTTAGTCAGGAGGTTTTGTATTACTGTTTCAATTTCTTTTTGTGTTATGGGTTTATTTAAGCTGTTAATCTCTTCTTGGTTTAGTTTTTGTGGTTCCCACGCCTTTAGGTATCCATACATTTCTTTTAGGTGTTCAAATTTAGCTGCATATAGGTTTTCAAAGTGTTCCCTTGTAATGTTCTATATCTTTCTGGTGTCTGTTGTGATGTTTCCCCTTTCATCTCTGATTTTGTTGATTTGGAGGTGCTATTTCTTTCTTTTGATTAACTGGACTAGCAGTCTGTAAATCTTGTTTATCTTTTCAAAGAACCAGCTCTTGGAATTATTGATTCTTTTTATTGTTTTGTTTGTTTCAATTTCATTAATTCCTGCCCTGATTTTTTGTTATTTCTTCTTGTCTGCTGGGTTTTAGTTTCGTTTGCTGTTGGTTTTCAAGTGTGTTGATTTGCAATGTTAAGTCATTTTTTTTTTTTTTTTGCGTTCTTTCCGATTTTTTGATGTAGGCACTTAGAGCTATAAACGTCCTTCTAAGGACCACTTTCTGTGTGTCCCAGAGGTTTTGTTTTGTTGTATTGTCCATTTCATTTAGTTCCAGGAATACTTTTATTTCTTTCCTAATTTCTCCTTTGTCTCATTCATCATTCAAGAGTATGTTTTTTAATCTCCATTTATTCATGTAGTTACTAGAGTTTCTTCCAGTGTTGATTTTAATCTTTATTGCATTGTGGTCTGATAGGATGCATGGAATTATTCCAATCTTTTTGTATTTGTTGAGGTTTGTTTTGTGCCCCAGTATATGGTCTATTTTGGAGAAAGTTCCATGGGGCACTGTATAAAAAGAAAGTATGTCCTTTGGTGCTTGGGTGGAACACTCGGTAGATGTCCGTTAAGTACATTTGATATTTGGTATTGTTTAATTCAGATGTCTCTCTGTTAACTCTCTGCCCTGTTGACCTATCTAATGGAGACAGTGGGGTATTGAAGTCACCTACTACTAATGAGTTGTGGTTAAATGGGGGCTTAAAGCCCTGTAGTATTGTTTTTATGAAGTTGGGTGCACCAGAGTTTGATGAATATATGTTCATGATTGTAATATCATGTATGAGTTTGTGCATTCTGTCACCATTGCTCTAAGTTTATATGAACAAGTTCCCAGCTGCCTGGAAGAGTCTGCTCCCTTGTAGACATCCACCACCCCTGGCTCTTACAGTCTTTCCACTCCCTTTTCCACAATGGTCCCTGAGCCCTGCATAGCAGAGGTTTAATATAGGAGTCCTAGCCAGCAACACACTCTCTTCAGTTTCTTATTCTCTACATTTTGACCAGAATCCATTCACATAGTCTGTATCTTGATTGGGGAGTTCAGTCCATTAATATTTAAAGTTATTAGTGAAAGATGGGTATTGAATCCTGTCATTTTTATTTCTGTTTACGTTCTTGATATAGCTGTACTTTTCCACAGTTATACCTTCATTGGATTTCTTTCTGCTATCCCTTGGGTATAGTCATTCCTTTCTTCAGCTCTTTGTAATGCTTCAAGAACTCTCTGAAGGGCTGGTTTTGTGGACATGAAATCCTTTAGCCTATTTATGTCATGGAAGATTTTTCTTTTCCCTTCAACTATAGTAGACATTTTGGCTGGGCATAGTAATCTGGGTTGGCATCTGTGGTCATTTAAAACTGGGAATACTTTGGTCCAGGCT
>NW_008335054.1:1622304-1626196 GCF_000622305.1 Nannospalax galili
TCTTGTATTTGTATGGGCATGTCTTTCTTTAATTTGGGGAAATTTTCTTCCACGATTCTGTTGAAGATCTGGTCCATGCCATTGTCTTAGGGTTCTTCTCCTTCCTGTGTGCCTATGATTCATAAGTTTGGTCTTTTTATCATGTCACACAATTCCTGCATATTCCATTCTTGTGATTTCTTAAATTTTTCATAATCTTTGCTTGTGTGATCTAGTTCATTCACTTTATCTCCTAGTCTTGATACTGTTTCCATTTCATTCATCCTATTGATGAGGCTTTCTCCTGTCATTTCTAATTGGCTTACTGAGTGTTTCACTTCCTTCTTCATTTCAGCCTGAGTATTCTTCAATATTTCTAACTCTTTTTTGAATTCATTCAGAAGTTTATCCCCATCTTCCTTGTGTTCTTTGATTTCTTTGTGTGTTCTTTAAATTCACTGAATTCTTTCATCATGTTTATAATTGTTCTTTTGAGTTCCATATCCTGCATTATCTCCAGGGGGTTCTCATTGTATTCCTCTAGAGTATTATTTGTATTTGGTGGGGATATGTTAGTTTGGTTTTTCATGTTATTATTTTTTCTCTGTGATTTTGACATGTGCATTTCTTTTGTAGTTTCTGATTCTTGTGTGAGACTCAGGCCTTCAAGTTTAGGTCTGCTTTTTTTGGTGAACTTTATGTGTCTTTGTGGTTTACTTTTTGGGCATGAAAAGTTGGTTCGTCTAAGCTTCCAGTTTTCTCTTTTGATTTTATATTGGAGTGGCAGTATTGCTTTTTTCTTCAGGAGTTCCCACAGAGGCCCAATTCAGGTGAGGGTCGGATGTTTTCAGGCTTTCTCCTAAGATCTGGATCCCTCCAGGAACGATTTTGGCGTCAATAATTTGGGGGTTGGACTTACCTGGGATCCTGGCCTAGGAAAGATGCTGGTCTTGGGCAGCTGGTAGCCTTGCCACCCAGAGATGAAAGGCAGAGGGGGCGGGAAGAGGCCCCAAGGACTCCTGGGACTGTGCTGAGGAGCTGGGTTCGTCTGGATGCAAAGCATCAGGGAGAGGAAAGGTCAGCCCCAGGGTCCCAGAAAGAGGCTGGTGGGTGGTGCAGGCCCAGAGAAGCTGAGGGAGGTGAGGGCAGGGCCAGGCCCAGAAGCAGTGCTCCTGGGGCCCAGGAAAGTCACTATATTGGTCTGAATGAAAAGGATCACTAAGCAGTATTGATTCCCCAGTTGTCTGGGGCCCCAAGACAAGGAATGGGGCTGGTCCCAAACTCGGAGGAGAGAAAGATGGCAGAGATGGGAGAGTGAATGAGGCTGGGGGGTCAAGGCATAGAGATAACGATGGACTTACCACAGAGAGAGACCTGCGGGTAGGAGAGAGGCCTGCAGCAGTTCTTTCATGCCCAGGGAAGCAGAGGGGTGACAAGATGTTTTAAGTAATTTCTATTTGTCCATCATGTAAAAGTACTGGGGAAATTTAAGACCTTATTGGAAACATCTAGACTTGGACATGTAGAGGAGCATAATAGGTGTGTGAGGGCACACAAGTTTAAGCCCAGCACTTGGGAGACAGAGGCAGGTGGATCTCTGTAAGTTCAGGGCCAGTCTGGCCTATGTAGTGAGACATTGTCTCCAAAACCATGCATATTGGACTGACAAAATGCTTGCTGCTAAGCTGACTCAAGCTTGATCCCTGGGGCCGAGATGGGAGGAGAGAACTGACTCACCTAAGTAGTCCTCTGACGTCCATACAAGCACAGTGGCATCCAGCATCTATAAACATACAGCAGCAAAGTACATAACGTGGTGAAAATAAGAGGGCTAACCACACCTTTTACATTTTTTAAATTATTATATCCTGGGAACAGTTGCACTCAAAGAGTGAAATTGTTACACTTGATGTATGGGAGCAAGTGCTGACTGTACCTAATGGTGGCTCTATGATACTGCTGGTATACCCCACAGTATTAACTGAAATCCCACACCAAGAACAATGGCAAGACAATCGACTGTTTGTTGGTTCTGGTTGTCTTGCCCTTGTCCTGGTGTGAATTTCAGTTATTACTGCTGGGTATTAAAGAGGAAGTCCTAGTGCACTAATGTGTTAGAAGCAGCAAAACAATCTCTATAAATACCTTAAGTGTTTAGGAAGGACTGTCTTCTGGGAGTTGATGCACTCAGTTTTCCCTGTCTCCCTGAGAGACCCATGCTTACTCAGGGTATCAAGGTTAGAACGCAGATTGACAAAACCTACATAATACATTCCATTTGGGTTTTGCATAGTTTTTGACATTTGGGAAAGGGTGACTTACAAAGGCATAAATTCTCATAGGCTTTTCCCCCCCATATTTGAAATGCCCGTGCCTTGCCCGCCAGCTCCAACCCCCCCCCCAAGCTGTCTCACTACAGTTCCCAGCTCTACCCCTTTTCCCTGTGTCCTCCATGTTTCTCAGCATAGGTCTCTAGACTCGCCCCTGTTCAGTTTAGCTTTTTGGAGGATGTCTACCAAACAGTAGTTAATTTTGTCTATCTTCTCACTAGCCTCACCCTGAGCTGAATACACTGAGGTTGTGCTGAAGAGATGAGAAAGGGAAGGGCTTTTTGCTACTGTCTCCACGTCTAGACAAAAGTTTTCAATTGTAGCCATGGATCTCTATGTACAGGTTTTGGTAAAGTACTTGTGCTTATTCTAAACTTTATAAATGACCTAAAGTAAGTATATGGTAAAAAGTAGAACTAGTAAATTTGCCAACTTGTAGTTATGTGAGCATTGGCAGAAAAGATTGATCTTGGTCTTGGGATTGTTATGCCACCTCTGGATGGTGATGGGCAAGATATGTTCATTAGGTTGGCAGTGGAGGGCCAGAGGGAAGATTGTAGGGAGAGATCTGCACTAGTGTGTCCAGGTGGATGTTCATGTGAAGTGTTGATGTGTGTGTATCTTCTGGCTATACCACAGGAATGCATTAATTCATCTTTTTGCAAATATATATATCATATATAATATATATCATATATATCACATATATATCATAGATCATATATATTATCATAACAGTATGCTTAGTATAGTCTGTTGCTTTATGTTTCTTTTTAAACTGAGCATTAAGGAATGCTGATTTTAATTGTAACTTTGACAGTACTTCTAACCAGAGGCTTGCTGTCATATTGTCTACTGTGAAATTTTTGTTGCCAAGGAAGACAGGATTAAAATTTTGTCTGACAGACTGAGATGGCCTGGCATATTCTCTTTTTATGTATATTTTTATTGAATTTTTTTGATTTTATACAAAACATCTTAATTTTCTCTGTGCCACTGACCCCATCTGTACTGACCCCATATCTCCCCCACCCAAGAGTTCATGTATTGGGTCATATAATATATATTAAGTCCTATCAAGTTATGTACCCAGTGTCACTTGGTACAAGTTCATCCACTGGAGTCTAGTCAGTCTATCTAGAGTTACTCCATTAAAGAAGATCAACTCTACTTCACCCAGCAATAATCAGCTGCCAATAGTTTCTTCAGCTAAGGTTGGGCCTGCGGCTCCTTTCCCCAGTTCTATGCTGGGTTTTTGGCTGATTGAGTTTGCAAGAGTCCTGTGCATGGTGGCACCATTGGTGTAAGTTCGTATGAGCCTGGAAGACTCTGTTGCCTTATGATCATGAACCAACCTTGGCTCTGACAATCTTTCCAACCCTTTTCCCCAGTGGTCCTGAGACATGGGTAAGTGAGGTTTAAAATAGGAGTCCTACCCTGGGACACACTCTCTCCAGTCTCTTATTCTGTACACATGGCCAGCGACTTGTGGCCTTCTGTGTGCATTGCACTCTGTTGCATGATTAGTAATCTCTCTACCCCCTATTTGGTTATGTTCCATGAGCCTTAACTGTAGAGGATAT
>NW_008335054.1:1626213-1644712 GCF_000622305.1 Nannospalax galili
TATATATATATGACATATATGATATATAACTGTATAGGTTCCATTGTAGCTATGTTACTTAGGGCTGGGTATCTCTCAGACACTTAGTCTCGGTGACAAGTTGTAGAACTCTGTAATAGTCTCCATTTGTTGCAAAAGGAAGTTTCTTTGATAGGTGGTGAACAGAATATTTGTCTGTATTATAAGAATTCATATTTAGCATATAGTAAAAAATTGCATTTGCCTGGGGATATGACAGAAGTAGACTTTTCTCTGGGATCTATGATCTATCCAGCCATGTTGGCTATGTTTAGTGCCACACACAAGTTCCTTACCATTGAGAGGACTTTACATCCAATTAGGTAACTGTTGATTGCTTCCAAGATAAAAGTGCCACTACTGCACAGCTATAGTTTGTTGCTCTGGTTGTTGTTGTGGTTATGAGGCTTTAAAAGCTAGAGTTGAACCATTGACAGAATTTCTCCCTTAGAATCTTGTATATCATTCTCCAGAACTATGAAAGTATCAAAATATTCATGTAGTATGAGGTTTTTGAGTTGGTGAATATTCACAGTGTGTGGGAAAGCATGATAGATATTGTATAGTCTCAATAACCTAAATGTGTGTACTCGAAGGACACGCCCTACCGACCTGCATGTGACCTGGTTCCTTCTGCTTTGTTTCCTGTAATACATATTTTTAAAAAATATTTTTATTGAGTGTGCATTTCATTCAATAGTCCTTAATCAAATTTAGACTGCACTTCTTCTATCCATGCCCCTGCATACCACCCCACTGGACCTCATGCATTCTGTCATATATATTAAGTCGTATCCAGCCAAGCATTTGAATCAAGATGTCCTTCAGCTCTAGTTCATTCACTGGAGTCTAGTCAGCCCATCTAGAGATCTTAAGGAAGGTCTACTCTCCCTCACCCAGCAGTAATCAGTTGGCAATAGTTCCCAGGATAGGACCAGTCTGCTGCCCATTTCCCTCACTTTACCCTGGGCCCTTACCTAATTGAGGCAGCATGGGAATGATGTACATACTTAGGAAAACATATCTTAGATTTTTGCCCTATACTTTCTTTTAGAATCATAAACATAAATACTCACTGTAACCATAAAGTGGGAAATTCTGCTTTTGAACAAGCTTCTTAAAGTTAATGGAACACTTAGTATTTTGTAATAAAGTATACATAAAACTTTCAAATCTGTGTAGATTTAGTTACAAAGATTGTTGGAAGCAGCTACAAAGATAACCAAATATCACTTTAAAGGCAAAAGTCTTATGTACAAGTTGAGAAAATGCAACAAAACAGCCGTGGTATTTCTTGATTCACTTGGTTAGTACATTATATCTGATACAATGATGATAGATTAGCTGTTTGGGAGGAGTGGCTGTTCAAGATAATTTAAGTCTTTAGGAAAAGCTTGGAAAGAACCACAACATAAACTAAGGATTCTTGCTATTTTCTGGTCTGGCAACCATGGTTGTGGGATGCAGAGCCCTGATGTCATTGATGTTCTAACTGACAGCATCATGAAGAAAGAGAAGAGCCAAGCGTGGCATTTGATTAGCATGACAGAAGTGTAAGAGAAGCATGTTGAACTTTTAAAAAGTATTTATTTATTACTTTCATTGTATGTGTATAAGTGCATTGCCTGCATGGATATAAGTGCACCTGTGTCATGCAATGCCCATGGATGCCAGAAGAGGGGATGGGATCTCCTGGAAATGGAGTTAGAATGGTTGCTAGCCTCCAAGTGGGTGCTGGGAACTGAACGCAGATCCTCTGCAAGAGCATTTAATGCTCATAGCCACTGAGCCATCATCTCTCCAGCTCTTATGCTTAACTTTTAAGAAAAACATATTCATGGAATCACAATGAATATTGTTTTATTAATAACAGACTGAATGCTTTCAAGAGTCTTGAATTGAGCTTGGTGCTAATAATTCCACAGTGGATAAGAAAGCAATGATCCTTGAGAAGCAGATTTGGATAGTTTGTTTAGTGGAATTTGTCATGATATAAAAGGATTAAAGTTTGTCAAAGGGCACAGAGCCAGAAAGACAGAGGGACAAGTGAAGTTTGTCAGCCTGGAGGGATGCCACCTCTCACTACTATTTCCCTCTTCCTTAATTTACATAAAATGTGACCACTGACAGTTCAACCAAAGGATGTTTCAGCACCCATAGGCACTGGGTAGCCTCTCACACTTACTACAGTTTCTTAAAGGCAAAATTTCACATGATTTATGTTACTGTAGATTATTTTTATAAAACCATGTAGATTCCAATCTCCCAAATCAACAATTTTTATAATTAATATAAAACTATAACATATGAATTATTTTGCATCTGATTTATTTTGTTAAAATATTTGTTAGGCTGGGCACAGTGGAGAATGCTTTTAATTCCAGCACTCAAGAAGCAGAAGCTTGCAGGTTTCTTTGAGATCCAGACCAGCCTGGTCTACACTAGCAAGTTCCAGGCCAGTGGGGCCACAGGGAGACCCTGTGATCATATATATATATATATATATATGGATATATATATCCATATTGCTGAGATATTAAGCTTTCACTCTTATTATTTTGTTATATGGATATTCTAAACCAGTGGACATTGAGTTGATTTTAGATTTTGATTATTTTTGTAGAGTCACTGTGAATTTGGGGGATGGTATAGATAGAGAAAAGAGTTGTGGAACTCTGTCCTCCGGGTGTGACACAGCCATTACTGTCCTGAAATCAAAGCAAATATAATTATCTGTATGATCATGAGACCTTTACAAGATTGGGCTCACGTATTCCCCTGTGGAAAACCAGGTACTAAACAAGTGGTACACAGGGACATTGGGCCCCCTCCCTCCAGGAACATATGTTAAGTTTACAGTATGTGTGGGAAGACTTTCTTCCATGTTGTTCTTGACTGTAAGTTGTTCATGCTCCTGTAACTAACCCCATTTAAAATCATTAGTTCCTCAAGTAATCATTCTCTCTCTCTCTCTCTCTCTCTCTCTCTCTCTCTCTCTCTCTTTCTCACACACACACATATACACTCAATTTTTGCCAATAATGACTAAAGATTTCATAAGGTGGTTATGTTGATTTAGATTTCACAGTGAAGATAGTCTGTTGTTTGTAATGTTTTAGCATGTGCTCATTACATCTCATTTTTATTTTAATGAGAATTTTCCTCACTTTTTAGGGAAGTCAAGGCCTTGTGCATCATCTGTATTACCTCTTTGTTTGCAGTGTTCAAGAATATTGCTCATTTCTCTTTGGGTTGTCATTTATTCATTTATTTTTTAAAGTAAATTTGAATAGTTTTAATAACTTTAATAGTTCTAAAAACAAAGGCCCAAAGGCAAAGAGAGAAATAGGTGGCAGGCCAGCCCTAGACTGAGAACTATTGGAGACTGATTGCTGCTGGGTGAGGGAGAATATGACTTACATACAATCACTAGATGCGCTGACCAGACCCTAGTGGATACATTTACACTGAAGGACACTTGGGTACAAATGCCTGAATGAATAGGACTTAACATGTATAGCAGAATACATGAGGTTCAGTAGGGTGATGGGTATGGGATGGGTCAGGGAGAGGGTCTAAATTTGATTAAGAACTGTTATATGAAATTACAAAATCTCTCTCTCTCTCTCTCTCTCTCTTTCTCTCTATATATATATATATATATAATCATTCTTCCTCTCTTATGCACACAGACTTCATTATGATCTCTAGATATGTCTCATTTTGACATGGTTTTATTTAGAAACAATTTTAAAACCTGTGTTATCAATGAGATCACTTTAAAATCTACAGTAAAAACAAATAGTGGACTCTGGTGTGGCTTAAAATATGACAGCATGTTCTATAGTCATCACAAGTACATTTGTAAAATTGAGAGTCTGTTTTCTCCAGGGATTTTCTATCAAGACTGGGCTTTGACAGCCACAAGACAGGAAGGAAAAATAGCTGAAGCAAAACAGGAAGCCAGACTTTCCTATTGGAGAAACCTCCCAAAGGGAAACGCAATCATGTTTTGAGAAATGCTATTTATACCAGTAAATGCCAGTGCAGTTGGTGATAAGCAGAAACATGATCTTTAGTAAATAAAATAGAAATTGAAAAATAGAATTGAATATTGTAATGGGCTACTCAGTGGCCCCTAAGACGTGGGAACCTAATTCCTTGGAAGCAATTCCTTTGTAAGAGATAAAGAGTTGTAGATGGTTAAGTCTTGGCATCTGTAGTAGGGCAGGCGTTATCCAGGTGGACCCTTCTTTGGTCACATCTTTATGAGAGCCAAGGTAGGGGAGAGTGCACAGGCAAAGAGACAGGAGGCAACGTGTTGCTGAATTCTGGATCTGAGTGATGCAGCTGTTGATCCAGGATGCTGCAGCCACCAGAAGCTGGGAGAGGGAGGGAGCAGACTCAACTCAAGCTCAGATGCAATGTGGTCCCACACATTGATCTCATCCCATTGGGTTGATTTATGAATTATGTCCTCTAGAACAGTAAGGAGCAATTTCTGATTTGAAGTAGCCAAATTTATGATCCTTTGTTATAGTTGCCAGAAACTAATGTAAGCATCAACATCGTTTTAGAAAGAAAAATTGTGAAAGAGCTAAGAAGAGCTGTACAGCCATGCCATCGACACTACCGTCTACCAGGATGTCAGTGTTTTCTATGTGCTCCAAGGACTAGCCACAACTGTTTATCAAGGACTTGAAATGCATCTAGGACAACAGAAAAATTAAAGTTTTAATGATTTTTAATTCATGAGAATTTGCATTTAAATATTGTGACTTTCCTCCTATGTTTGGAAAACAATTTAATAATTCTAGGAACACTTTGCAGTCAGTATAAAAGGTAATCACTAGTCACATCTCTAAGCATAAGCACACCAAATGCACAGATCTAGTTTTTCTTTGTCTGATTTTGAAAAATGCAAATTGTAGTCATTTCTTTCCCAAGAACAAAATTTTCATTTAGAATAAGAAAACTATATGCAACACATTTATTAAAAGCAGCTTTCTGAAAGTTACTGCAGTTTCAACACACATTCCACTAGAACAGATCCATAGATGACCTTTTATTTTATCTTAAGCTTAAGGACCCTCTCTCTTCAGGATCCCCTTGCATTTTCCTTGAGCAAAGGGAATCTGGTCAGAGGAAGGAAATGTGGATCAGACCTGCCCTTCCATTTGGCCTTCTTACTAGATATTAGTGCTGGGAAATTTCCAGTTCTCAACAAGGAGAACGGAGAAGCCTTGAGAACTCATGTGGCAGAGAGATGTAGTCTTTCATCTGTCCAAAAATGCCTCCAAGGCCTGTCTGAGGACTATCTTATCCAGAAGCTGCCTTGGGAAGAAGCGCAGCCTGAGCCCCGTGCTGTGTGAGCATGCCTGCTGTAATTCCCCTTGTGTGCATCCTCTCTACTTTATGCAGCTTTTCTGTGATCACTTTGTCATCTGAAAAATTAGGTTCTTTCAAGGATGAAAATAAGAAGTTCACTCTACTCCAGGTGGAGAAATTTAGTTCCAGGCCACTGTTCAGCAGCCTTTAGGGTTTCTAATGACTTTGTTTCTTGACTTCTCTCAAGTGTAATATGCATCCAGATTTTAATGTAGCTAAACTCATTTACTCTGTTCTTTAAACATTTGGTTTCCCTCAAGTTGGTTCAGTCAAGTTCATGCTGTTATTTATTATTATTTTTTAATTTATTTTTGTCTTTTTGAGACAGGGTCTCCCTGTAGTCCCAGCTGACCTAAACTCACTATGTAGACCAGGCTAGCCTTGAACTCACAGGGATCTGCCTCTGCCTCTCGAGTGCTGGGACTAAAGGCATGCGCCACCACGCCCAGCCCATGCCGTTATTATTTAAAAAACTTACTTATGTAGACCACATTTCTGGCCCCAGTTAGCCTCAGCCATAGCACTGATGCAGACCATCTAACTCCACATTGGAAGGACATTGTGAAGTCAATTTAGCTATTTTAAAATAATCACTTATGACTGCATCACATAAGCATTTGCTTTTAAAAAGGGAAATACAGTGTAATGATGATTTCTTATGGAAAATCCTAAATTTTGGTTTTTGACCAGAGCCTTCACAATTGTTAGATTACTTGAGAACCCAATTCTAGTATAATTTTTACATATTTTCCAATTTTGGTGAGTAATTACTAAGATCTAGACAAAGTACCCAGTGCAAATCATTGCTGAAAATTGATAGATGTTTAGAAAACAATATGCCAGAAAGAGCTGAGTATCAATACTGTGGACTAATGCAGTTGATCATTTATGCTGGCCTGGGGGCATACCTGGGGGTACACCTGCCTTCTCCAACAAGAGCACCGTCTCCTAAGGGGCCACAGCAAACTCCCCCAACTACATTCTGCCAAGGCAAGAAATGTTATCTGAACTCAGTTTCCTGGGGGCATTACAGGAAAGCTCCACAAATACTGTTTGATGAAACAGAATTTGATTATTCACAGTTCTACAGGGCAGACATTTGATAAAGATATCAGCACATTTGATTCTGTTTGTAAACTCAGAGATCTACCCATGCTTGCAGCGGTGACTGTCAGTTCTGAGCATTCCTTAGTTGAGAGCTTCATAGTTCCAAGCTCTGTGTCTGGCATTTCACAACCTAAGTATCTTTACATCGTCTCTTTGTAAGGACACAAGTCACTGAACTTGGGATTCACCCTATTCTAGTAAGACCTCCACGTAATGATTTGTATCTGGAAAGACCCAGGCTTCAAGTAAGCCTATATTGTTATGTTCTGGATATATGTGAATATGGGGGGAACATTAAAAAAAATATATATATATCATAGAAATTGAGATTGATTTAGCTGGGCATAGAAATAAAGAGCTCCAGAAGCGAATCCACACTGTCTTCTTTAAATTGCATGTTTAAATTCCTAAGATGCAGAAGGAACCCTGGTACTTATGTGCATGTTCATGACTTCTTCAGTTTTATCAGGAAACATTTATTTATACTATTATCTATTCAGGCATTTGGAAAGAGCTTAAAGTATCATCTCTGACCTCTAGAAGAGTGATCTTTGAAAGAGACAGACAAGTAAATGTCTGGTAATTGAACCACAGAGGAGAAGAGGAGTTCATCGACGTTGCTAATGGGACAAGGCATTACCCACTTTTTAAATATGAAAAGAGGAAGGTAGAATATTACAATAATAAATATTGCAAAGTTATAGAGTTTCATAGGTAAAAGCCTAATTATTTGGTAATTGGAACTAGTTTTTCAGAGCTCTGTGTATTGCTGAAATGAGAGTATAGAGCTAAAATGAACTATTTCAATACTGCCTATGTTTGTGATACAGAGTCATCAATTTGATGAACAAATTTCATTCAATTATTCATAAAGCATTTTGCTAATTTAAGTCAAAATGTAAATCTGATCCATCACACCTGTGCTGAAAGCGCATTAGTGCTGTTATGTTGACTAGAAAGTCCAAGCGCCCTTATGAAGTCCCACTCTGAACTGAGGAGCTATTGGCAACTGATAGCTCCTAGGAGAGAGTCCGTTTTCTTCAAGGATATTGTCCAGGAGAAGCAACCCATAATCCAGTAGATGGCCCATATACAGAAAACTGCAACAGAGTCAGAGGCCTTAAAAACAGAGCATGTGGAGCTGAGAGGGAAAAGTGATGGTGGAGAGAAAGGAGGAATTAGAGAGGAGTAATGAGGATGGATTTGATCATAATGTGTTATGAATGTATGAAACTTTCAAAAAAAATTAAAAAACACTTTAGGATGGAGAAGTCTGTGGTTAAGAGCATTTACTGCTCTTGGAGAGGACCTGGGTTGGATTTCCAACACCTGCATGGAGGCTCACAACTGTCTATAACTCCAATTCTAGGAGATTTAATGCCCTCTTGTGACCTCCAAGGTACTGCACACATGTGGTGCACATACATGCAGACAAAACACTCATACAATAAAAATAAATTAATCTTTATAAAAGTACTGCATATTGACTAATTACATAGTATGAGGACCAAATCCACCTCAATGTCTGTTTGTGGAAATAACATTTTATTTGAACACAAAAAAGAGTAAAATAATTTTGAAATAAAAAAGAAATACAGTTTCTCCAAGCCCATCAGGAATCACTGTTAATCTTATGTTCAGTCATATCCATACTGAGCTTTATGCTGCTCTAATTCACATTATTCATGTTTCCAAACACACGAATGACCTTTTTCTTTAACAAGTGTCATGCTAGACAGTCTCCCTGCCTGGAAAGTCATCCTCCCCTTCCTTCACCTGGCCAATCCCTCTTCTCTTCCAATAGTCAGCTCAGATAATAATCACTACTAAGAATTCTTTTTAGTTCTGCAATAAATTGTATCTTTCTTTTATTCACTCTAATATCACATTATTCATCATTAGCACCTCATTAATTAGCAAATATATAAATATAAATAAACTCACAGGAAATGTTTGCCAAGTAAACAAACACTACCTGTATATGATGTTAATGTAATTTATGGCCCTGGAAAGAAATAGCATTTTTTGTGAAGCTGCATAAATTCTTTTGTTGGTTGATCGGGATATGATTATCTTGTCATATGTGTATTCATGTTGCCAGACCAGGGCCTTGCGAATGCTAAGCAAGTTCTCTAGCACCGGGCTACACCCAGCCACTATTGCTTCGTCTTGAATGATGATACTCTGAATGTCTGCAAAATGTTTAAGTAACTGGCAAAATAAATGCATTAATAGATATCCTAGCAGAGTCATGTCAAGCAAACAGCTCAGTGTTTCTTTCAGCAATTTATATATATTCAGTATTATTTGTGGTCAATATTAATTTAAACTCATGAGGCTTAGTGGGCTGTATATTATTACATATATGTTATCATTAAATAGATTAGGGTTTGATTCCTAGATGAATTTGAACATATATGCGAATCAAAAGGAAAACAGATAATAGCTATGTATGCCAATTCCCAACAAAGCAGATTAACATGGAAAAGTTAGTATGTTGTGAATGCAGAATATGATAGGTTCTCAAATTTTCACATAATTAGATTAAAAATAGATTAGAAGGACAACAAAAACAGAAGCTGCCGTTAGAATAACATTTTAACAGTCTACATTCAGAAACATTCACTTTTCTATAACTCTTTTAAATGAAATTTATGTTCAACCTGGAACTGGAATGTTTTACAATAAGAAGACTATACACATGCACATGTACAGACATGTGTACATGTACTCCTTGCTCGCCTTGGGGGTAGGAACCAGGCAAGCGATAAATCATCCTTGAAATGGTGATGTTGGAGATTACAGAGTATATTCCCACATTAATTGTTCCATGGACTTCACTTACTTCAAAATGCCAAATTAAAGGCTTAGGAATTGAAAGATAATGAGATATTATTTTCTATTATATTGTTCAAAACGTCAGATGCTCAGTGGGTCTTATTCCTGAATCATCATTTGAAAGCAACGTGAAAACTGGAAAAAATGTTTAAGGAGGGCCTGGAGAGATGGCACCATAGGTTAAGACTATTAGCTACTCATGCAGAACACCCAGGTTGAGTTTACAGCACCCACAGTGTGGCTAACAACTGTCTGTAACTCCAATTCCAGAGGCTCCAACATCTCTTCTTTGAGCACGCCACACACTGGTGCACACACATACATGTAGGCAAAACACTCATGCACATAAAAATAAAAACATAAAATTTTAAGCAAGGAAAATTATATATTTTGATTTTTTAATTATTATTTTTTCTTATTTTATGTGTATGAGTATATTGCCTGCATGTATGTAAGTGCTCCTGTTTCATGCAATGCTTACAGAGGTCAGAAGAGGGCATCGGATCCCCTGGAACTGGAGTTAAAGATGGTTATTAACTGCCATATGGGCACTGGGAACCAAACTCAGATTCTCTGCAAGAGTAGCCAATGCTCTTAACTACTGAGCCATCTTTCCAGTCCATATATTCTGATTTTTTCATGTCTGCCGGAGATATGCTGTCATCATGTAATTATTTTTATGTGTGCATTTGTTTACTTGTAAAGTAGCTACTATTGAGTCTACTTGAAAAAACAGAAGTTTGTATTTTCAAGACCCATTTAGCATGACGCTGATTTAGATGTGAAGATTGCATAGCTTATTAGAAAGTCTTGGTTTAAAATACTCTCAGAACTTTAAGTTGACTTATGAAATCAGCAGAACTGAAATTACATGTGTATAGCAAAGAACAGGCATGCAATCAAACTCATCTGTGGCTCTGAATTATAAACAGCAGTGTCCTCCTACCGTGGAAGTAGAGATGATATGATTTTATTGTGCACATTAGTCCAAAATTCTCTCATTAAAATAGTTTCCAAGAGAAAGAAACAAAAGCAGAAATGTACACATACTATGACAGGCATTTGACAAAATAATGAAGAGAACTATATTTTAGTATGGTTTGTAAATATGTGTTTTGATTAATACAGAGTCACCCATCTACAAGAATGTTAAAGCTAAAAAAATTCCCTAAAGACCTTCTAAGAAATCCTTTCTTTACTAATGAGGAAACAAAAATCCACAGGGTTATGTGATTTGCATAAGAGAGTTAATTGCAAGCCTGGAAACCTTGTAAAACTATCTCTAATCCAGCTCCATCTCTGATATTTGATAAGTTTCTTCTGCTAAAGTCTCTTCCCCACCCACAGAGACTTTTTATAGTATCAGCAATGACACAAAGATAATATTATTTTGGGAATTCTAATCAGTATGAAAGTTGTCTGTATTGTCAGTTATCAATATAAGATCATAATTAAGGAGCTACTTGGTCAGAAAAATATTTCTGTAGCGTTCCGCATTCTTGATGTCCAAGAGGAAAATTTGGAGGATTCATTTCTTCATAATGCTCTCATTTAAGAACAACTTGCAAATAAACACAGTTCAAGTTCCCTTTCATTCTGAGGTAGAAAGTTTATCAATCCTCCTTAACACTTTTCCTCAGGCAGTTGGAGCATCTGAAATATTTTACCCTTTGCGTATATGATAATCCTTATTTATTGCAGTAGTAAAAGGTTATTAAGGCTTAAGTTATAGAGATGTACTTCATCAACATTTCATCTCTAAACCTGTTTAATATGAGAGAAGACAAGAAATTTAAAACATTGCAAATATATATGATTCTTTTATTAACTTTTATTCTTGAGTTGTTAGTTTTAATTATCACCTATTTAAATTGGGTGAGCTAGCCAGAGAAGGGCAAATATTTAAGAAGGTGGTTGTCATCCTCACGAATTAAAAGTAAGTATTAGCAAATAATTTTTAGCAGGTTTAAATATCAAGCTTTCTAAATTATTTGAATTAACAATCAGTCATTTTACAACATTTTATTGAAGTTTGTGATTTTCATACACTATAATTTGATGATATTTAGATCCCCTCTTCTATCTGCATCTGTCCCCAAATGTCCTACCCTATGGCTTCATTCACAGAAGCCTCATTAACCTACCAAGAGTCCCATCCTCAAAAGAGACTGACTCTTTCTACTCTAAACACTCATTGGTTGCCAAAATTCATTAGGTTGGGTTGGGGTTTCTTACCCACTTCCTCATGCCTATGCTGGGATTTTGTCTGGTTTGAACTTGCACGGGACTTGTGCATGCTGTCACCATTGCTGTAAGTTCATATGAGTAACTGACCAGCTGCCTGGAGAACTCTGTTTCCTCTAGTTATCCACCACCTCTGAATCTTACAGTCTTTCCACACCTTCTTTCAGGATGATCCCTGAGCCTTGGGAAGCAGAAGTTTGAAGCAGGAGTCCTATTCAGGAATGTGAACTCTGCAATGTCTTGTTCTCTGCACATGGGACAGCTGTGGGATTTTATACTGATCACTATTTGCTGTATAAGGAAACCTCTGGGGAAAGTTGAGAGATGCATTAATCTGTGGGTCTAAAAATAAGTCATTCAGAGTCAGTTTGCTATGATAACCATTGGGTAGAAAAGTAGTGTTAGGTTCTCCTCTGTGTCCTGTGACCTGTCTAGCTTCAGGTTCCTAAGCCTGACATCATTGTCAGGTAGAGCCTCCATCTTATGAAACGAACTTTAAATCCAATTAGAGAGTGGTTGGTTATCCCAAATGCTTGTGTCACTATTGCAACAGTGGGCATATTTTTCCAGGCCTGTTCTTGTTGCAGTTCATAGGATTCATAGCTGGATAAGGTTGATAATGACTTTTTCCTTTCAGTAGCCTGCATAGCACCTTTAGCACTATGAACTTGAGCCAGGAAAGATGAGGCTCTGAAGTCAGCACCAGCTTGATTGCTTTTTAAAATATATGTATATTTTAATTTTATCTATATGACTGGCTGCTCTTGCAGAGGACCTGGATTCGGTTCCCAGAACCCACATGGCAGGTAACAACCATCCGTCCATAACTCTAATTCCTTGGGAATCTGATGCCCACTTCTAACATCCATGAGCCTTGTACAACACAGGTGCACTTACATACATACTAATATACATACAAAAACATAATAAATATTTATAATAAACTGATGATGTAGAGGACGCTTAAATACCTCCATGTGGTAATTGATGTACTACTTTGTTAGGCACAATGAGAGAAAGAAAATGAACATATATGCAAGAAAAATGACTATAATGTGCAGGGCATGTAACCTATATGCTAAGATTTGCTTAGACATGTTAGTGATAGGGATAGATAGTGGAATTAAAGGGTGACCACAGATGGCAATTGCCTGTGTTTGCATTATAAATGTACACATATTTATTCCTTTGTCAGTGTGCTATTAGTAAGAAAAATAAACCCCGGAATTTATGTGTTATTTATAGGGAATCATGCAAATTTTCATCTAAGATATTAATATAAGCAGCTTTATTTGTATTAATTACCAGTTCCGTCCTTGTTGTTCATTAGTTATCTTTCCAACCAGGATCAATCTGACTACGCCCTCTCTATTGGTTAATTTTATATTTTTATTATTGTGGTTTAAGTTTGGTATTAGGATTGATGGCCTCCTTCACATAGCATAGAGTGAGGGCCATTTACATTTATTCATTTCCTTTATGCTTTTACCAATAGATAAGAAATCTTATAGACTGCACATCATTAATAAACTAAAAATTCATAGTGTCTTAATAAATTCCATTAACATTTAAGAAACATGCCGCATGTACAACAGGAAAATTCATTTTTTTTTCTCTAAAAATGAGTAAATAGCACCCTGAAATAGATTCATTGTACTGCACTGATCCCTAATCAAAGCCTTTTATCACTTAATTAACAGAAGGAGGACAGTGTGCTTTTCCATTTTGCAATTTCGATAAGTCTTCCTCTGGCCTGTATCAGTGTGTAGCTTTTCATGGACATGGTGAATGAGGCTGGCAATGTCAGTCAAGTCTTTCTAGTCCATACCAAATGCTTTGCCCCTTTTTCTTACCACAAAAAGTCCTGGTGAAAATGGAATGATACAAGACACTGTTTTATAAGTTTTATAAAATCACGGCATCATCTTACTTGTGTGTATTCAGAGATGAACATAGTAGAGCTTGTGATTTAAAGAGTGAAAATATGTTGTATGTGAACTTCAAACTTTCGTTTTAGTGGTTGATGTCATTGAATTGGCTTCACTGAAGGATTCCTTGCTTTTACATTGAAGCGGCCAATTCAAAGAGGGATGTGGATACTAAGCAATCTCAGTCAGTTTCAGGTAGTAATAATCTTCTTCACAACTTGAATGTGGAGTTTGGGTAGGTTTGGAAGGATTCTTTATATCTGTTTTGGCACAGGTAAGAAAAATAAATGTTCTTGCTATAACCTTACATCTAGTCATGTACTAGGTTATTCAAAACTAAGTGTATTCCTAGACCCTTGTTTACTTCTCATTTAAGAAAATAGAAGATGTTTTGGTTAACTAAGTCACTATGTGTTAGATTAATTCTCAGTAGTTTAAGTTAGAAACATATCCACTAGCAAGTATTAGAGTCAGAAGCTGGTTAATAACAAATGTTTACTGAATGTACCTGAATCACATGTATGATGCCTTTCCCAAAAATGGATAGTTATATAAATGTCCAGTTTTCAAAACAGATACTGAAGTGGATTAAGTGACAGACTCTCATACAGAGGAATGGTGTTGTAGCCTTTATTCTTTTGTCAAATCACGTGGCCTGTTTGACAGACATTCACATCAGAGCATAGCAGACAGACTCATGGTAATGATGGTTATAATAAAAATAACGATTACTATAATCATATCAGCACATAGTGACACTGACAATGTGCCAGATGTTGGATAAGTGCCTTATCTGTATCTCATAATATTGCTGTGGCACAAGGATGGTTTTGCCATTTTCCTAATGCTCAATTAAGGATTAATAATGTTTTGTTCATTTATCCAACTAGCGAGTATAAAAGTTAGCACAGGGATACACATGTATGTTGATTGGCTACTTTTTCTCAAAAGCCGCATCACTAATATTAAACATCACAGGCTGGGGAGATGCTTAATGAGTACAATGCTTGCTGTTCAAGCATGAGGGTCTATTTCATAATGTCATATGAAAAGCTTAATATTTCCATGCTACTATTACGTGCATGTCACAGCTTATTTGAATGTTACATATAAATGTTAGAGTAGTATAGTAACCATTTGAAAAAGGTACTGTTCTAAATGAGACTATATAAAATCATATTCTTTATGCTAAAAGAAAAAAACATATATTTAAGAATATTTTTGTTAATTCTTTGAGAATTTCGTACACTATATTTTGATCATATTCACCCAAACTCCTCCTCTTAAACCCTCCCTGATGTACTCTGAACCCCTCAAAACTGTTTCCTCTTTTTTAAATCTTAAAAATATTTTAATGTAAAAACCATATCTTAATGAAACAATACATTCTGCTACATCATTACTAGTTTTCAAAATAAGTAATTTGAGTTTTCATCAATGTCTGATATAGGCCTGCAGTACATCTGTGTCACAGTCATGCACAAAATCCATTTGGAAACATGCTGGTCAGTGTCACTCTATCATTTTAATGGAGGGTGTGCAGGAACTATTTGTGGTAAACATATTTTGAAGTGTAATGTTATCCCTTATGATAGTGATAGAATACAATGGAAAGAGATGGTTCTTTGGGTTTAGATACAAAGTAAACACCATGTTTATTTAATGAGTGGTTTATGATGGTTGCTTGAGCTTTCCGGATCCCCATTTCTGCCACCTCATGATGGGAACAGTAGGGACTTCACAGGTTGGGCATGGGGCTTAAAAAAATAGTAATGGCAAAGTGCTAGGCAGCGTGGGTGACTCGAGGCAAATGCTGATAAATATTAGCCATTATTATTACTGTTGCCCACGTTTCTTCATTATCCACTACAGCACATAGGACTTCTGTGTAGCTGTTTCCTAAGGCTTCGTCTCTGAGATGAACTTTATTATCTAGCATCTGTTTTTAACCTTAATAAGAAAGTGCATTTCATATACCAATGAAGCTTTCAGTGTGAGGTATTGATGCTCACAAAGAGTAATCCTGGTGGTGAAAAGTAGTTAAACTTAGATCAAAATTTCACTTTCCACACTTGTGAGCAAGGTACTTCAGAGAAGGGCAGGAGACAGGGCTATGGAACCTGAAATGGCTTCAAGTTGTTGAGTTGCTCAGTTCTATGATGACTGTCCCTTAAGCCTGAGGTGAAGGAGCCATCACTATCCAAAGGAAATTGGTAGAGGAAAAACACTGGATCTGGACTCGGTACCTGTTCCAGTCCACTTCTTTGGGGTTTTATTCAGGGTCATATGTGTATAGATCTTGTTGTTAAAGTTTTATTCATTTACTTATTGAACTTTTCAAGTAAAAATTGGATATATTTAGTATATGCATCATGAAATTTTGAAGTATATGCATAGCTGAATATATTTTGTGTCCATATGCCTCATTTTCATTATTACTCTGCTGATCGGCAGCTAATCCGGTTCCTTTCCTTGCTATTGTGGATGGTGCAGCAGTAAACATGGATGTGCCAGTACCTGTGTGATGAGATATCTAGTTCTTTGTGTGTATGTGCAGGAGTGGGAAAAAATAAAATTATGAAATATGCAGGAAAATAAATGGAGCTATAAAGTATTAAGTGAGGTGACTTGGCTTCAGAAAAACAGATGACATATTCTCCCTCCTATATACAGAGTCTAACTTTTCATGTTTGCGTGTGTGTAAATATGGAGCTGTGTGAGTGAGTATAGACTGTGAAACCAGATAGGCAACAGGGAGGAATGAACAAGAGAGCAAACGTCACCTGTAACGCGAAAGCAGAAACAAGGCGACGGGCGTGGTCAACACAAAGGAGGGGCAGGGATGGGGACGAGAAAGGAGAGAAAGAACAGAAATTATTTTGTTTGGAAAGTGCCATAGTGAAATCAGATTCTTTATGGAGTAATTAAAACATTTAAAAACAGTAGAAACCACAAACAAAAATCGCTTAGAACACACAAGGAAAAGAAGGACATGTATAATTCGAATTAACAAGTGTCTGCTACCTCAGTGATCATGCTCAGCATTGCCAAGACTGCAAAATATCACGCTTTTCTATAGTCATACTGTAGAAAATAATTTCTTGAACCTAATCTTCATAGCTATATGCTACATCCCTTAGTGGTGTCTCACCATCCGCCCTCCCTGGTGATCACTCGGACCCCTGGTATCCATGACTCTAGTCTCCACATCCATGAGAAAAAAATTTTTTTAAATAATGCACAGATATGAGCATGTAGGATATTCTAATAGTGGTCTCTGGCTTATTTCACTTAACATGATGGTCTCCAGATCCACCTACAATAAATCTCTATTTTATATATCCATTGTAAAGGGCTGTCCTCTGGCAGTCAGACACAATTTCCCCAAGCTCAGCTGTACCTACTTGCCTAAGACTGTCAAAGCTGAGCTTGTTTACTGTTCATGAACTGTGCAGAAGGGAGGGGCAGGAAGAATAATTGGACCCTCTTTTGAGAGTCCAATCACACCTCCCAACCCGATTGGCAATCAGGCTCTAAGTGTATGTGAGCTAGAGAAAATAGGCTGGGGAGACTGGGGGGAGGGGCTCTCCCACTATTTTGTGTGGGTATGGGGAGAACCACCATCTATGCTTAGATGAAGACTGTCCATGTGTGGCCTTAGATGAGTGAGCACCTACTCATCTGTGAGTGAGCCCTCGCCCAGTACTCTGTAAGTAATTCCAATGAACTCACTGGTTTTCCTGACTGTAGTTTGGTGAATCATACCTCAGTTTGTCTTTGGGACCAATGGAGGAGGGGGTGATGTTGTTTAGCCCACCCCCCAACACATACAAGTTTAGCAACAATTTCCAATGTGTAAAATGAGGTTATTGATAATGAATAACCAATTACACATACTAGACTAGATAACTATTGTACAATCACAGGTGTGGGACACACTGAGACTCTGCTCCATGTCGTTGACACATGATTAAAGGAGAGGAAACAAAGAGAAACTTAGCTATGAAAATGAAAAGAATGTTTGCTCTAGTGTTAAAACCTAAATAGTGGCTAGTCATGAGGCTGAAGTAAGACGATCCCAGGTTCAAAGCTAAATACAAAGTCAGTGCAGGGCCAGAATCATCAATATAATATTCTATCACAAACTAGAAAGAAAAAAAAAAAAAAACAGGGCTGGAACAGAGCTTGGTGATGGAGTGTTTGCCTAGTCTGTCAATGGAAGTGAAATCAATCCTAGGTGTTGGAGGGTAGAAAAAGAAAGAAGAGAGAATTTTTGCATAGCAAATAGAAAATGAGGATGTTTACCAAGCCCAGGAAATAGAGACTCTTCCTTCTTAGGTTATATTATGCATTGAGAACAGAAGACAGTACCAGTGAGGTGTCTCAGTGGATAATGGTGCCTGCTGCTGAGCCTGATGACCTGAGTTCAGTCCTGGAGACTCATATGGTAAAAGGAAGAATGGACTCCTGCAAGTTGTGCTCTGAATTCCACATGCAAGCTAAGCTGTGTGCACATACCTCCCTCCCCCACACACATCCAAACATACTAATGAATAAATCAATAAATGTAATAAAAATGTGAAAAAGAAAATACAAAATTATCTAACAATTAACATGCAGTTAGGCATCAGCAGTTAAAACAGACATACTTACAAAGACTGTCTGTGTCAGCATCTCAATGACATAAAAAAAAAATTACTATGACTCTTACCACATTAGTTTTTCTCTCCCTGAATTATATCATCATTTTAGCTTGCATGGATTATGTGAGTTAGGAAAGAACTATAGCAACTTGGAGAAAGAGATAAGAAAAATAGGAATGGAAGAAATATAAAGGATCATGTTATTAAAGTGAATGCTCTTTTACTAAAGTGTAGCGTTGTTCTATCACCTATCTGTCTGCCTGTCTGTCCATCTATACATACATAAATACATACATACATATATACATACATTCATCTATTTAACCATCCATC
>NW_008335054.1:1644994-1710614 GCF_000622305.1 Nannospalax galili
AATTCAGAATATCTGAAGTTGTTAGCTGCTTATTAGCTGATTAATGGCAAACACAGACTTGAACCTACATGTCTTTTTTGTGAATAAATATTTTCCCTTATATCCTGTTGTTTTGTGTCTATCTGCCCCATGTGCCCAGATGTTATGAAGAGTTAAGTATGCTTTATCAGGATGATCCTCAATTCTGTTACAACCTTCTTGAAGATAGAAACCACCTCCTATGTTGTAATACTTTCCCTTTCAACATTTCAAGGTGTAAATTGCATAAAATAAATATTCACTTATATGTTGACATTTTGGAAAATAGAAACAATTAGAAATATGCATCTGATTTCACTTAGATTTCAGTAGTGAGGATTCTATCAAAAACTAGAAGTGTATTTTTTCCTCTTATCTGATTTTCACTTTGTGCATATGTGTATATGATGTACGTACATGTTTGTATGGTTGTTGGCATAGATGTTTGGGTGAATGTGCATGCAGTGGGCAGTAGGTGTCTTCCTTGATTGCTCTCCATGATTTGCTTTTTTAGGCAGGGTCTCTCATGGAACCGGAAGCTCAGGGATTTCGCCAGGTTGTCTGGGTAATGAGCTCCAGGGATATCATCCCTTCTCACCTCCAGTGCTGGGTTTTAGACACATGTACCCGGCTTTCATGTGGGCACTGGGATCTGAACTCAAGTCCTTCAGCTTATGAAGCAGACTTTCCTAACATCTCCCCATTCCCTTGGTTCTTACATTTTGTGAACGTCTACTTTCCACACTCTAGTGTGACTTCAGTGGGAAAGGGAATTTTATAGCTGTATTAGCTATTTTTGTACCATTGTGACAGAATTACATGCTATAAACAATTTAAGAGGTAATTTATTTTGACTCAGCTCCAGAGAGTTTCAGTCCTTGTCAGTGGAACACATGACACGATAGCTCTGTCCACCATGGCAGGGAATGAGGCAGTGACTGTCCACTGCGTGGTAGACCAGAAAGCAGAAATTCATACCTATACCAGGCTAGTGTTGTCATTAAAGGCTTGTCTGCAGTTGCCCACTTCTGTTGTTAGGCACTATCACCTAAAGGTTCCACACCAACCCAAAGTAGGGCTGACAGCAGGGAAAATGTACTCAAAATATGGGCTCATTGGGAACATCTTAGGTTCAACCCATAACAACACGAAAGCACAGAATTGACTCAGAAGTTATGGACACCCGTTGTTCTTCCAGAGGACCTGTATTCAGTTCCCAGAACCTACATGGCAGCTAGCAACCATCTTTAACTTTAGTTCCAGGGGATCTGACACTCTCTTCTGGCCTCTGCAGGGATTTCATGCTAGGGTGTCCTTACATACACACAAAAACATAAAATAAATTTAAATTCTTAAAAATATTTTTTATTTTATTTTATGTGTGTGAGTATATTGTCTGCATGTATGCAAGTGCACCCACATCATGCAGTGCCTGTGGAGGTCAGAAGAGGGCATTGGATCCCCTTGAATTGCAGGTATGGATGATGGTTAGCTGCATGTGGGTACTGGGAATCAAATCCAGGTCCTCTGCAAGAGCAGCCAATACTCTTAACTGCTGAGCCATCTCTCTAGTCCCAATGAATTTTAAAATATTTTTTAAAGGAAAGTACATTACAAGTTAATTCTGAGTTAAGAACAAACCTTGACACTTAGCTGGAGCTTGCTGTACACATATTAATAGGCAAAAAAGGTCGCATTGACCTATTCCTTAAGTAGAGACAAAAAAATGTCTCCTAGATGATTCATAATGATTCTTTAAACTGAGATAATGATGCCAGTCAACTGAAACTTCCAGCAGATTGTTTCCAGTTCTGAGATTGTTTCATGGAGTTTTGTTACCAGTAAAACGAAGATATCGGGAGACTTAAAACCCACCCTTAGGTGACAGAACTGGGGGAACAAGAGGACCTGGTGCTCTGCAGACCATCCTTGTGGTCTCTGAAGCTATCACATAGAGTTTCACTTGTTTAAAAACTCAGCAGCAAAACCATGTAAAATTGTTTTTGTCTTTTAGATATAGCTGCTAAAATTCCTGATGTATCAGATTTCATAGACTTTTCTTTAACTCTGATAGATTATATGTCTACTAAAATTCTGGCTGTGTCCAGTCCCAATTACAGGCTAGTAGGTGCTTGTGTTGACATAGACTGTAACCAGATTTTCTTGCTGAGAAACTGACTTTGAGGAGAGAATACAAACTTCTTACAGTTTTTAACTTTGTAACAGTTGGAGAATAGTAAAGATGGAAAATTGGTATAAATAATTGAATAGATTCATTTTCCCCAATATCATCCATGGTGAATGTTCTTTTGTTTATTTAGAAGCACACATTGTGGTCCTGCCTCTTCCAAAGTCTGATTGATATAATTAAAAACTATAGATTGAGCTGCTTATAAACCACAGAAACCTGTTGCTCACATAGTGTGGGAGACCAGGGATGAGCAGATTGTGAGTGCCAGGCTGCCAACTTCTCTGTGTGTTCTCACGTGGTAGAAAGAGTGTAAACTACCTTCCTGCCCTCTTTGTAAAAGGCCACTAACCACACTCACAAGGACCCCACCCTGGTGACCTAATTAGCTCTTCTTCCTCACTAAGTTTCCTTTTCCAAATGTCATCCCACTGGGGCTTATATTCGACATATACATTTCAGAAGAGGACTGTGGATTTGAATAAGTGTCTCCAGTAGTATTTGAACACTTTGTCCCCAGTTGGTGGTGCTGTTTGGGAAGGTTGAAGAGGTATGACCTTGCAGGAGGATGTATGTCATTGGGTGTGGACTTTTAACCTTGCCCAGTTTGACTCTCTCTGCTTCTTGTGCCTGCTTGAAAATGTGAGCACTCAGCTTTCTGCTAAGGCTGTCTCCCGCTGTGCTGCCTCCATGATGGACTCTTACCCCTCCAGAACCATAAGCCAAATAAACTCTTCCTTCTATAAGTTGCCTTGGTCATGGTATTTTATCATAACAATGGAAGAATAACTAATACAAGGATATACATATTCAGTCTACAGCAGACCGATCAACCAGAGGACTAGATATTCCTATCACAATGAATAACGTTGTGCATGCATTATTTTTCATTACTAGGTTATGATACTATATTCATATTAATATCTTAAATATGTATAAAGATATAAATAATATATTTATAGTGACTGATCACAATACTCCTGTGCCCTACATAATTCATGTATTCCTCAGAAAAGAGGGTCTGGACTCTTTCTTGAATACAAGTATTACCACCAGGCACTACTTCTCCTTGAACTTCTATATCCTCGACTTTGAAGATGATAGAAGAGTATCTTCAGCTAGTAGAGTGTGATTGCTTGAAGATTTTTCCCTCATGAGCTTTCCTCCAGTCAGTGGCAGCTTCAACCAACACCCGTACTTTAAACCCATACTCTAGGATCTTTCCTTGTTCTATCTCATATCACTGACCTGTGCGACATCAAAAATATCCCCACCAACTTAAGACTTAAATTTTACATTTAATGTTGCTTTGTTTCCAGGATCAGGTGTCTGGGCATGCCTTAGCACCTGGTCCCTCTGTGCAGGGTTTCACAAAGCTGAAAATGAAGTTCACTGTGGCACTGAATACATCTGATCCTGAGCTCAAGGATGGCTGGGCGAATCCACCTGTGAGGCTACAGAACTCACAGTGGTCATTTCTTTGGAGACAGCAAGAGAGTCTCTGCTGCTTCAGAGCTTCTCTTTTTCTGTTGTCTTTTTGAGGGTCCACAAAACTGAATCAGGGTACGGTTGCCTATTTGAGTAACAAAGGAATAGGGAGAATCAGCTTTGTGAATCCACTGGGAAAGGTTATAATCTACCATTGGTTAACCACATATTGTTCTAGACATTGCTATAAAAATGTTTTAGGGCTGAGGTTAATTTCATTAATAAATTCACTTTAGTAAGAAAGATTATTTATAATAACCTGGGTGGTCCTCATCCAGTCACTTAAAAAGCCTCAGTAGAAAAGATAAGGTTTCGCTGAGGAACAACAAATTCTGCTTGTGAGCAGGGTTCCAGCCAGTCATTTCCAGTACAGCCTTCCTGAGACAGCCTGGCCTATGATGTCACACTTGACAATGCGTAACCCAGTTCCTGGAAATAAATCTCAGCATTCGTGTATTTCCCCGGGATCTGTCTCTGGTAACTCTGCTTGATAGGGGAGCAAATGCTAGGACTTTCTGAAACGGGAGAGTAGGAAACTAGTGGAAGGGAGAGAAAGAAAATGATGAAAATAAGAATTAAAATTCCATCCATATAACAGTATAGTGGTCCAGAAAAACCACAAAAGCTTAAACCCACTGTAGATCTACTGTCCCCAAACTTATCAGCTGCTGATTTTAAAGTTGCTTCCTAGATTTCAGAGCAAAGCAATATAGTACAAGTCTCTGTGATGAAAGAAATATTTCCCATGAAATTAAAATAGCCATTGTTGCGATTGTGAAAAGTCCATACACAATGAAGTAGCCACTAGACATATTTAATTACCCAACATTTAAAATGCAGTTACTGTGGCTCAGAAACTGAGGCCTCTATGTTATGAATTTTACTTATTTATTTTCATCTGGATTTTGGAGTGTTGGACATTGAATTCAGGACCTCGTGCATGCTGAAGGAGAGGTATGCCAATGAACTAAACCCAACCTTATTTTATGTTTGTTTACTTTTTGAGATATATTCTTCTGATGCATCCCAGCCTAGCCCTAGCCACTCCATTCACCTATCTCATTCTTCTGTGTGCTGGCATTACATGTATTACCATTCTTGACTCTATATTACTTATTTTTGTTTAATTTTAACCCATTTGGTGGGTGACTGCAGTTCTACAAACACAGCCCTTAAGGAATAATGCCCCTGTCCCAGAAAACCTTTCCTAGGAACCTTGACAGCTTTGATAAATAAGACCCTTGATATCTCTGCAGTTACATTATCTGTTCTGTTCATGAAAACCTGAAAGCAGTTTACCCGAGAACCTCTGCTTGACCTGAAACAACAAAGAGCAGCTTAGCACCATGCTTTTGTTTTTTGGTGTCAATAAAATATGTGTTACTTAGCTCCAGAGATAGAAGTTACAAGTATATTCTAGAGCCTCCTTTTGCATAGAAATTATTGTCATTGGAACGTGACTAGATTTGCCTGAACAATCCAATATGTTGTTTTTTAAAAAATATTTTGTTTATTTTATTTTTAATGTGTATGAGTGTATTGCCTGCATGCTTGTAAGTGCGCCTATGTCCTGCAATGCCTGTGGAGGTCAGAAGAAGGTGCTGGAGTCCTGGGAACTGGAGTTACAGACAATTGGTAGCCTCCATGTGGGTGCTGGAAATTGAATGAGGGTCCTCTGCAAGAGCAGTCAGTGCTCTTAACCCCGATCCATCTTTCCAGCCCCAGTGTGTTAATTTTAAACATAGAAGTAGAAAAGGTACAGCTGTGAGTGGGAAATTGCCTAAAGCGTAGACTGATGCTCTACTTTGAAGGTCTAAATACTCTGAGAAATATCATCTGTTAACCAGCTGTATTGGTGGGTCAGACATTTTGTATCTTGAGGCTCCCACCTGGGAGACGACCCAGGGGCTACTCTTAGAGGTGCTCAGAGGCACCAAGAGAACAGGTAGTCTGACTCCCAGTTTGTCCAAGCTAAGAAACCCTTGATTTCCACACAGCTTGTGTGGTTCCTCTGTAAGGTGGACTTCAGGGAACTTAGAATGCCTACATTTCCATTGGATTGAAGTCATACAGTCCTGCCAAGGAGTATGGAGAACAAGGATGGGAGGGTTGAGGAGGACCAGGACTCTCTGTTTGTATCTCCTCCTAGAGCCAGCATCACTCTCACCTTTCCCTTGAAAATACTCTGAAGGGTCTATAGTATAATGTGAGGAGAAGTCTAATTTAGCTTTAACTTATAACAAAGGACAAGGATCTGAAGCCAAATAAAAGATACCTTTGTACTCAAGAGCAGCATAGCCAAAACACCACTGAACGTGTGTGTGTGTGTGTGTGTGTGTGTGTGTGTGTTCCCAAGCTCAGGTTTGGAGAGCATGGTTGTTTGACCTCAGGTGTCTCATTAGATCACCCTCCTTTCCCCCATATCTCTGGGGCTCATCCTGGACTTTCCCAGCTTCTTCATAACCATGTTCTTTTCATTTTCCTGTGCAAAGCAATTCTACTGGGACATGTAACTGACCCTCTGGAGCTATGATTTTTACCTGCAAATAGTACTTCAAAGGGTTTAGTTAGATTTTTCTCTATAAGAAAAAGTCTCCAGCAATGTTTTAAAATAGTGGACATTTCTTCTTCCCAGAAAATACCCAGATGATGTGGCTAAATTTGTACTACTGACAGGTAGAAAGCAGAGTTTCTTGAAACAAAACAAAGAAAAAAGGAATTGTGCCATCTTCCCGCCGCCTGTGTCGCCACCGCAGCAGGGCTCTCATGCTTCATCCAACAAGCAGGAGGTGCCTCCCTCTGTTGTGCCACTTCCGTTGTGCTTTAATTACTTCTCTACATGACTGCAGTCTCCGAACGTGAGATGAGCTCCTCCTGGCAGAGAGTTTCATATCAATATTTGTAACCCCAGGCCCTAGTCTGCTGCCTGGAACCTAATTATAGCAATCAGTAAATGCTTAATAGGGTCATCATTCATTTAACAAATATTCCCCGGCTATATACAGAAAGTGACGTCTCATATGAGATCTGTTAAATGAATAAGAATTAGACATATTAGGAAAAGAAAGAGTAGAGAGGGCTGAGGAGGTAGCAGAAGATGAATGAAACAGCAAATTAATGAATGACTGAAAAAGTGTTTATATAGGTATAGTGTGCTTACATAGGCATAGTGTTACATATGGGACTGACATGTTGTTGCTTCACAGCATTCTTGGGAGTCCTGGTCTTTGTATGAACAACTTTTGATAACTCAAAATTTTCTTAAAGATGGAAGTGTTGGTCTATACCTTTAATTCCAGCACTTTGGAAGCAGACGCAGATCTCTGTGAGATCAAGGCCAATCTGGTCTACATAGTGAGTCCAGGACAGCTGGGACTACAGGGAGACCCTGTCTCAAAATGATCAAAAATTTCTTTTACTCAATAAAATTTATTAAGAACTTGCTGTGGATTAAGGTCTACAGACAGGTCACTGGAATCATTATAAGGCTGTATACTACAGAGATACTTGAATATCCATATTTCTTACTACACTAGTGCCAGTAGCTAACATATGGGACCAACCTAGATGTCAATCAGCAGATGGTGGGCAAAGAACATGTGGCATATACACACAATGGAATTTTATATAGCTAAAAAGAATGATAAATTATAACATTCCCAGGAAAACAGAACTAGAAATAATTATGTAAACAAAGTAAGCCAGACACAGAAAGACAAATCCCACATCTTATGTGGAATGTAAATTTACACACACACACACACACACACACACACACACATAGTGTGTGTATCGGAGTGTGTGTGTGTGTGTATGTGTAGGGATAGACAGATAGTGTGTGTATCGGAGTGTGTGTGTGTGTGTATGTGTAGGACATGAAAGAGGAGGTAGAAAGGGAAAGGAATTAAGAAGAGCACACAGTAGAGTAATGGAATATATATGTCATGAAAGCAGAAGAGGACATATTAGGCAGGATTCTCTAGAGGAAGAGAAGTGATTGAATGAATGTGTGTTAAAGGGAATTTGTTAGATTGCATTACATAACACAGTCTGGGTTGTCCAACCCTAGCTGTCTACATGCAGGAGAGACTGAAAATCTGGTAACTAATGAGTCCATGAGCCTGGGTGTCTGACCAATATCAATCTGCTTCTGCAGACTTGCAGATTCCTAGAGAGCCAGTGGAAGTCATGTGGATAGCAAAAAACTCGGAGTTCTGATGTTAGTGAAGGGCATGGGTAACAGCAACAGGGTAGATGAACTTGCTAACAGAATAAGGAGATGTGAAGGTAAGCAGGCAAAAAGCAGAACCTTTCCCCCAGATCTCCTTATGCCTAGATCTCCCACATGCCTCAAATTCAGGGTGGATCTTCTCAATTCAGTTTATTATAAAGAAGAAAATCCCCCATAATCATGCCTAGAGATTAATCTAGATAATCCCTCACTTATGTGCCCAGAGACTTGTGTCATGTGTGATTCCAGATCTTATCAAGTTGACAATATTTGTCAGCACAGAAATTTGGAAGCAAGAGAGGGATGGCATGGGGATTGAAGAATAAAAGCATATAATGATATGTATGTAAGAAAATGCCACAGTGGTATCCCTTTTCTTTATATGAACAACCAAAAATTAGATAAGTATCAAAAGGAAAAAGAAAAGCAATACCAAGTTGTGTTTCCATGAGCGACCAACACAAGCACAAGTGTGATGGAGTTAGCTTTGCAGCTGCACATGGCCTGGAATGAGGATGGTGCTCTGAAGAGCACAGATGTCCTTGGAACTGTGACATCTGTAGGGAACTAAGGGAGAAATTCCCCTAGGAGGCTATGGAAAGGCTGAGACTTGGGAAGCAGCTGAAGGTAGGAGCAAAGGTCATGTTCTGGGTAGACAATAGGACTTAGGAAATCCCCAAGGACAAACAGAGAAGACCTGTGTGGCTGGAGCAGCGGAAGAGGTGGGGAAGGGTGATGGGAGACAAAGCTGGAGCATTGGAGAGAGCCTGCCAATCCATAGCTTTGTGAGTCATGTTGCCGCTATTTTACTCTGTTTCCATGAGATGTCCAGTCATGTACTGAAGTACTATAAGCCAAAAGTTTGTCTGTGTTGGGGTGATGGGTATGGGAGAGGTATAGTATGATTGTATCTGCTGTGTATGTATCAGTGTGTATTAACCTTTCTGTAGCTGCAGTTAATAAAACAGATGAACGTGAGATAGCAGAATGGGATGTGACTCAAGTCCCAAGAGACAAGGCACAGCTCCCACTGATGTATGGTGTTGAGAATATGAAGAAGTACTTAGTTATTAGACAAATTCTTCCAGGTTATACAAATTGAAGGTGGGCCTTGATGGGACAGAATATTGGACGTGACCCCAAGATGTCTGTTAGGCCTGAGATGCTCTTGGCAGTGGCGTATACAATGGATCAGGGTTGAAGAAAGGACCACAAACACATTTGGTTCATAAATGTTGAACTGGAAGTGCTTTACAATACCCAGAGTGTCCAGTCGACAGCTGAATTGAGGAATCCATCCCTGAGTGTGGACAGGGCTTGTGGCTTCATTTGTGACTCAGCTCCACATTGAGCGGGTCATTGAATCCAGACATGGATGAGCTCACCTGAGGTATAAACACAAGGTGAGAAGAAAAGAGTGTCCAGGGAGAACCTGTGGCACTCCGGGTCCTACGGCTGAGTAATAGGATGGGAGCCTCCAAGGAGACGGGGATGAAAACCAGGTAGGCAGGGAAAGTCAAAAGAAGGGTGCAGTTGGAGATGTGGCAGAGAGATAGGCCCCAGGATGGATGCCGCTACGAGATCATTTAAGATGGGAGTCAAGGTATGGTCCATCAAATTAATAAAACTAAAGTTGATGGAGGCTTTTGTATATACCTTTTATTGAAGGGACAGGTTGTATTTGTTAAGGGATGTATAAGAGTTCAGAGATAGAGTTAGAAAGCATCAAGTGACATTTCCAAATCAAACAGCATTGAAGAATGAAGTCAATTCCAAGGCAGTTAATTTGCTCCTGTGGATGTTTGCTTTTCAGCAATGAGGGTTGAGTAGCCTTTGATTCTTCCTTACTGTATGACACTGAGTCACTATTCTAATCTGCAGAATTTCACTCTGGAGGAGGAGCTTAAGCTAAGATCCAACACTTTCAGTGGCATCTCCCCCAAACCAATATGTTTCCCCTAAAATCATCCCACTGTCACTTCTGGTGACTCACCTGCTCGTCCACCCATCATCCACCTGATATTCTTGGGTGCTGTCCTCCCTGGCCTGTGCTATGGATCTGAATGGGCAGCACCAGCTGTCTCCTTGTCCCCTACAGATGATGTGTATCTTTTAGGTACAAAAATATTTGCTTATTTCCTCCCGTCTGCATTTGGCACAGCTCCCAGTCATCATCTCTCCATGATCTCCAACCACTGGGTGTGCTCTTCCACCTTTGCTACATCTGTGATTGGCTCGTGCGTGACACATTAAAAAATCAGTAAATCAGTCAGTACAGTGCTTGAACCTAAACTGAGTCCTCACAACTTATGTAAAATATGTGGGTGTGTTGACATGTGCTTTTAATCCTAGCACTGTGGAGGCAGAGACAGGTGGATTGGGACTCACGGACCATCCAGCCTAGGCCACCGAGAGTCCTTTAAATAAACAAGGTGGTTGGTGCCTAAGGAATGATACCTATGACCTCCACATGCACATCTACATGTGTGTCTATACAGCCACATGTACATGAACACACACATTCACACATACACACATGCATACATATACACATACATATACATGTACACTCATACATGCACACACATGCATACCTATACACACATACATGCATGCATATATACATACACACACCCACATATATACATACATACAAATATGCCACACAGATATACATACATACATATACATACAGACACAGAGATACAATCATACACAAGCACATACATGCCAAATATACCTATATAAACATGTGTATGCACACATACACATGCATGCACACACATGTGCACAGACACATAGGCATGTGCATACACACATACACATATGCATGCATGAACACATGCACGCCTATACATACACAGTTACACACATACACACATGCATGCATAAGCACACACATGCGCACATATGCATACAGAACTGCACATATATACACATGCAGAGACACACAGACACATACATATATAAACACAAAATGCATGCACAAACATGCACACACAAACGCAAAACAATAGTAGCCTCAGGTATGGAGAACGTGTGATTTAAAAGCTTTTCCAGCTTTACAGATCTTTCCCTTTATTACTATTTTTTTCTTTCTTCATCCCTAACACCTTTTGGGAGACTTTAATAAGTACAGCTATGCAACTTAATAGAAATACTTCAGTGCAGCTGTGTAAGTCAAAATACAAATCAAATTAAAAATAAAAATTGCTCTTTTAATGATATCATTATGGTTCCTTGAAATAAAATTACACCATAGATCAGGAGGTTTGTGCTTTGTCTTGTTTCATTGAAATAGGTTTCCACTGAAAGTGAGATTACAGTCAGGAATTCTCAAAACATGCAGGTGTGAGATTTCAGAGCTTGAACTTGCCTAATAGCTGTGCCTGGCTTATTTAAAGGTATGTGTTTTAAGTCCTTATGCATGAAGATACTATATTTATAATCTAGCCGTTCAGGGATACACATTGTAGGCGTGCAGTAGATTGAGAAATATGAGATCCTGGACCATTTTAGGAAGTTGTCACAGGCCATCAATGCAGGCAGAGCATTATTCTAGATTGTTGGAATAGAGGTCTATTTTAAAATGTTCCTTCACAATTGTGAAACTGTGTGTCTCATACAGCAAGAAAATAAATCCACTCTTAAGTATTTTGTTAAGCAGACATGCTCCATTTAGGTAAGTTGATAATATTTTGTATGGATGAACAATATTTGATCGTACATTAGGCTGGGATCACTGAGTGAAAGCATTACTATCATTATTTTTGTGTCTTTCTAAAACTGCTTTTATTGTTTGAGAATTTCACATATCTCCATATTGTGTTTTGACCAAGTCTACTTGCCATTCCTCCCCCAATGCCTCTACTACCCTCCCACTGCTATCCCTCCCCATTTCATGTGATCTTTAAACAACAAGAACAAGTCTGCTTAGCACTGCCAGTCTATGCGTGGGTGAAGGACCACCTACTAGAACATGGGTTGCCTCTCAGACCTTTGAAAAGAGCTAACTGTGCCTCTCCCAGAAACCATCAATTTCCACTAGCACCTCAGGTAGGCTAGGGACATTGTGACCACCTCTCTCCCTTATGCTGAGATTTTTGTCTGGTTCAATCTTCTATAGGTCTTGTGCATGCTGTCACAAGCACTGTGAGTTCATATGTGCAACTGCCTGGTGACACTGTTTCCCTGTAGTTCTGGCTCTTAAAATCTTGCTGCTCCCTCTTCCATGATGGTCCCCTAGCCCTGGTTGGTAGTGTAATGCAGATGTTCCATTTAGTGCTGAGCTCTCCAAAGCCTCTTCCTGTTGATGAGTTGTGAGTTTCTGTGTTAATTGCCATCAAATGCAAAAGGAGGCCACTTTGATGATGCACTAATCTATCTATGGGTATAACAGTAAGTCATTAAGATTTGGTTTAGTTCTGAATGCATTTAGTAGAATAGTAGTAGGTTTTTCCCAGGCCCAAGAGCTGCTTGGCCATAAGTTCTTGGCAGTGGTAATGGTGACAAGTATGAGTTCTCTCTTGTGGAGTGAGCCTTAAATATAATCAAAGAGTAGTTGGCTAATCCTAAATTTATGCCGCTATTACAATAGGGGGATATCTAGCCAGGTTATATTGTTGTAGCTCACATGACTCACAGCTGGGTATATCCTATTCTTTTACTGTATGATGATTAAATATAATCCCCACTTTATCTTACATGCCACCTCGCTTCAACTCTCTTTCCTTTAATATAGCATTTGTCTCAAATTTAAAAAGATAATCATAGTACAATAAAATACAGTACACCCCCTTCTGCACCCAGAGCAAAGATGTACTATAACAATTCTGCCTCTCTTACTTTGGGGGTGGGTAGCCTGTGCATAAAGCATTCTACATTAACAATAATAATGAAGGACTGGAGAGGTGGTTCGGAGGTTAAGAGCATTTACTGCTCTTTTAAAGGACACACGTTGTGTTCTCAGCACCACGTGGAGGCTCACATCCATCCTTACCACCAGTTTCAGGGGATCTGACCCCCTCTTCTCTGTGGGCACCAGGCACACACATAGTGCACTTACACAGATGCAGGCAAAATATTTATACACATAAAATAAAATAAATTAAAAATGACATGTGAATGTGTAAATACGATAAGGATTTTGTTATTGTATTTTCCCCATGGATCCATCTCTAAGTAAAATCAATTGAGACTTTGAGAGCAATTTTGAACCAGCTGCCTTGTTCTTGGTGGTAAAGCATCATTTTTTTTTTCTTTTTTACTCATGACATTCAACCAAAGACTTCCAGGTAAAGTTTCATATTACTTCTCCTTGTCTGCGTAAATCTCATTCATCTTATGGGTACCGTCAAGGAATACTGGGCACTATTTAGGCTGCTTATACTTTCCATTTAAATAGAAGTTCTGGGTTTACTACTGAGAAGAATGCAAGATTTATAATTTAGAAAATAGGATGAAGAAGAAAAACAGTCTTGCCAAGGTCAACGTAGCTACTTCCCTCTTGAAATTGCTTGCTCTCTTCTACTGTTGACAACTTGGAAAACAGAGCAATAACCCTTCGGCTGGCAAGTGAGGAAGATGGAGCTCATCTTCTGAGTTTATTTAAACAGCAGCCGCTGCCTTCCTTTCTTAAGATACCATTGGGGGAGATGTCTTAATTGAATTACTTAGGAAATATTTTCCCATGCTGGTTCTTAAAACAACTAAATTCCATCTGGAAAAGTAAAGGGTATTTTCTCATCCTTAAATACATTTTCCCACTGTTTTCCATCTTAGCCCTGTTGTTTCTACAGCTCAGGTTTTATCCCTTTTTATGACAAACTAATTATTTAAAGAGTATTTAAAGGGATTTCTTTTTTATAGTGGTGACCTACATTTGCATCTTCAGCTGTAGAATTACAGACGGCTTTTGTTCCAGCTCTTGGGCGTTCTAAAGAAAGCTAATGTTGGTTGCAGGGTATAGCTCTCAGTATGTGTTAGGACCTGGTTTCAATCCTTAGCACCCCTCAAAATAATCAGAAAAAGATCACTTGTGCTTGTGAATAGCTCTGTGTACATAAATATTTGCATATTTAATCTGGAGAAAATAGAAGGTAGACAGACTTGTGAATATTCCTTAAACTTCATAGGAAAAGGGCTTCAAGGATATTTTAGTGATAAATAATTTCATATTCTAAAACTGAAGCAAAATTCCTTTATTTCATGAATTGTACTCTAATAGCAAAGTATTATCTGAGATTCTTCTAGTGCTTTGTCTCTATGGTCAATAAATGTATACCAAAGGCATGTGTGTTTGCGGGCATGATGTGAACCACTGTCTGTAAGCAGCCCAGCGTAGTATTTGAATGCCAAAGAACTCTGCAGCCAAACAATCATCCATTCCCAGTCCTGACACCTAGTAAGCTTTTCTGAAACTTGGTCCTCTCAGTTGCAAGGGCTGCTGTGAGGTTTACCAGTTAATGTTTATAAAGGTTATATGATATGTAAAAGATCCATAGAGGTGGACATGTGTACAATTCAAATATGGCCACAAGATATTGAGTTGTTAGAGGTATGGATGCAGACAATAGCCTTATTTCCCTCATGCTTAGATGTATTTTTATCATTTATTGGGGGATCTTTTTGAGACAGGGTCTCCCTCTTGCCCCTGGAACTCACTATGTAGACCAGGCTGGCCTTGAACTCACAGAGATCTGCCTGCCTCTGCCTCCTTAGTGCTGGGATTAAAGGTGTGCACTACCACACCCGGCTATTTTTATCATTTTTAAATAATATGTGTATGTGTGGGTGTATGTTTGCATGTGCACCTGAGAACAAGTGACCACAGAGGCCAGAATAGGGTGTCGGATCACCTGGAGCTGGTGTTAGCTGTAAGTCACCTGACCACAGGTGCTGGAAGAGCGATGTGAACTCTTAGCTACAGAGCCATCTCTCCAGACCCTTATGTCTTACTCTGATCTCCAATAGTCACAGTGTCCTTGCTACTCACTCACAGGAAACAATATCATTTATCTTCCTATGACATCTTCTTAATCTTCCTTCTTTGGTTCAAGAAATGCTAAACCTTTAAAATACCACTTACATTCTTCTCCAGTGTATGCTGCATAATTAAGTAAATTGGTACCTTTATTTTCATCAGTTTACAGTGGATATATTGCTATACATGTAAGATTTCATCTCTGCTAAATAAATAAATAAATAAATAACCTAAAAGAATTCCATAAATAAGGGAAAGAATACTCACAATACCAACTCTGTCCACCAAATCACTGTCGGTTGACTTTCCATGTAAGATTTAAGCATGATGCTGTATCAAATATTCAGTCACTCATTAATTAAACTAGAACTAATTCAATACTTTTTCATTCAGCAGATTAACCAAAACTCACCATGTTCGCAATTTATATTCGTCCTGTAAACTGCATATGCATTAAACATTTCCATCTGGAGCCCTGATTGTTTTTCTCCCATCTCATGCTTGATAAGCTGTTTCTGATTAGACAGGGAATTCGGAAGCTGTTGAAAGTAGAGACTTTTTAAAGCTCCACCACCTTTATATCCTTTGCTTCTTAATGGATCGTGCTTGATGTCTGAAGGTTCCCCTCTAGCTGTGACTCAGTAAGCTGCAGGTCCCTTGGCCAATATCTTTCAAGTCTCAGTCTTAATCTGTGCCTTCTCCATCTCTGATGCACACAGAGATTTCCGTCATTTAAAGAAACTTTGCTATCTTGTCTAATTTATAGTATACCATCCTTTGCTTTATTTGCCTCTTGTGGCTTCGTCTTAAACCTTAATAATTTACTCTGTGCTGTGTTCGGCAATAACACACAATCAACATAATTTTGTGCAGAATATATTCTAAGACTTCACAGGCTTTAATTCATTTAATTTGTATTCCGTTGTGAGGTAGATGACAAACACCCCCTCCCCTGATTTCACAGGTGAGGGAACTGAAGCCACATGGGCTTTTCAGGTATCTTCAAGGTTAGATCCTGAATGCATCAGAACTCAGCCTGAGAAGACATTCTGATGCCAGGCCAATTTTCCACTTGTCGTGTGATGAGGCATACCCTTGTCATGTAACTCTAGGAATAAAGCTATGTTCACAAGAGGGATGGCCTTTGTTCTTAGTAACACACACACACACATGCACACGCACACGCACACACACACGCACACACCCTGTCTCTTTGAGTTACTGGATAGGATTCATTGAACAGACAGAAAATGGAGGATAACCTATGCGGCATTAATAGTAAAAACAATACATCAAATACAGCAGCTGACCTTTGGAGCAGCACCATGTGCCTATAATTTCCCAGTGTCTACTGCTCCTAAGGACACTGTGGCCATCAACACTGTATTAGCATAAGTGATGGTTTCTGTTTGTTCGTTTTTTCCCAAACTAAAGGCTCAGAGTAATGTTTCCTATAAAGAGGTAAAGTCACTATTAGAATTAGAATTTCAAACCAAATATATGGCTTTGTATAGTTGTATGCCTTCTTGGCTATTAATTATTATGTAGCACATTCTACATGGACATGAGATTCACTCAGCAAGCTGTCCGATACCCACTGTTGTATCCAGTCCCCTCATCTTTCTATGGGTTTGGACTCTGTCTGGGGAGGTTATGCATATTCTAAAGCATGGGCTTGTCTGTTTATCTAGAGACAACCTGAAGTAAAACAAAGAGTGTTTCAAGGTCATTTTACCCTGTGGAAAGAATGAAACGATTTGAAGTAAACACATCAATTGCTCCAAAATTAAATAGATTGCATCTCTGTACTGTAGACCAGCATGATATTCCTGACTCCTGTGCACCTGCAGTACTCAGCCTGGCACAAAGGAGGAACTTAATAAATGTAGATGAAGTGAATAAATTAAATAATCAATAAGTTAGTTATGCATGTATGGAAGAATAGAAAAAAAATCACCATTGTATTAAAGTGGGTTTCCTATAGTCCACAAATAAAATTAAAAGGCCTGTGGCATCTAAAGCCATATTTACTTCATCTAATCATATATTAGCTGTAACTTTATGGAACAATACAGTGAAAGTATCTTTGTGTCATTTCATTTCGTTATTCCTGTAAACATCAGATGAACTTCATTTCTTTTTCATGGTATCATATGATTTTCCTGGGGAGATATGAACAAATGTCAGCTCACCCCAGATAGAGCACAAATGACAAATCAAAGAAACCATTCTATCAAAGTCCAACTTGGAAAACCAAAGAGTTTATTGGGTTATTTACAGGATCCTTACAGGACCATGAAAAGGGCTGCATCACTGAAAAGCCCATCCCAGCACAACTCATAACAGATACAGCCCTGGAGCTCTCCGCATAACATGCAGGCAGCTCAGCAGTCTCTGTTCCGTAGTTTTTATAACCTTGTGGAGGAGGCCTGGTTAATCTTCATTTCTGCTTTCTTTGGACTTGTGACGTTTGCTTACTTCCTTAGTCTCATGACCCTTCCTTTCCCACTAGGAGGGAATGTTTCAATTCAGAGCAAAGGGCTTCACAACACAACATTATGGCATCATTTTTGCTTTGCTTTTAATAAACAAATTAAGTGATTTCAAATTGATACATTTCAGTTTGAGAAAAATATTTTCCTGAAGAGAAGTGTGCCAAAGATGCCGCTCCACAGGAAGACTTCCTTACCTCCTTGTAATGTTATCCTTGCACACTTTTTGCTTGGGCTGGAAAACCATGCCATAACTGAGAGAACTCCTAAAACCATATGTATATTTAAGAGTTGAATACATAGGTGCTCTTCTATTAGGAAGAAAGGGATAAGGTCTCTGTATTGGTCACTTTTCTGTTGCTGTCGTAGAATCACTAACCCAGAGCAACTTATAGAAGGAAGAGTATATTTGAGTTTACAGTTCCAGGGGAATTACAGTTGGTCGTAGCAGGGAGGCGTGGTGGCTGGAGGTGGCTGGAGCAGGAGCAGAGGCTAAGCTCTCACATCATCACTCAGGCACGGGAAACAAGAGAGCAACTGGAGATCCAGCAAAGATTAAGCACTCTCTAAGCCCACCCCCAGTGACGTGCTTCCTCCAGCATACCCACACCTTCTAAGACCTCCCAAAACAGCGCCACCAACTGGGGACAAAATGTCCAAATACTTGGAGCCTATGAGGGTCATTTTCATCCAAAACACCACAGTCTCACTCTGCAGCACAAGCTGTCCTTGAACTTGAGACTCTACTACCTCAGCCTCCAAGATTTCAGGGATTACCCTTATCCAACCCATAGAGCCTGTTCATTAAATATAGATGTGATCGCACTATACCATGTCTGGTGAGGCTTTTACAGTTGATCATTGTGTAACTTCCTCTTGTGTTGTTCAGAAACTCTTTTACAAGTCATTCTGTGATCCAGGGATCTGGAGGTATAAATGATTAATAGTAATGAACAGCTCATTTGCATCTGTAACTCAAATGCCCAGTGCTTCTTTAGAAATCACTAAGCAAACACCCCATATGCACACACATGTGCATGCACATGCACATAGACACACACATACACACATGAACACGTAAGTTCCTTAAGTCTGTGAATTTTATTTTTCATGAAAATTTGCCTTTAGATCCTGGGGCCCCATTATAATCCAACATGAAACAGTAGAAAATTCGATGAGGTGTGTTACCAAAAGCAGTTTCCTACTAAACCTTCTTAGAAAACTTCATTAAAGACTTTCAACTCTAATATTAATTAATAGCATAAACTCTATAAAAAGCACTATACTTAAATAAGTATTTTAATGAGAATATCATGAAAATACCAAATCACATTTGAACAGGAAAGAAAGAACTATCTATGAGCATGATGGGTTTCAAAAAAAGAGAATTTGAAGAATGAGAATGAGTTTAAAGATATATGTGACAAAATGTGTGAAATCCAGTGGAAGGGGACTCTGGGGAGGGTGGGGTGGTCTAAATATGATTAGGATGTATAGCATGAAATGGACAAAAATTAATAAAAATATATATTAAAGAAAAAAATAAGCAAGAAGAAATAGGTTCACTGAGAGAGGCAGAAGAGTGAGAGATGAGAGAGAATAGCGAAGTGATTCAATGTGGGCACACACTGCTTTAGATATAGCCAGAGGAGATATCCCTACCCATGTCCCCCTTGTAAAACACACACCAACTCAATCAAATAAGGTTTCTACGGGAAATGACTGTTTTCATCTTTAGTAGGAAAAAGTGTTGTCAAAGCAAAGTAGGGCAAAACCTCTGAAAGTGTAGCAGCATCACAAAATTGAAGATAAAGTCATATTTTGCGTCAGCTATCCTCACACAACATGAAAACTGTTATTCTTACCTATGTTGTGATTGAAGGAAAAGCTGTGATTTGAAAGAAAATGGACCCAAGTCAGCAAAACTTGGCCCAGGTTCTCACCCAGGGCAGTGAGAACAATGGCTTCCTATAGAGGGGAACTTGCAAACAAGGGCTTCTCCCTCAGCTCTTCCCACCATCTGCTTCCCGAGTATCAGGTACACCTCATTGCTGCCTTTCTCTCAGCTAAGTATTATTCCTTTTAGTGTCTCAAAATAGTTCAGCATCATTTGATGTTTATATCTTAAGTGGATATTTTCACATTTATTTATTGTCTCTCTCATGCTTTCTTTCTATCGTTTGTGTGTGTGTGTGTGTGTGTGTGTGTGTGTGTCCATATTTGTGTAAACATACCATGTGGAGTTCAGAGAACAATTTGCATTAGACAATTCTCCCCATCTACCACAGGGGCCCTGGGAATTTAACTGAGCTCACCAGGCCTGATTGAAAGTGGCTTTACCCACTGAGCCATCTCACCAGTGCCCAAGTAGAGTGTTCTGGAGGATTTATTATAGTGTGTGTATTAGCTGCTGGTTTGTTGCCTGGGGCATGGAGTGGGTGAGGACTGCAGTGGACAGATTCCAAAATGAAACATTTCTTTCTTTACCATTTTATTTTCAACACAGATTTAAGTAGTATAAGAAGGATTTGTTGTACCCATGTGCACTTACGTGTGCTTAACAGGAGAAAGGTAAACGTAGATGCACTGTTTACCTGTGAGTATCATTTGTGTCTCCTTTGCAGGGTTAATCTGGTCCTATCAACATTGGTTCCTGATCCAATGGTATTTCTTATTTCATATTTCTTCCTTTGATAAATTGATAACTTCATGCATGAATCTAGTGACTTTTGGGCATTTTCATTCATTATCCTTTCTCTTGCTGAAAATCTTCTTCCTCTCAAAATGCCACCCTCTAACTTTGATAACATTTTGTTTTGACCACTGAGTTTAATTAAGGTTCTTATATGAACATGGGTTAAGGGTTATGTAGGGAACATAGACAACTTAGAAAGGCTACACTGCTAATGAATAGGACATCCCCTCCCAGCAACTGCTAGCTGCCAATAGTCCCTTGGGAAAGCTGAACTCTCATGAGCCTCTCCCCAATCCGTTGTGAAGTGTCGACAGGAGGAATCTTTTACAGATCTTCTGCAGATAATGACAGCTGCTATGAGTCCGTGAATGCAAGTTATGTCCAGCAGGAGAAAATGCTTCGCAGTGCTTCTCCCCAACCTTTAGCAGTTACAGTCTTTCTGCCCCTTCTTCCACATTGTTCACTGACCTTGGATGAGTCTTATTTCATTTTTATAGAATGATGCATATAATTGAGACCAAAGAAATAATGCTTTATTTTTATCTTGGTAGAACAAAAGCAGTTGCATTTAATTCAGTAGGAGATGCCATGAAACTAGTACAATCATCCAGTGACTGTCATGTAACAGACGTGTAATTTAGAACAAGATTTGAACTATACACAAATGTTGCACTCATTAATTTCTTTCTTCTCTGTACTCTACCCTTCAGTTTTTCTAAATCATGTTCAGGAATATTTCCAGAGGATAAGATTAATGCGATTACGCTTTCCAATTTGAAAGCTTCATTTACATGAAAACCAAACCAGAAGATAGGTATGGGAAACGGAGGAAAGTGAGACAGATATTACAGAAATGTTAAAGCTCATCTGTGCAAAAGAACAAGAAATATACTTCAAAGCATTTCAAAGCTTTCATGAAACTTTAATTTCCTTAAAAAAAAAAAGTGTGGTTTTGAAATACTGCCTTCACTGAAGGTCATTGAAGTGGTTAAATACACAGTCATCACTCATAAATAAGAGTGACAACAGGTCACATGAGTGAATGTATTCAAAGGCTCCAGCTACTACTTGGTCTTCCTTTTATGGGATTCAAGAAAGTAGGAGCTGGTTACTAAGGGCATAGTTTAGGCACTTCTGTATTTTGATTGGTAGATTGTTATACTTTCATATTTCCTAGTAAGCATGTCCCCTCCCATAATGAATCTTATTTTAATCATATGCATGGGCGTAAGTTGGCAAATAAGGAATTTTCCCTTATAGGTTACTAGAACACAGCTTTGCGTCACTGCATATTTACCCCAAACAAGTTTAAGTTGGATCAGGCCTTACCCAGATATGGTAGGGATACACTTGAATAGAAATTGTCTAACTTTCATTGTTACCAGGGCAGGGAAAACATATACCATCATTCAGCAATGGGATTATGGTTAGCACAATGCAGGTGTGGGGTCAATGGGATTCTGATGCTGCAAGGTGCATTGTTTGGAGAGGGATGTGTGTGAATAGTATGTACAAGTGAAGAATCTAGGCTGGCAAGTGAATTATTACAGAGGAGGACCGTGAATAACCAAAGCCAAAGAGAGGTTCCAAGTAAAACTGTCTCCTCTGCTTCCTCGCCTTGGGTTCTGTCCATGATCACTCATGCCCTTAGGTAGAACATCATGGCAGTTGGAGTATAATGGAGAAGCTTCTTCCCCTGGTGTGGACAGGAAGCAGAGGGTGTGACAGTCAGGTTCTAGGGTCCATATTCCCTCCAGTGAGACCTACTTCCTCCCAGCACATCCTACCTCCAGAAATGAAATTTCAAGAACCTCCCCAAATAGGATCCCTACCTGGGCACCTAAGCTTTAATGCATAACCTGGTAGAGGCATTTCTTATTTAAAGCATAGTGTGTAATACTCTAGAACTCAAGGGTTTGGTGGTTAAGTCTTTGGGGGCTGTTTTAGGTCCTCAGTATCTTCCTGCCCTCAAAAGCAAACAGCTTTTCCCCTTGTGTGGTTAGAGGGTTAGAGTTGTGGCTGGAAAGAAATTCGATCTACAGCAGCCTCACATGGAGTTGTGCTCCCCTTGAGGCTGCTACCATGGAAGAGGAGGCCTTCCCTCCCACTGAGCTCACAGCTGCTCAGCTCCTCTGTCTCTTCTGGGTTCCCCACCTCTTCAGCATCTTATAATTGTTCTTGCTTCATCATCTGAAGTTACTCGAGTGCTACCTGTCCCACTTAGGGTCTCCTCATCCTAAGTCTGTACCTCACTTTGTTAATGTCTATAAAACTCTCCTTATAAACCTCTTACACTGTGTCTAAAACCTTTTGAATAGTTCCCACCACTATAGAATCAGCAGGAGAAAAGGAAAGAAAACCAAACATTTTTGTCCATTTTCTTCCTCACTTGTCTGAATGTTTACATTTTTTTCCTGTATTTTAACTTGATTTAGTTAATATATTCCAAACCACAGTATCTCAACTCAGCGATTAAGAGATGCTTTTCATCTTAAAATCTATGGAAAAAAATTTAGTCACAACATACATAAATTGGAAGCCTGACAATTATAAATCTAGGCTTTGGATTGGGCTTGACTCAATTCAATAATTCAATTACAAAAAAAAAATTTGTTACACTGAATACATACATTCAAATGATCAGACAGAAAGATAGTGACTTCTTGTACTCAGTAAATAGTAGTCAATTTCTGGATAACAAATTGAGAAACTATAAAGAAATAAAAGCTGGCAGGATGCTAGTATGGACTGAGTCCCGGAGGAGGCATTGGAATCTTTTCTTCAGGGGGTTTGGACACACTGCCAGCCTCAGGCTGTAGCACCAGCTTCTCAGGTACAATGAGAGGTTGTGGCAGACCTCCAAAATCTGAGAGCAGTGAAATGTGACTCATTACAGCGAGCAGGGAAAAGCAGAGAAGCCAAATAGCCTGTTTTCTTTTCACTTTATCTCTCTGTATTCTGCTGCCTTCCCGTTTGGAAGAAAGGAAACTGGATCAGGAAAGTCAGCGAAAATGTCAAACAGTAAACTCCACAGACACCAAGCTGGACCACTCAATTCATTACAAATCTCTAACGCTATGGTGGGTACAAACCTGATTCTGTTCTGTCGGGTCTAAGTCGATGCTGTCACCCGAGTGGATCAGAACACACAACATTTCAGCCCAATTAAACAAAAATATAACACACGATGACAGTAACAGCTAATGTATTAATCTGCTTCGTATGTGCAGGCCATGTGGGAAGAGCCTGGCATTTACTCACTTACTGCATCCCCAGAGTTCCCTTAGGTACACTATATTTAGCCTGGCTTTATAACTCTCTGAAGGTCACAGAGTTGCCAAGCAGCAAAACAAACCCTTGGCACTTTTAACTAAATCTCTGTGTCACCTCTTCAGCTACTTGGAACCAAGGTCAGAAACAGGAAAAATACATAATTTTCTACTTCATGGGATCCTGATTTCATAAAGAAAGATGCAAAATCATGCATATTATGATTCTCTGATATTTAGAATAGCTGTACTGTTAAGTTACAAATGCATAAGAGGAAAGAAATTTGATATATTTTAGCTGAATGGAATTACACCTTTCATTTATGCTTATTTAAAGTCACACTGGCCCCGTGTAACCGCATCATAGATTATCTTCCTTAATTTACTCAGGCTAAATTTTTTATGTTCTAGAATTAAAAGTATTCATCTTCTTAATTTTGTGTTTGCTTTAACATTAAGCCACATTTGTCTTTATAAATCATTGGTTAGATTCCACTTGTAAGAATTTCAATATACTAGTGGTTTCATATCTGTAAGAACCCCAAGGTAATGCTTATGAGAACCTCAGGATAATAATGGCTTAACATCTGTTTGCTCTTTGAAACAAATAAGCAATAAACAACAGTCATGTGGTACTTAGGATATTTTTATTCAAATTTGAAAACTGCCATATTAGTTTCTTTTCCTGTTGTGATAAAATACCCTGACAAGAACAGCTTAATGGAGAAAGGGATTATTCAGTTCAGGGTTCAAGGCTAGTCCATCATGGTTGACAAGTCAAAGCAGCAGGGGCTTGAAGCAGCAGGTCACATGACATTCACTGTCAGGACACACTGAGCACTCATCCTCTCGGTCCCCTTGCTGACTCCATTTTCCATGTTATTCAGTACAGATGGCCCTGCCCAGGGAAAAGTCTCACATGGCTTTTTTTTTTTTTTTTTTTCACAGAATAGCAAGGATTGTTTATTGAAACGGAGCAGGTGGGATGGGCAGCCTAGGGCAACCGACCCAAATCGTGTGGGGACGGATTTTAACTGTTGTCCAAAATGGTCATTTGCAAAAGTACTTCAGTGTCTGTGGATTTTGTTTTGAAACTGGCTTTGTGAAGCTCCAGTTGATACTGTGCTGTAATGGTGAGGGACCGTGAGGAAATATGAAGAAATTCCCTGAAATTTGGAATTCTTCCACCTTGGACCCCAACTTAAAAATCCCAAAGTCAGAATAAATGAGTGACTTGGTCAAGTCACTCAGGATAAGAGGGATGCATAACTTGGAAGCTCAAAAGATGCTAAGGGATTATTTTTTTACTTCCCTCATTTCCCCAAGAAGAGAATTGATTTGCCTGGGTGAACTGGCCTAGGGAGAGCCACATCATTGGGCTCAGAGCAGGGCTCCTGTGCAGCCTGGTGGGATAAACAGAAAGCTAGTGAGTTTTGAGTCATGAGAAAACTCCCATTATTTTAATTTCTGTTAAATTCCCCACCTCAACAAGCCATTTATCCCCCAGAAAAAGACATGAGATGTGTTTCGGGGTCTACACTAAGAGAAACTTTACCATTGACATTTTAAGGATTTATCTCTCTGCTATGAAAAGCACTTATAACAGTATTAAATATGTTATGCTTTGGAAAGTGCATAAATTGTTAGGATCGTCCTAAACTGAAAAAAAAAAAAAGTCATATTTAGAAAGTTATGCAAACACTGTAGCAAAATCTGTCTGGTTTGCAAATTCTCCTTTCATACTAACTGTCCAAAATCTTTTACTAAAATTAGTACGGATAAGGATTTGTGATTTCTTTGGTCCTTACATGTTCTGATGTAAAATGATCCTCTCTTTGGAGCTAGGGAATTCTGAAATCAGTCGTTTTCTGGTGTTTCTAATAGTTCAGGCTACCTCACAAAATAAGAACCCGGAGGATATGGCTTATATTTGGGGATTCACTGAAAATCTGAGAGTTTACATATACCTGTATTACTAAAACTAGATTTCCTGTTTGTAAAGTACTTACTGAATCTCAGTAATTAAATATGCAGCATACAGTTGCTTGGTAGTAAACACATGAAGAATGCGAGCTCTGTGGCTGTCTGCTCTGGCTACAAGTCACATGTACTAAAATGTATATCCACTCAGTAAAATCAAACATGAAGTGTAAGGGGACTATTTTGCTCTTGTATGTAGCATTTGTCTCCTTTAGCCCAGGCTAGCCTCGAACTCCCTAGGTAGTTGAGGATGAATGGAAACTTCTGATCCCCTGCTCCTACCTCCTGAGTGCTGATAATGCGGGCTTGCATCATCACAGTGGTTTATAGGAAGCTGTGAATCAATCTGATGGCCTCCTGTACTCTAGGCAAGCACTTGACCCACAGAGATACTTCCAGACACATTTCATACATTTATGAAGATTATTTGCAGTTGATTGATCATTATCCTCAAGGTTCACTTAAGTATTATATTGTGTTTTTATTAACATGCATGTGGTATTTGAAATGGTTCTTCACATTCCGATTAAAAAGGAGTGAACCCATTACTCACAGTTCATAGGAGTTATTCTCTGTAAGGAGCCACAACAAGAATTTGCAAAACTTAGCTGAACATTGACTTTCAGGAGAAATATGTTACTAGGGTCTTAGATACCTCACATCACTGTGTGTTTATCAACCAAACAATACATCCCCTTGTTTTAAAGGCATCTTCCACAGTCTTCACACTGTTTCATTTCCACTGAGAGCACAGGCAAACAGCACTGTAACTCCAGCTTGACCAAAGCTTACCTAACACCAGTCCACTGGAGAAGGCGGGCATGGTTCTTACAACTCCCATCTGAGTTTCTCTGCACTTGAGATGCAAGCAGTTTTAACACTGAAATCATCCTTCCTCCCCTCCCAAAAGCAGAGAGTTGTGGAAAATGAGGTATTAAATATTTCATTAAAAGAACAATTTTTGACACTATGAAAGACCTGAAGCCTGGCCTTCTTTGACTCCTGTCAGCTGCACATCAGGTAACCCAAATTTTTGCAACTCTTACTTAAAGGTCACAAATAATTTCTTTAGCAAATAAGTAATTCTGCAAAGTAAAGTTGCTACATAATAAATCATTGAATATATCTGTTGTTGGTTATATAGTTCCAGTTGTGATAAATAACAAAATACCAGAAACTAAGATAGTATATAAAATAGGAAAAAAAAGAGATATTTTAGCAATTTTGAGTCTGAGATGTCTAAGTTAAGAAACTGGCAGCCTGGCCAAGTAGGTTTGGCTCACAGATGTCATCATCTCACTGTGTTCCCACACAGTGTAAGGATCGGTGAACTCTGGGACCCAATCAACTATCAGAGCTCCTACCTCCTGATACTGTCACAGCCATGATTAGTGTTCCATATCTGTATTTCTGGAAGATTCCCAAATTCAGAGCATTCTTCTCTGAGCCTCCCACCCCAATTCATGCACTTCTCACATGCAAAATGCATTCATTCCATCCAACAATTCCAGCATCCTTAATTAATTCCAGCATGAGCTTTAAATTTTAAACCCCAAATAGCTAAGTCAGTTATGAATAGACACAAAACTTGATTCATCCTGAGGGAAGTTGGCCTTCTGTGATGTTTGAATAAAACCAGGCTAGTTACCTACCTTAGTACTTAGAAATGGATAGAAAAGAAATCGCTCCCCCAACCCCAATGCAGCTTAACACATTCCACACAGTCTCTATTCTCCACTATGGCCAAAATTTTTAACTGCCAAGCTAGTATCTTTTCCATGGTGATGTCATCAGGAAGAGATGCATCTGTTATACACACCTGGATCAGAGATGAAAGGGAAAGACGGATCAAAAGAACTACCCGGAGTTTAACCAGCCAATACCAATCATTTGTATGAACCACTTGTCTCCTCTGAACACTAAAGTTGTGCCTCCTAATTCCAAGAGCTTCAATTCATTTTATCCTTGTCAGGGGCAGTTCTCTATTCAAGTGGTAGGAACATTACTTATTTGTAGAGATAAATTAATTCAGCCTCCTTTCCAGGGCCCAAGTGAGTATGCAGGTGTCACAGCGTAGTGGAGAGCACCCAAGTTCACAGTGAATCTGTTTCCCTCCAGTGCCCAAGCCGCTGAGGTGTGAGGATGATCAGGCCACAGAGAGCCATTTAGTGCTCTGCCAGACAGGACCACGTAGCTCTAGTAGAGAGGAGAAAGTGCATTACTTCTCAACATGTGTACATTCTGAGTTTTATTAATCCTATTTTATGGTTGAAGTAAGTTTCACCCAAAGGTATATGAAATCAAGCCCCAAATAAAGCTAGCCATGATGAACTGCACCATAGGAAAAACTCACAACACTCTGAGCACACGTCCCAATCTCTTACAAGTAAGAGCAAATTGTGCCCACTCGTTTAGCTTTCAGGAAAACAGGAAAATAAATTTTGCAATGATATTATCACTACTCTCCTCTTCCATACTGCCCCACAAAAGAAAACATACTGGGGGTGGTTAGGGTCCGAAACACAGACTGGGCAATATTAAAAAGTAGATTTTATAAGGTCAAAACTGTGGAGCTCTTTTCATAAACAGCAACATTATCACATAGAAAGCAAATCTAATTTGTTTGACTTTTTGATTTACAAAAATAAATTTTAAAAAAGCTTCCACCTGGATTTCCTACAAATAGATTTTATGCTAATTTTCAGAAATTGAGTACTATTTATTCATTATTTGGTATATTTGAACTATAACCCTGCTTAGAAAAAGATTGCTCTGATTTCTGTGTATCCTATGAGTTATGAGTGAATAGGAGGAAAAGCAGAACATGGGTACACATGCACTGCGCATGCAAGTTAACGGCCATGGGGCGGGGGTAGAGAGCACTTCAAGTTTACTTCTTTTTGATATTGAATAATATAATTTTAGTAATTTGATTTCAAAATTTACTAACGCTTTTCCCATGTCTGGTTTTGGTCCATGCCAACTGTATAACACATAATAAGCTACTCATGAGTATTCACACATTATAGCTTTTCATAAAGTAATTCAATAATAATAATAAAATATATACAGGAATAAATCCATCTTTCCTCTGAATGTTAATAAAATTTTAATCTTAATTTACTTCAAATAAACTGACCTAAAATAATGTTTCAGTAGCTTCAGAACCATGTTAGAAGAATATCACAATAAACCTGGCAACTTTAATCATAGAATAAGTAAGTTTCTCTCTGATATGTCCAATTAAAGGAAAACTATACTCAAACTTGTGGAAGAACTAAATGTCTGAGCTTTTAACTTATAAACAATTCCTGTATGAGTATAATTATCATAGTTCAAGTTTTAAGATATTCGTATAGAAACCCACAGTTATAGATTTCACTGAATTCATATCATTACATAATGTATGAGCCTAGAAGTTCAACTGCATGGAAGCCATGTGCTTTTGCGAAGATATAGCTACATAGTAAAATTCCCCTTTGCTTTGTTATTTCAAACACACAAAGAACACAAGGTAGAACAATGCAACAACTATGCCTTAGAATGTAAAGCTCCAGAGAAAATCAGACCCTTAACAAGATCGTTTCAACGTAAGTGAGGAATGCATCAAGTTCTACCAGGTTCAATGGAACAGCAGGCCACAGCTGTTTCATATAGGAAAACTTCTTATGAATGAGTCTTTTGTAAGACTTGGATGATGGCTGAAACTTCACTAGATAAAGAAACAAAATCAGTTGTCCTGGGGAAAGATTCAAGATGACATCAGCTAGGCACTCAGTTGGTTTAGCATCATAGCACATCATGATAAAGGCTCATCATGGTCACAGCTCTACATAATGAGGCCATGGGGAAAGCAGGTGCCATTACCACTGAAGAGGTCATTGGGCTACATTGCAGAACTGAAAATTTGTTCCTCCAGCAGAAGTTTTCATTTCAGGAAAATGTTACTAGCTTCTGAATAGAGAATCAATGCAAAGGTTGCCAGACTGGAATGTATAAGTGACTCATTTAAGTATGTTCATGAACAGTCACCAATCAATTGTGAGCAAATCTTTGGTGATATATAAAAGTAATCCACATATTTGAAAAATGCAGAAGCGCCTTATTTCCCAAGACTTGGAAGTGGTTGGAAAAAATTGAAGAGCTCAAAACAGTTCTAGATATCTGGCTTGAGTGACTTTTTATTAGACAAGAAAGAGAGCAAGGCGGCCCTCAGAAGGAACTGCACACTGGACAAGAAGGGACAGATATACTACAGAGTACCCATGAGGACCAGTCTTTCAGGCAGTTGGACATTATAGAGAGGAGGGGACCAACATGGCCAAGGATGGACGTGCTCTCTATATGATTCTGAAAAAGAACAAAAAAGAACAAACAAACAAACAAAAACCCAAGAAATTATATTCTCAGGAATGAGAGAGAAAAAAATTCTGGGAACAAACAAGTGATGGAAACTCCAAATAAAACCCAGAAAAACAAAATGCAAGATAGGTTAAATAAAGAAATTTCAAAATTCCAGCTGCAGATCTCCTTAGGGAAGCTATATTGCACTAAGGAAAGCTAGAAAGCGTAAAGTGCAACAATGAATCAGACCCGCAGTCCTCTGTGCAAAAGTCTACAGTTCTTACCACTCTAAGTTCATTTCGGAGATTTGGTCTAAAGTGACTCCTATGCTCTGAAGAAAGTGTCCATTCCAGATATTTCCTAACACCCAGAACTTAAACTGTCACAATAGGCATTACCATTTGCGACCTTTGCTTGGTACTTGGCAATGGCTCTTGAGACTCAAACTGGTTGGAAACTTTATGTACTGAAACTTTAAGCCAAGTGGCTAGTGTGGCCTGAATCTTCCCTGGAACCCTTCATTGTGTGTGCTCCAACAGTACAACCTAACAGAGACCCTTCTCCTATACCTTAGAGTAATGGGCACTGTGTCACTCTCCCTATATTTTTCACATCTGTGCATCAGGATCTAAGAGAGCCTTTGACTAAGTTCCAGAGGTCTACAACCATAGCAAGCAAGAGACCACATATGGACCAACACCTGCACATTACTGGTGGACTCTAGAGTAGGTTGCCCAGTCAGTTCACAGCCTTGGTTCTGTAGACGCTCAACAGAAATCCCAAATGTCACTGAAGACTGTCTCTGGGGACCAGGAAAAAGACCCATCTACGTTCATTGGATCCAGAAATCAACTTCATAAAACTGGGTGAAATGAGCATCACCAGATGTTTGATACTGAATGACAATAAGATAAGAAACAAAATGTGAACCCTTCAAAGGAAAACTGTAATTCTCTAGAAACATCCTAATTTGAAGAAAATCAATTATATAACAGTAACTTAAAATATTTTTAACACTTAACCTTAATTAAGTCAGAGTTTTGCAAGAGAATTCATATGAACCGTACAAGTTGAAAGGAGGACAGTGCATGGAATGAATTAGAAAATTCACTATGGAGATAAAAATCATGAAAATAAACAGAACTGTGGGAAATAACAAAGAGAGCTTCCATAGATTATTAGATAGAATAAATAACAAAGAGAGCTTCCATAGATTATTAGACAGAGGAAACAATTTCAGCACTTAAAGATCAGTTTAAAGAATTAACATATTAACAGACACAATAAAACATGACAGAAAATGAGAGACAGAGAGATAGAGAAGTTAAAAAGAAGAATGACAACTTGTGCAACTCAAAGAGAAATTGTAAGAACTTGAAAAAGTGAGAGACAAGGGAATAAAAAACATATTTCTGTAAATATAGGCTTAAAAGTTCCCCAAACTGCAAATAGACATGAATATACAGATAAACAAGATAGAAACTCAGCTAGTAAACCCAAACAGACCAAGTATAGTGGAGCTAAATTGTTAATAATAATAATAATAATAAGAAGAAGAAGAAGAAGAAGAAGAAGAAGAAGAAGAAGAAGAAGTAGTAGTAATAGTAGTGAATCCTGAAAACCGTAGGAGGAAACCATCAAGTCACACATAAACAATGACCCATCAGACTTATACTAAATCATTCACCATAAAATTATAAGCCAAAAGAAAATAGGAAAGCCTTGAAAGCAAATCAACAACTAGTAAATAACCCAAAACTTTCCAACTAAGAATTCTTTTCCCTGCAAAATCTTCCTTCCAAACAGTAGGATAAATTAAATAATTCCCAGATAAGCAGACACTAATGGACTTCTCCTGTCCAAGATTTACCTAAGTGAACCCAATATTAGAAAGCTGCTTTAGAGAAACAGAGATTTATTAGATTGGCTTACACATAAGGAAGCTGATTAATCCAACAATGGCCAGATGCCTTGCTGGAGAGGAAGAAAGCCTGGTAGCTACCCAGTCCAATAAGCTAAAAACCTCAGGTGCCCAATTCTACACTGAAGGCCTAGAGGATCATGGCAGAGGCAGGGTGGGGGAGGGTCTCTGTTGTTGAATCTACATGGAGGTTCAAAGAGCCTAGCGCCCAACGTCCATAGTCCCTAGCAGCGGTGAAGGCGCACTCACACTCCTTTCCTGACCAACGGCATGTATTGCCCATCTTTGACTCTCTTATTCCAAGTTTTCACCGTAAATATGGCTGAAGCAGCCTGCAATAACCATGATTGAGCTTGAATGCTACGCTGACAAGAAATTCATCTCACCACATTAATTAATTCCTCTTGAAATCAGCTGCATCCATTTTTTTCAGGACCTGGGCAAAATACAGACAAAATCTTTGCAAGAATGTGAAATAAATGACTAGTATTCCACTTCCTAAATACAGATTTTACTCCCACCTGAAACCTCAGGAAACTGGCCTTCACTGTCCACATTTCTATCAACATTCTCATCTTCAAAAGTCCCACTAGACTCATTCATTAACTTCAGTTTACAGCATTCTACTGTGTCTCTAACCTGAATCTCCAAACTTTTCCAAATTCCTCCCATAAACCAGTTTAAGGTCCTAAAATCTGACCCACATGTTTAGATGTAGTTGAAACAACAATTCTCAATTTTCTTTGTGATTTAATTTTCTATTACTATTACCATCATACCTGATGGGGGTTCAAGTACAAGGGGAAAGATTCATTTTGACGGTATGTAGTAATTTCCTCCAAGTTAGACCATTCCATCTTGGAGGGGAGCTCCAAGATGTTCTAAAGAGAAGTGAAACATTCTATCCTATAAAAAATTCATTAAGATGAAGAGGTAAACCACCACAAAGCCTCAGAAAGTCCCCGAAACTGACCAGATTCACTACGTACTTCCTCCCCCAAGCATATATGTGAGGATTAAAGACCATTGAGAGACAGTCTCAGACAAGCCGAGCTTCCTAACAGATGCTCCGACCAGAAAGGCAGAGACCAGGTGAACTGCCTTAGGAGATACTCTCCAACCTGCTGAGCTACCTGCAAGTTGTGCAGCGCACTCAAGGTTTGCAGGTTTTATGATCTATCACCCATGCTTGGGTGGGATTTGGTAATGCAACTGCCTTTGAGTCATTTCTGGTTTTTTAAGTAACCCCTCATAGTCCTGTAAGTAATCCCAACAAAACTCATTGGTTCACCCAACTTAGATACTGATAGTGTCCTTTCTTTGGCCTGTCATCTGTTCCCTATGTGGAATGAGTAGAAGTTTGTTCCCATCTCCCCCAGAATAGTGTCACACCACAGAATACATGGGAAACACAGCATGGAGGTTGGCTCATGGCATCAACAATGTGGGGTTGAAGTTTTTCATCTTAAAGCTGATCATGTAGCAGAGAATATGGTCAGAGCCAGGGGTGGGGCTATCACCATCAAAGGCTACTCCTAACTACCTGCTTCTACTAGCATGGAATGGAAGAGTAGATACTAGAAACTGAGAGGAGGAAGTGAGGTGAGGACAGAAGGAAATGAAATGGGACATTTAGACCCTGGCAAGGGTGGTAGGGGAGATGAGTAATACCAGACGACCTTTGTGTAGAAGGGTAAATGGACACATCCAATGCACAGCATTGGATACATGGATACATCATAGTGGAAATTATTCATTTATAAGATAAATATGTGTGTTAACATACATTTTTAAATAAGCAAACTTGACAGAATTTCAGTCACAGTTCTGATATTGTTTCATTTGTAGTACTTGATATTAAGTGCTCAGTGATGAAGGAAAACCACTGTATAAAATAGAATTCTTCTTTTCTTGAAAAGCCCTTTGGGGTTATTATTTTGCTGCACCTCTCCAAAAGAGTCTAGATATAGACCATTTTAAAAAGATATGGTAAAAGGATCCATTGTAACCACTGAGGCTTGAAGCACAGTGCCTAGACAAGTGCCTAGGAGAATGTGGTAAGATGCAAGCACATGCATGGGTCGTGGGCGAGCTCCCATCTGAGTCTTTCCTTATTCTAGGACTCAGTCCATTGGCAGTTATGGAATGAACGCACTGCCCACAGCCACAATGCTAAAAACTGTCTCATATTAGCAAGGAGTTTTATGACAATTGAAACCTACGTATATATTCATAATTGTGTCATCAAAGAAGAGTGATTCTAGGAATGCCACCCAATTGGTGTCTAACTTGTAGCATAAACATAACAATAGTATTTATGATAATTTAATTCAGTACATCAAAATGTAATCAACATTTAGTTCAGCCAGTAAATATTTCTTGAACACCGACTCACTACTATTGTAGGTGCTAGGCTTCAAAATGAATAAAAACAGCTGACACATTAATTCTCACAGGAGATATGCTATAAATGCACAAATACACAATGTGTCAGGTAGCGATAAATGCTAAACGGTGCAACTGAAGATGTTGGAGAGATGACTTAGAGGGCAAGAGTAGTTACTGAACACATATGAGGCCATAAGTTTGGATCCTAGTTTCTATGTAAAAAAAGAGCCAGATGTGGCCACACATGTGCCTGTTACTCCAAAGTTGTTGAGGGAAGTAATAGAAAGACTTGATCCCTGGAGCTTACTGACTGGCAGTCTATCTAGCTCAAGATTCAGTGAGAGACCCTGTCTCAAAGAATGAGACAGAGACCAGCAAAGCAGAACATCCAGTGTCCTCCTCTTACCTCCTATGTACATAGGCATGGGTATCCACACACAGGCATGTGCACACACCACAGACAAGTGCACCACATTCACACTGGCACCTACACACACACACACACACACACACACACACACACACACACACACACACACACACACAGAGTATAAAGTGAAGGTGGCAGTCATATTTCATGAAATTTATCATCATCTCTAAATAATGACATCTGAATTGAAACAAATCAATGTGATGATTTACATTTATATAGAAGTTGAAAATCTAGTCAGGTTCCATCTTCTAATATATTTCTGGCTTATTAAGACAGGGTCTTCCTGTAGCCCCAGCTATAGGGCCTTGATCTCACAGAGCTCTACCTGCCTCTGCCTCCTGATTACTGAGATGAAAGACTTGTGTCACCATGCCCTGTGAAGTCCATCTTGTATTTTTAAACTGTAGCTTCAGAAATATATTTCAAACTTTTGAAGTGATTTGGCATTTATCATACATTTATGTATAGATATGTATTTAAGCACATAGTTTTATATATAAAATATAAACATACATTTATTATACATACACCTATATAATATGTACATATATAACATGCAGTGTTATATATACTAGAATATATGGTGCAATCCATGTTATTTTATATTTATATCCATGTCTAAGACTTATATTTGTATTTATGGATACATGTATATAATGTATAGCTAGATTAGAGATAACTTTATAGATAAATGTGTAAAACCTAGGTGATGAAGAAACTATTGCTAGTTTGCAATATTGATCTCTCTTGACTAGAAATCACTCTCTACTTTCAATATGTATTATTTTATTATTTTAGCAATGCATGCATTTTTACTAAAAATATAGCAAAGTTATTTTTAAAAAATTATTAAAGTATTCACGTGATCAACTCTTCCCCTCTCCCTCCTTATACAAATCCAGGAAGTAAAGACTAGCAATAAAATTAACGAAACAAGAAAGGCCTCTTTTCATGATGAGTTGATGAGTCGGGCACATTTCCAGCTCTCTGAGTTATTGTTAGAAGCAACGTTGTAGAAACACTGTCATTTGGCATTCACTTTTGACTAGCCATTATTGTTCAGATTACTTAAACAACTCAACCACACATGTTTAATCACTGCGTAGCAAACTTAATTCTAGGGAATGATAAGTAATCAGAATCATTGAAAAAAAAATGTGCCTTTTCCCAAAATAAGTGGAGTACATTATTAGAAGTCAAATGAAATTTTAATGTATTTTTGTAGAAAACAGCATTAATCTCTGATGAATGCTACATTTACTATTATCCTATTTCCCAGACTCTTTTAAACGTGCCTGAAGGTATTTAAGTGTAAATTATATAACAGAGAACATTTCAGGGAGTTTTATAATTTCCAAGACAGCTCTGCTCTTACATACACAAGAGAATATTGTGGATGTTTCAAAGGCATTTAACCTATTCATAGAGGAGCAAATTTGACTTTGTAATGTGAGAGGTCTGGCTTGGGGATCATTTTGTGGGTTTCCCACAGCTAAGCACTTATCACTGGTAAAATGTGATTGGCCGTGTGAATAGCTTCCCTTCATGGTTTTATCAATACCTTTAGGACTGTCTGGAGGAAATAATCACACCCTTCCTCCCTGGCACACTTCTTCATTGCCCTAAGAGTGAAGCAGAAAGGCATCCACATCTGCACAAATCATTATTCTATTCCTGGCACTGAATGTAGATTTCTACTTATGACAACCAATACAGGTGGAGATTTCTTGCCTCCATCTATGCTGCGGGGACATTTACTTCTGAGATCTGAATGAGATATACTTCATGTCACAATTAATATATATGGAAGGCATATAAAACAGTGATGGTTTTATTATTCAATTGCCAATGATAGGAAGCTGGTGGCAAAACTACTCTCTGGAGGTCGAAACCCACTCCCTTCCTTTGCTTTTCATTTATCTGCTTTTCAACTTGGAAAGGGATTTCTACAAACTGTTGGATTAGAAATTCAACCTAAAATCTGAAAACCAGATTCCATTTTTCTCCCCTTTATCTCTCATCATGGTTGATGAAGTTATTGCTATTGGAATTCAGCTGTGATGGCACGGATGATTAAGCTCCACTATAATTGGTTTTGCAGTGTTAGCAGACGCCAAGACTTAATGGTTATTCCCCCACCCTCTGTATTAAAATAAACCTCTGTGATTCACGGTTGCAGAGAACAGGAGTTTATTGATTATGAAAGTCTATTTTGGGCAACAGAACTGAGTATAAGTTCAAGGTTAAGTTTTTCTCTCTGAACTTTTAATTTATTTTTAAAATTCATTTGTGCATGTGATATATGTGTGCACATGGGTTCTATGTGTATGTGTGTATATGTGTGCATGGAAGCCAGAGATGGAAGTTAGGCGTCTTCATGAGTCAATCTCCCCTCACTTTTCTGAGACAGGGTGTCACTGAATCTGGAGTTCACACATTCTAAGAGACTGACTGGCCAATCAAAGGCACAGATTACTCTGTGTCCACACACACAGGGCTGGATTACAAGTGTGTACTAGCACACCAGCCTTGTTAAGGAGGTGCTGGAAATCGAAAGTCAGTTCCCCATACTTGCACAGCAAGCATTCCAGCCCCTCTCTGAAATTTAATAATAAATATTGTTCAAACTCTCATTTAAAGGCATAGATTTTGAGATCATTGCATCAATATTTTTACTGATAAGAGAGCAGTTGATAAAGCAAAACATGAATTTAGCTTCAAGTAATATTTGAAATATTTGCTGCAGTTGCTTTGTGGAATTAATTAAGAACAAAAGCGTGGTATGGTGGGGACTACTCAAAATGAGATGGATGGCACTGGTGTCCCTCACCTCTACTGCTGCCACATTGGGGACTTACTGGTGGAATGGAACGCTCTACTTACCAGGCAAATCAAACTGCTCCCTGTTGTGACTGAATTAAGCACATGTCAAAGAAGTCAAATGGAAGTGAGGAAATAGTTCTCTGACAGGCTTTCAACTTGCTGTTATTTTTCTCTTTTATCTCCCTGTGGGAGTTTTTTAAGGCAGACCTTGCCCATAGCCTAAAGGCTGGCCCTTTCCAGGATTATAATTTCCAGGTACCTAGAACTATCCACTGTCTGTGCTTTCAAGATTAAAAGATCACAGAAATGGAATTCTGAAAAATATTTTCACAATACAACAAATGGAAACCTGCCTGTTATATGCAGAAAAGTTTTATCTAAATTGCTATAATTCTCCATAGCATGAGAATTCCATGAACTGGGAACCCACTAACTAGACTTGCATAGTGTACACCCCTGTCTCATCTCTCTTGCTGAACAAGGGACCGAACGATCATGTGACTGGGTAGGAGTGTTGAAGAAAAGATCACACCCAATCTGCAAGATTACTTTTGTCTGAAAATGGCAACACGATTGCCTATATTTCTGAGTTTATATATTTTCATTTTTTAATGCAATCCCCTAAATTCAAAGTACAGCTAGTTGAGTCATAGTGGGGTTATATACTTGCTTGTACAACTCAGTTGTGGGTAACTGAGGACATCTGTGTTTATTACAATCAAAAACATCGGTGCCCAACTTCCCACTCCCCATTCAAGGATCTAATACCGAATCCAAGACAGAGATCAGAGACAACAAAGAAAAACTGTTGTCAAGAAGCTGCCTAAAGTTCAGTTAGTTACAAACCCTGAATCCTGCAACAAACTTATCCAAAATATAATGGACTATAAAAGCATTATATGAAATAATTATACTACCCAATATTATAAGTTTCTGAATACTTATGTTGAGAAAAGCAATTTTGTATTAAAAAGCATTTATTAAAATATGAAGAATTACCTTCCTTAAGGAAGAAATATTAAATGTAAGAATCTCTTAGAGGCAAGCAAAATTTTATTCTGTCAGCCTGAACTCTACATTCCCAAGTTAAAATTTGAATAATATATCATAGTGTGTTAATATTGTTAATATTATATTTGAAGTCAAATTTTATATTGCTAGAGATGGCTATGGTGACTCTTATCAATAACTCCAATAAGGACACATGGCAAATAAAGAATAAAATAAGAGCCCTGCAATCTACATTTCTCAGGACAACACTTTGTAACTCTCACTTCTTCTGTGCAGGCAGATTGAAGTGGACGAATGCTCACGTATGATGACCAGACTAACTGGTGTTCCTTTCTTCTCTCAGGGGCTGATGTTATCAACTTCGACGGCCATGTCGTATTGCCATATAGATTCAGAAACAAGAAGATGAAGACACTGAAGGACGTCATTTCTTTGAAATTTAAAACCTCTGAAAGTGAAGGGGTGATCTTACAGGGAGAGGGACAGCAAGGCGATTATATTACTTTGGAGCTGAAAAAAGCCAAACTGGTCCTCAGCTTAAACCTAGGTTTGTTGTGACTCTGTCTCATCCTTCCATTAAAATTCCCATGAAGACAATGTTGCTCAGTCCTTCAAAATGAGAATTCTAAGAGGTCCTATTATTTTGTTGATCATTTTTCATCTGTGGTGGTTAGTACCTATTTAGATACCTATTCCTGTTAGTCACTTTCCAGTCATTGTGAGGAAAGAGAGGGAGCTACTGAAGGAGAAAAGCTATACCTTGGTCCACATTTCAGATGTTTCCTTCCAGAGCTGTTGGATTCGTAGCTCTGGGCTTGTATTGAGGTAGAGCATCATGACAGCTGAGCATGGTAGAGGAAAGCTGCTCTCATTTCATGGTGGCCAGGAAACAAAGAAAATAGAATAGAAACAAGACAGACACATCAACGACTCACTTCCTGTGACCAGTTTCTTTCCTCCAAGACCTATTTATATTTTCTGTCACCTTTCAATAACGTTGTCAGATTATGAATCCATCAATGGATTAATCCACCCATGACGTTAGATCATTCTAGATCCAATCACATCCACAAACCCTATCATCTGGGAACCAATCCATTAACCACTGAGACTCTGGGGGTCATTTTAGAACCAACCCATTATACTATTCATTGTTAAAAGACTTACTGAATTATTTGAACTATGCAAGGTGTTATAGTAGCTAGTAACACATGTAAGTGACAGAAAGATGAAGTCTCATGGAGGCTATGGCCAAATGCAGGAGTTAGACAATGTGTTAATTATCATCATCATTATTTTAAAACAAGTAAAAATAAATGACTTCAAAATATAAGTGATAGGAAATTGGTTTAATGAGTAATACTATATCAGCCTCAGACTTAAATGCCACCTTATGAGGCAGTGGGGCCAACATTAGAATGCATAAAGAGGAAAACCGTTGAAAAGAAGAGGAAGTTTAATATCTAAGTGATGGAGAAAAGTCAACCATGAAAGCATCAGGGGGAGAGGGCTTCATGGGAAGGGACCATTGCAGACAAGAGCTTGCATGGTAACAAAACAGAAAACTGGACTATATAAAAGTGCTGAATTCTTGAGATGAAGTACAGAGATGGAAATTGTTCCAGTTCTGTGGAATTTCAGAGCAAAGCAAATGATCTGCATGTTAAAAATGACTAGCTATGGGAAGGCCACTCTATGGAATTATGATCCTCACTTTCTAAGTGCAGTGAGATGTTCATGGGAAGAATCACCTTTGTCAGCATGAGAGTCAAACAAGACATGCATGGCTGGGGAGATGGTGCAGGCTTTCATGAGGCAGTGATCAGGAGAGTTGTAGAGAAACGCATCAGAGAAATTATTTTAGTGGCAAATTCAGCATGACCTATGATGAATTTGATAAGAAATAAGAAGGAAAGAGTTGAAATAAAAAACAGTTCCTAGGATATGGGCTCAGGCACCAAATGGATGTTAATGTTATTTTCAGAAATAGGAAAAAATGGCTCAGGATGAACTGTAGAGATCTATTTGAAAAGTGTATGAGCTGTGTATTATGTATGAAAATGACGGTCTCTATCATAGAGGTGCACATATGTGTATGAGAGGAAATCACCACAGTGGAGACAGAGAAGTGGACTGGAAGTAGAGAAAGAGACTATCAAGGGCAGAGAAGAGTAACCAGTGCTGTAGAATTTGCCTAAAACATCAGCTAGCATGAAGACAGAGAAGTGAATATTGGCCATGCCAACTTGGACGTTATTTGTTTTCTGTCAGTGGACTAGAAAGAACACTTTTATTTACCTTCTTTCACAGGTAGAGAAGGAACAAACACTGTGGAAATAAATATTCTGAATAGGGCCAAAGTACCAAAGAAGAAACAGGAATAAAATATTGGCAGGAGAAAGAGAAGTCCCAGGGACTTAGTTGTGCCTGGAGTTCTAGTTTTTGAGTAGACGAAGCTCAGGCATGGTGACATGCAGATGACATATCCAGGACTCAAATAAAGCTAAAGAAAATATTCACACATTGGTACAAGCATTCAGAATTCTAGTCCATGCAAAGCAATGACATGTCTTTTTCTTGTCTGGCTCAGTGTTCTAGTCTCCATGCAGCATGATTCAAAATTATCATGTTTCCTATTATTTGTCTTGTTTTTTTCTTCTTTTGTAAAAAGAATTCTAGAAAAAGTTAATACATTAAGGTATAAAAATAATCGCTAAATGCATCACCATAGATGGCTATAAAATTGTGTTACAACAATCAAGGCAGACCTTGATTTCCCTGTCCTTTTTCATCTCTAGGAATTCTTGAATACATCTCAATCCTCTCTGTTATGTTATTCTGTATGTCACTGTTATACTAGCTTTAATTAATTACACTTGTCTTAAATGTATACCTTTGACTGTATACCTTTCACAATAAAAGTTGTGAGATAAAATATGAATCAGTTATACAAAAATTCTGAATTTGCTACATTAAAATTGTCAAAGTGCTTGTGAAGCTGAGGAATATGTCATACTTTATATGACATGGAATTCGAATGCTATTCATGACAAAAAGAAAACCTACCACTCCATAGTAATTCCAAGCTGCTAAAAGAAAATATATACATTGGATATAAAAATAAGTCAACACAGACAAAGTAAACGCTATAGACACCAAACACTCAGCCACACTAGTTAGCAGAGTAATACGCAATAAAATAAAAGATGCTTTTTTTTTTCAAATAACCATATGTCTTTTTAGGGTTGGTGTATATACAACAAAAAGCATCATTTTCACTTATCGGAAAATAAAGATAATTTGGGGGAAAATTATTTGACCACATAGCTTCAGATATTTGAAGTAATTTGTATGTTTTAATCTAGTATCAAGAAATGAGAAAGTATAAAAAGGACTTAAGCCCAAAGATAATTTTTTTCAATATTCATTATAACAACAGAATTTGGGGAAAACTGACACTTACAGAAATGTATTGGTATGAATTCCAGAGTGAGATATATATGACATTAAGAAACAGTAACGGAATCGGATGAGCTAATGAGGACTGCAAAGGCCTGAGAAATGCACAAAACGCCATTGAGGAGCAAAAGCAGCACCCCTATACTAAGCAGTGTGGAGCACCCGAACCACTGAGTTGCTTTAAGTTAGTGGTAGGGCAACACGGAAAACAACTTTTAGCAAATGGAAAAGAAGCTTTTCTCAACACTGCTGGTGGAAGAATATATCCCTCAGTTTCCTAATAGTCACAGATAAACACTCATACATCCATTGTCCAATACCCCAGACTAGGTGTGCAGAGGAGGACCTCGGCTTTGATGTTCAGAATTCAGGAGGTTATGATAAAATGTGATAATAAGAATTTTATTTCAGTGAAACAATGTTACCATAGTTCCATTGAGTATTTTAACTAGCTTCCATCCATCCTTGGATTTAGGTTAAAAGATTTAATTATCTCTCCACCAGACATGCTTGGAAGTGCAGGAATGTGTGTTGTTCAATGTCAAATGAAGAACAACATGGTCTTAATCTTCCAATATGTTGCAGTGACTGGTGCTATTTTCATACAGTAAAGCAGCACAGTAAGAAACAAAATATTCAAGCTCTTCAAAAATCCAATATGTCAACAGTTTCACATTAAATATATATGCACCTGAATATGTATAAAGCTTATATATATGCATAAATGTTTTTATGTGGAAAAGCATCTGAAAAGAAATGAATCAAACTATTTTTAGTGGTGGAAATAACTTGCATTTCATTTTACTTGCACATTCTTCACAGTATTCTCTATTTGTAATAATGAACATGTATTTGTTTTGTGACTTGGGGAAAAAAGCTTGAAACTATTTTTAACACATAACCCCATAGAATGAAAGGAGAGACATTACGTGCAGGAATGAGAATCACAATAAAAACCTATGTGTGCATCCATGTTATGCTTGGGTTAGAACTAAAGATGCTTATTTTTTTAAGCTATCTTAATCTTCTCTTTTTAAATCCACAAATGAAACACGAAGAGCAACCTTTTAAAATCAGCTCAGGTTTATACAGGTGACGTTACCATTGCGAAACAAGTTCTATGACGGCGTCAAAAAGGAGCACGTTACCATTTCACAGGAAAGCAGTTTGTTCACAGCGTTTTATTGACGAACTGGGATTTATGACAGACACTGAAATCGCTACTCAAATACATACTGTCACTCTTTAGTGCCACTCCCTCAATAGCAGCCGGACCTTCCGGCTACTCAGATTGTTTTGCGTATGTGGTTTAAGTAATAAAACTCAGGTCAGCCTTGCTTCTTCGGGTTATTTCTGTTTCTTGGCTCCTTTCTTTCCTTCCTGTTCCCATCACTCACACACACACACGCACACATCACCATCATCATCATCATCATCATCATCATCATCCCCAGACATTTTTTTTTCCTTTTTATTACTATAGATGAAGAAACAATAATTATTCTCCCCATTCTGTGTGCCAGGAACCAAGCTCAGAGCAGTCATCAGCTTGTCCCCGGTTGAACATCAAGCTAATGAAGGCACAGTCAGAACCCATGCTCTCTGGCTCTGGGGTCCATGGGACACTGAGTTCATAAATCCCCTACCAAAACATAACATAATTCACAGTATTTTTCAAAAAAATATTCACATTTTTCTTTTTAAGAGACCTTTTCTCATCCTGAGCACCTTTTATATACATGAATATGAAAGTTCTTGTTCTCCTAGTCTGACTTCCATGGACAGCCCTTCAGTAGGGTGTTGGCTTTTCTGCATTGTAAAGGAAAGGTCTTCCCCTGAGTAGAGTGGGCTGTACAGCTAATGCCTTGTTTCTCTTTTGCTCTCAACACTCAGGCAGCAATCAGCTTGGCCCCATCTATGGCCACACATCCGTGACCTCAGGGAGCCTGCTGGATGATCACCACTGGCACTCCGTGCTCATCGAGCGCCAGGGACGCAGCATTAACCTGACCCTGGACAGGAGCACACAGCACTTCCGCACCAACGGAGAGTTTGACTACCTGGACCTGGACTATGAGGTACACAGGGGGATGCGGGATGCTAATGGAGGTGATGGGGCTGCGGATGGTACTTCTGAGTTAGAGCTAATGACATGCCTACTAAACATCCTTGTCCTTTTCTTCTCTAAAAAAGAAACATCTTTAAATATAATTTATTTAAGAAGTTATATACATAATTATACTGTATATTGTATTTTGGCTTTAACAGCTTTTTAAATTTTTTATTTTTGAGAATTTCATGCATGAGTATTGTTTGGCACTATTTCCATCCCTCCCAGCCCCCCTCCAAGCTCCTCCCAGCCCCTACTCCACACTCCCCATTCCCTCTTGTCCTCTTCTATGATAATTATTGTTACATATATACATACATTTATGAATCATATCATGCTCTGATTCCATTTAGTGCTAAAAGTTTTAAAAATATTTTCATTGATTTGAGTTTCATGCAATGTGTTTTGATCATAGTCAGACGCTCTCCCTCCTCTCCCCCTACGTCACTAACCCTCTGTTTTGTATTTTATTACATTTTAAATTTTATGTATGAGTGTATTGCTGCATGCATGAAGTGCACTGTGTCATGCAATGCCTGCAAACATCAGAGAGGGCATCAGATCTTCTGGAACTAGAGTTAGGGTTGCTAGCCACCACATGGATGCTGTGAACCAAACATGGGTCCTCTGTAAGAGCAGCCGGTGCTCTTAACCACCGAGGCAGCACTCCAGCCCCTATTCTTGTCTTTTAAAAATAAAATCATGGATACTTGCAATACTTTTAAATGTTAGAACCAAAGTCATAATTTGAAGAAATAAATCTTGCCATCAGTGTTATTTACTAAATTCAGAATAAATTTACGTTGTAATCTGGTGGCATCATTGAAGTCCATCTGGTGAGGGATCAGGTAGTGGCACAGCAGGATTGAGTTCAAAAACAAGAAGCCCTATCTTGCCTGGAGCAGCGGGCAGCAGAGAGAGACAAGGGTTCCGTAGTCCCTCCCCTACTCAGACTAAGCTAAGTGCTTCTCACTGTGCCTCACCTCGTGAAGGTCGGAAGTGCCTTCCAGCTCTAATAATCTATGGGCAAACCTTTCCACAGGACGCCTAGAGATTCTTCACACCTAAACCATAACAACTGCTGATTAATTGTGGTATATATTCCTCTTGAGACTATATCACATACACAGAAGGTTGCCTAATGTTTATTGTACTATATTAAATAAGATATTTTCATTCTGGTGTATTTTGTAATAAATTCATTCTACTGTAGACAGATCCCTTGATAAATTTTGTTTTTCCAGATATAATTGTCACAGAAATAAAGTGAAATATAAAATATTTTTGATATTATCCATAAAGTTGCATTTTACCTTCCAAATAACAAAAGAATAAAAAATAGTCTGGGCAGTGAGATGGCTCAGTGGCTAAAGGCACCTGCCACCAAGCTTGATAACCTGAGTTCGATTCCTGACCCACATGGTAAAAGGAGAAAACCGACTTCTGCTAGTTGTCCTCTGGTCTTTGTGTGTGTGCTTGGGCATGTGTGTGCCCACATAGATACACATACATGTACACACACAAAATAAATAAATGAAATGTAATAAAAACTTTAAAATGATCACATAGATTCACCCATATTAATTCACTTCAAATATACAATATTACCTATTGTATCAATATATGTGTAAATTTTCCAGAGTACTCCAGGGCTAGATGGTCCAAATAATTTGAAAACTATATCCTAAAATGGGTGTGGTGGTGCACTCCTTTAATCCCAGCACTCAGGAGGCAGAAGCAGGCAGATCTCTGTGGGTTCAAGGCCAGCCTGGTCTACATAGTGAGCTCCAGGACAGCTGGATATACAGGGAGACCCTGTCTCAAAAAACAAACAACAATAACAACTAAACAAAAGAAAATAATGCCCTAATAGTTTGATGGTCATTTGAAAAATGCAAATAAATGTATCATATTTTGAAACAATGGCATAGTTATTAATGGATGGAGAACACTTGAACTCCTTCAGATCTGAGATTTAACTTCATGCTGACATTCTTTTGTTGTTGACCTTTGACCTTACGTTTTGCTCTGGTGTATCATCGAGCACTCACAGCCAACCTCACCAAGACACAAAGTCATGAGAAGCAACATAGAAGGGCCTGGTGTTGGGCCATTAAACTCCTCAAATTGGTGTTCACATGATATCCTAGAGATGCCAAATACTGTGATTTCATTAAAAATTTGCTATAGTTTGTGGCACCTCAGAGTTTGCTATGGATATTTGTGTTTCTTGGCACCTATATTTGGGAAAGCAGAAATATATGTGCACATTGTGATTTGTGCATGTCACCTCCATTTCTATATAAAAATCTAAGAATTTGGAATATGCTCACCATAAAATCATGAGTGAAAAAGCTTGAGTTTTGACCGGAAAGATAGCTCAGTGGTTAAGAGTGCTTACTGCTTAATCATGAGAACTTTAGCTCAGATCCCATCATGCACATTGAACAGCTCACAACTGCCTGTAAGTCCAGGTCCAAGGGATCTAATGCCCGCCTCTGGCCTCCACAAGTACCTGCATACATTCATATACACATACATATGTGCACACACACAATACAACCTAAAATAAAACATTGAAGATCTCCGAATGTATAATTATCCTATTTTTTAAAAATATCGAACAGAGTTAGTGACATGAAAAATGTAAGGTTTGGAATAAATAATTGCCCCCAAAATGATTATTAAAAAGGAGATAATATGAATGTCCCACTAATCTCTATTTCTGTCAGTGAAAGTCTTGTCTCTTCTGGCTTCTTGTTCAATGTATGAGAGAACTTGTAGATGAATTATTCATCCTCTATTAATGAACTTTGAAGTACCACAGAAGGCGGGGAGGGGAAAGCCCGGAGCATGAGTGATGGGGAAGCGTAATTCCAATTTTTGAAAACCAGAATTAAAGATTTGGGGTCAAAGACCCTATTGAGCTTGAGATGAAGTCCATGCATATTCATGCACACAGGACACTGTCTGTACAGGGTCAACAGTTCTGCCATTTCAGGGTGTTTTGAGACCCATCTCTACACATTGCCATGTTTGGGAAGCTCAGCTATCCACTAAAATGACTGGGACATATTTGTCAGAAGAGGTACTAGGGAGAAATTTAAATTTACTGAGAATGAAATGGGACGGAATTATTCCTCTGTGTGAACCTGCTGCTTGGCAGCTCCTCCCAGCGCGACACTATTGATGTGGACTGTTATCCACATGCTTGAACCTACTTTTGTATTCCTATACTTTTAATGTTAAGACACTCCATTTACTTGGTATTTATGGACTCTGGGGTCTGTTTAAGTATGTCAGTATCAGAACAGTTGCTCATTTCTCTTTGATGTATCAGTGTAGGAACTAGACTGATCACACCCCACACACTGGTAGAAATTAGCTTCAAATCTAACAGTACAAATTTTACAAAATTCCTATTGAAGTATTTAAAGTAGAATCTAAAAGATAAGAGCGATAGCATTATTTTCTCAAAACTATGTCCTGCTTCCCTACAGTTACACAACTTAGTTGTTCCAGAGTGTTCTAAGGTAAAAGGCTTTGAGACTTAAGGGTAGGATTGCTGGAAACCTGAACAAGCTCTCCTGGGGTAGAAGAGGATGAACATACTGGTTTATAGGGTCCTATGACTATCATACTGTACATACCCTGTCATTGGGTATTTTATATTATAAACCTGACTGCACTAAGTGGGGAGCTATAAATAGCTGCCCAATTAGCATACCATTGCACAGAACTTGCATTATACAGACAGTGTAAATAACCTCAAAGGCATATATCATAGTAAGAGCCTAAGAGTTCACTTTACCCTCTCTATAGTCATCCCAGAAGTGGGTAGGTAAAACTGCTAACTTCAGGGCAGCCTGGGATGGGGATGGTGATATAGAGATGTGCTTTGCTTCATCCCATCCCAGTCGTTGAAACTGAAGCCTGGCACAATAAACTGTTTGACCTGACTCTGTTCTTCAGTTAAACTGCAGACACAGTACTTTGGATATTATACCATAGTCTTTTGCTACACAGCTCTGCTTGACTGTGAAAGAGTGACTCCCCATCCTAAACTGAATAGCACTATGAAAAAAAATCAACCACATACACTCTAGCAGAACAGGAAGCCTAGATTCGAGTCTGTTTTTGAACCTCATGGTTGTGTGACATGGTTAATTCATATTTCCCTAGTATAATAACATAAGAATTCCATGTGTCTCCTGGGTATTGTGATAAGACAACAAGAAATAATATATGTATGCATAGTAAGAGTTACATAAATATATATTAGTTAAGATAGATGGATATTTACACATATGCTATACATAATAGGTATAAAAATAGTGCCTTTCATTTGAAAAACAATCCAGTCTCCTTTTGCAGTTAGCACTAGTTTCAAATGCTATCCCACAGTATCTACCATTTCAGCACTGTTGCAAAGTACTCCAAGAAAAGCATCTACATTTTGAGTTTTATTATGACCAGCAGGAAGACAGATTTAAAGGTTCTTCCTTCCACCTTTATGCTTTTGGAGGTAACATACAACCTACCAGTGACATACCATAAGAGCAAACCTAGCTTCACAGAAGTACATAAATGTTGTATATTGACTTGGGAATAAGTTCCTGACAGAAGAACTCTACTTAATCACCATGACCCTAAGAAAAGATGTAGAAAACCAGGTGTGGTGGTGCGTGCCTTTAATCTCAGCATTCTAGAGGCAGAGCTCTGTGAGTTCTAACCCAGTCTGGTCTACATAGTGAGTGCCAGGCCAGTTGGAGCTGCAGTGAGAACCAGTGAGACTCAAAAAATAAAACAAACAAGTCTAGACAAGTGCATTTAGAGGCATCTAGCAGTATCTACTATACTTTGTAAATACTTTCTAACTAATAAAATTGTTAATAGAGATTACAAGCTGGCACTATCCTTAATACAACTGTAGAAAAAGCCACCCAATATACCTTTTCATTTGAAATGGTAAAGATTTTTAACATCAGAATATTTAGAACTCCTAAAATATTTTGTGCTGCAATCATTTTAACAATGACAAAATATAGCAATAAATAGTAGCTGGCAAACTAATATATGATTACTTACCTAAGGAACTGGAATTAAAACCCAGTTCCTTGTTAAAGATCCCATAATTCCAGATGGTGTTTCTTCAGCATGGCTCTTCCCATGGTAAGCGATGGACCTCTGGCTACTGAAAACAGAAAATCTCTAAGGTGCATTTGAGTCATTATCCCAAAGGAAAATTAAAAACCCCAAATTAAAACAGTCATGCACACAGAGGAGTAAGTCTATAATTTCAAGCAGTATTTAGCAATATTATTCCAAATGTGATGTTGCCTGGCACCACACAGATTTTATGGCCAGTGAGATGGCTCAGCAGGTAGATGTACTTGACAACAAGCCTCACAACATGAGTTCCACATCTGGACTCACGTGGCTGGAGAGAACTCACTCTGCAAGTTACCCTCTGCCCTCAACACATATGTTGTGGTATGTGTGTGCATACAAGCACACAGAGTAACAATGATAATAACCTTAAAACAAAAAGATACTACAAGTTCTTGAAAAGAAGAAACAGCTCTGGAAATGTAGCGTTTTGTCCCTGATGTACAGTTATCGTCACTGGCATCAGGTTCAAGTTCAAGCAGCTGGGAAGGCCAGGTCAGAGTGACTTGCACATATTTTCCCAACATCCCCCACCATTTTAGATTAATCTGTATGCTTTTTATTTTTCTACTGTGATTTTGAGAATTTCACATATGAGGAAAATCTGGGATGGGGAAGTGGGAAAATTGTGCGACCAGAGGACAAGGGCACATCTGCATCTAGGTAGCGTCCTTTAGATGTGACAGGGAAGCTCCACCATGGAAATCTCAACAAGATGGCTCCATATCATTTCCTTCGTGGTTTAATTCTTCATCTGTACGTTTTTAGTTTTCCTTAACTTCTCTTCTCTTATACAAACTCATTACCAGTGAGATAGATTCAGCTAAACATGATTAATAAAACTTAATTTTAAGTGAAACCTTTTTTAAGGGACTGCTACATAAACCAGTATTAATTTATCTTTGTCCCTAAAACTAATTAAGCATTTTAAATGCCATAACACCAAATAATGGAACATAATTCACTCATGAGCCTCACAGAATATAAAGCATCATGGTCCTATGAATCAAATACAAATTCTTTACTTTTGAAAGTGTCTCAAATATTGCTTTATTTTTTAAAATATTTTATTTATTATGTTTATTTTATGTGTATGCGTGCTTTGCCTGCATGTATGTAAGTGCACCCATGTCATGCAATTCCCCACTGAGAAGAGAAGAGGCTGTTGGATCCCCTGGAACTGGAGTTACAGACAGTTGTTAGCTACCACGTGGGTGCTAGGATTTGAACCCAGGTCTTCTGCAAGAACAGTCAGTGTTCTTAACCACTGAGCCATCTCTCCAGCCCTGATGCTTGCTTGCTTGCTTTCTCTCTTTCTTTCTTTCTTTTTCTTTCTCTTTTCTTTCTTTCTTTCATTCATTTTATTTATTTATTTATTTATTTATTTATTTTATTGAGACAGGGTCTCCCTGTAGTCCCAGCTGGCCTAGAACGCTCTATGTGGCCTTGATCTCACAGAGATCCATCTTCTTCTGCCTCCTGAGTGTGGGGATTAAAGCCCTGTACCACCATGCCTGACTTAACGATTGATTTTACTTATAAACAAACTGTGATAGGATCATTGATGATCACATAGAAAAAGGGAACGGATAAATTTGATTTTTGTATACTGGCATTATAATTATGATTATAGGTTGCATTTAGTTATGAATATAACTGTTAGTAACAAATACCATGCCTAACAATACTGATGACGTATAATTTTATATGATCTATATTGAAAGCTATCAGATTGAAAACTGATGAAAGACTCATGGAAAACCCCTTATCTCCTATTAGCAATTATACCCCAAGGAACACATTAAGGAGTATTGGCCTTTGTACTTAGGATTTGGAAGACCTATGATACCTCTGAACCTTTTCTGCTCAATTTATAGTCCCCAAGTCCTACGAAGTCACTAATCCATATACTAATGGTATCTCTGAGCTATTTTCTGTGCTCAAAATAATTTGAATGAACTTTTGACTCAAGCATTCATTAGACTTCACTAAGCCTATAGAGCGTAAATGCAATATTCCTTGCTTTAGGCTACATTTTTATCAACTTACTTTATTAGTGCTGGTTATCTTGAGATTACTAGAGGCATTTATCGGTAACATGTCTTTGAATGATAAACATGAAAAATATATTTTTAATATTCCTTGATAAAATAATGTTCCTGGATAAAATCTTTAAAATGCTCTCAAGGTAACTTATGAAATGCCATTGGCACAGCAAAAAGACAAGGGGAGTTTGCTATTTTATTGGTCAAGTTACAATCTAATTATTAGAATTAATGATTCTTTTATGTATTTCAGTAACAACATAGTGTGCAAGGTTTTGTAGGAAAAAGACTATAATGTTTGTGTATTTTGACTGAGGTAAAGATGCCTGACCTTGACTGTTCTCATAATTCTGTGTAGTCTATTGTCAGAAATTGTGAATGTTTGCATTTAATGTTTTTCTAAGATAACCTTTGGAGGCGTACCTTTCTCTGGAAAACCGAGTTCCAGTAGTAGGAAGAATTTTAAAGGCTGCATGGAAAGCATTAACTACAATGGCGTTAATATCACTGACCTCGCCAGGAGAAAGAAATTAGAGCCATCGAATGTGGTAAGAACTTGAACATCCAAAACTATTAGACCATTAAAAAATTCACAGAATCGTTTAGCTTTTAGGGGACGTTGAATAACAACTGTCAGGTCACAGCCGTTTCTACCCTGTTTGGGGTCAGTTCAATAGCATAAGACAGACGTTGCCTGACAGTGTGTAGATACTGGATAGAGTCAGAATCCACCATTGCCTTTGAGTTACACCAGCCTGAAGCGGCAGTGAGGTTTCTTCTGTTGGGGCACAGGCTGACAGATAGTGTTTCTGGATTCTTAATGACAGGAGAGCAGACACTCATCCCTATGTGCTTCACCCTGGCAGACTACGTGACCTTGACTTGGTAGTACCAGGCTTTCAAACAGCTCATCTTTGCTCCTCCTTCCTGTTCAGAGTTTTAATATAATAAATACTTTGAAACCAATAACTTTATCGTATTAACTGTAGTATTTCTGAAGATGATTTGTTAAAGCATGCAAAGTTTTTTTTCTTAATTTTTTCTAAACTCAAGCCATACTTCATATCACACAGTTCAATAAGGTTGACCACCACTGAACAATAAGAGCCAAGCCACATTCAGGTCTTTTGGTTTGTCTTGTGACCCACTGAGTTTAATAGGGGCCTTCTGTGTGACCATGGGTTTTGAAAAAGAAGAAAAGAATGATAATTAAATATGACCTAAATTAAAAGAATTTTTGTTCTTTTGTACATATAGAAAACTAAACTAGAAAAGCTCCTGCTGAGTTTCTTCTGGCTCTTTTGCAAATTGATTTCAGATTTCTTGGAGAAGAGCAAAGATCAGGATGTTCCAGCATGCCTGCCTCCCTTTTATATTGCTGGGATTCCCTAAAATATATCTACTTAGATATTTATCACAGGACTACCTTTGTTTCTACAAGCTTGGGAACTATTTCCACTAAGTAATAGTCATGTGGGAGGACCTGGGCTTCTGGATATTCATACACTTGAAAGTCACCAAAAGAGATGGTTCACTCTGCACTCTAAAAGGTCTCTGGGGGTCTTCAGGGCCCTAGGATTGAAACTGTCAAAAGCACAAAGAATGGCAGGATAGGTGAATGTCTCCAAATGAGTGAACAAAGTTCAGGTTAGATTAAGAAAGAACTATGTGACTGCTTTAAAGTAATTCTATAATAAATATTTTCATTCAAAATAATGAAGAATTTACACTAATAATGAAATCCTGAATTTTAACATAATTTTATAAAGATATCACTATAGTGGGAAAGAACAATAGCTTCATCTATAAGCAACATTGTGTTAAGTGGTGCACAAATATTTGCTGTGATGTGGGAGACTGTAAGAAGAAAACGGACATTTTGTAGTTTAACATTATTGCGATTTAACCTGGAATAATAACTTTCCAAGGCCACTATACTTAACAAATACAGATTATAGACTCATATGTGACCTCCAAGGTCAAACCTTATTTCATAATTATTTGTTATTTACCATAATACTCACACACATCCCCTATACTAAACATGCATACAAACACACATATGCATACAAACACATGTACTAACACATACTAAACACATACAAATATACATTATCAGAAAACACACTCACACATACCACATATCATATACATATAAGCATACCCCATTCTATACATATACAAATATTCAATAACATACTACACATACCATACACACAGATGAACATCCTAGGTACTATACATATACAAACATACATTTGTCACTTACAATACACACACTCTACAGACATACAAACACAGACCCCCATACTATACACGTGAAAATACCCAGCACACATCCATTATATACAAACAACACCCACACAAACACACATTTCACATACTGCATACTATACATTATACAGACACCCCATGTCCTATATACACAAACACACCCACCTACTATATATATACACAAATACACACTCCACATCTTATCTACACAAACACCCCCACATACTATATACATAGGCAAGCTCACATACAACTGTATTCTATTTAAAAATTATTTCATAGCTAGCCAAAGAATATTTTTCAGCAGCAATATATACATACATATTTCTTAAGCGAGATCAAGATAAATAAGGCATTTTGTAAGCATTCCTACAAAGACATCAGTTGCTGTTACTTCAGTGTAATTCACTCAGCTCTCCATAGACCCCATGCCTTCTCAGATCCCATGCTTTCTAGCACTCATGACCTTAAGATAGACCAGCTCCCGAGTCAACATTGTTACTCAAAAAGAGCCTATAAATTTTCTGGGAGACAATTCCCACAACACAGGTATGGGGTCAATGATGACATCTCATTCATTATGCATAAGCAGCCTTTTTTTTTTTCTTGGCAAAGGCACATATTTAAAAATAATGATCTGTGAAAGTACAGAGCAAATTGAATTTGAATATTAATTCAGAAAGACAACCTGCCTCAGATTTAGTGGTTAATGTGCTGAAATGGAATAACCAGGTGTTAGGGATATTGTTCGTTTCAGACAAAGAGAGACAAAGAGAGCAAGTTGATAAGAATGTCATCAAATTTCCTCCCTTAAAATGTGAGGGAAAATAAAAGAAGTTGGAATCAAGTTGATTTTTATCTTTCTTTTCAATGAATATTCTTATTGAATTTTTGTGCATTTCATACAATACATCTTAACATATTTAGACCCCCTTCTCTATCTGCACTCCTCCAGTGCCTGCCCACAGAGTATCATGCATTCTGTCATATACGATAAGGCCTATCCAGTCATGCTGGTATATACAGATGTCCCTCACTGTGATTTCATCCATTGGAGTCTCTTTAACCTGTCTAACATCACTCCCTTAAAGATCGACTCTCCCTCACCCAGCAGTGATTAGCTGCCAATAATTCTTCATCTTTACTAAAGTTGAAGTTTCTTGCCCATTTCTCTAGCTCTATGCTGGTTTTTATCAGATGGACTTTGCATGGGTCTTGTACATGCTGTCACCATTGCTATAAGCTCATATTAACAAGTTCCCAGATCCTAGAAGACTCTGTTTCCTTAGAGTCATACACCACCCCTGGCTCTTACTATCTTAAAAGGAAGATAGTTAAATAGTGGAAAGATTCAGTATATATATAAATGCTAAATCAGATACTAAATTGAATTTTTGTTTAGACAAAGCATTGTCCCTACTAGTGCCATAAGAGTTAATGCATAGTGATCCAGGCACCAGAGTGCAATGATCCACGTACAGTGTACAGTGACCCAGGCACAAAATATGCACCTAAAAGCCCAGCACTGGAAAGCCAAGGCAGGAAGGTGGAGAGAGGTCAAGCCCATTCCGGGTTACAAAGAAAATTCTGGACAGATTCAACTACATAGCAAGATTCTGTCACAAAAACAAAAATCAAGCAAACAACAACAAACCTGGTTAGGTGCTTTCCATAAGGACCCGAGTTTGGATCCCCAGCACCCACGTAAAAAGGTAGGTGTGCACTAGAGGTGCAAACACAGGAAGGTCCTTGCAGCTCATGGCCAGGCAGGCGAGTCTAACTAGTGAGCTTCAGGTTGAGTAAAGAAAGACATTGTTTCAAAAAATAAAGGTATATATATACAGAAGGGACTAGTGATTTTTGTAAATTGATTTTCACTCCCAAATAGAACTCAAGTATGACAAAATACGACAGTTCTCAAAACTTTTCACACTGTGCCCTAACCTCCCAAATTTTTAAAAGACAGAATATACTTCCAGCCTTATGTTTAAATATCTGAGTTGGTTTCCATAGTTGATTAGTAAGAATCAGGGGAGTTGCCACCCCACAGCATTCGTCTGTCTCACAGTTTCATTTACATTACAAGATGTGCATTATAGTCATTGAGTTGTGCCACTCTGTAATTTTTAAGGATTATATCAGTAGGTCTGTACTTTGAACTCAGAATAGTCCGTAGCTGTTTTATGAACAGTTCTTGTGAACTCAAATATCGTGTGATATTTATATAATAGCTTTTTTCTTTAATGTCCTTTTACATCCTTGTGGATTTTTAATAGAGGAAATAACTTAAAAAATAAATAAGCATGAATTAATTAAAAAATAAGGTAGAGAGACACAAGAGGCATCAACAATGACTTGTGGCCTCTGTCTGAATACAGTCACGCATGTACATGCATATGAACATGCATACACACATATACCGAAAACATATAACCAAGCAAACCAACAAAAAATCCTTGAGAAATATACACACATATTAAATTATTTGTAATATAAACATGGTTCTGGAACATTTCAGTGGGGGTTTGTGGTAGATAAAAAATAATCTGAAATGATCACATTAATGATGTTATCAAATAGTTTATATCCACTTATATATAACAACAATGCAGAAAGGTCAATGGAATTTACCCCCCAAATATCACTTTAACACGTAGCTAACAGTCATGGTTCTCCTTGAGACTTGTGGGTCCCTTGCTAAGGAGCGCTGACAGGAGCCACACAGAAGTGGGCAGGGAGCATCCGTCTTCCACTGTGCCCAGCTGCTGTCACACTGCTGTCTACAGAAGGTGCAGTTGGCTACAATGAAGCCCATGAACACACACTGCATCCCAATCACAGCAGGCTGATAGACTGTCGGTCTTGTGATTCCTGTTTGCTACACCCTCCACTAGGGGTCTGTCTACTGTGTGAGAGGGTGTCTCATCAAGCAGTTCTACCAGGACACATGCACCCACTGAACCAGACTGAAAGGCTCCATCATTGCCTTGAGATTTGTACAACCATCTCTGTCAATAGTCTTATATAGATGTTTGTTTGTTTTGTAGGGAAATTTGAGTTTTTCTTGTGTGGAGCCCTACACCGTGCCTGTCTTTTTCAATGCTACAAGTTACCTGGAGGTGCCCGGACGGCTTAACCAGGACCTGTTTTCAGTCAGTTTCCAGTTCAGGACATGGAACTCAAATGGTCTCCTGCTCTTCAGTAACTTTGCAGATAACTTTGGCAGTGTGGAGATCGACCTCGTGGAGAGCAAAGTGGGTGTCCACATCAACACATCACAGACCAAGACGAGTCAAATTGATATCTCCTCAGGTCAGTGGCATCCATTTGACATTTGCTTCTGAAATGCTGTTGAGGTTCCCAAGGCCAAGCCTGTGTTTGGTTTTCTTTTATTGTTACATACTCATAGATAAACTTGAACTCAGAGTTCAAGAAGTTTGCTCCGTTTTGCTGTGTACTGATTATGGGAAATAGAAAATTGCTTACAGGATGGGGTATAGGCAAGGAAGAAAGGTGGTTGACTTTGACGTAAAGCATGTGAATCCTCCAGTCCTTAAGGGTGAGCCTTCAGATTTGGTGAAGAAATTGGCATTCCTCTGTGTGGATACCTGATGTGCCAAATCAAATAACGCTGGTATTGACATGGCAATATTTCGTGTCTTCTTTGACCTCACAGACATTCAAATACCTTTTATTATAAGGAATTAAAATATATTAATTTAACTATAAATTTAAAGAAATGCTCAATTGTCTGACTCAGTACTCTAAAAGTTATTCCAAAAATTATACAAATTGTCTGGGAAAAAAATAAGAGGTGGATAGAGTTGGATGGCACAATGTGTATGTCAGCTGAGGGAAGACTGCTTAGGCTATGTTGGGCAATCTTTAAAATTGGCTTTGTGGTGATATCATGAGTCCAGACTCAGGGGGAGTTACTAGGAGAGAATTTTCAGTCTGATTATCCATAGATTATTATGATACTAGGAAAGGTGATATTGCAAAGTGAGCTGGTATGAGTAAAGAAAAAATGGGCACAAGGTGTAGCAATAAATAGCAAAGATTTCTTTTTATTCCTTGCAATAAGTACAGTAGTTACTTACATGTTGCTGTGGCAAAATACCTAGCACAAACAACTTAAGGAGCTTATTTTAGCTCATAGTTTAAGGCTACAGTCATCATAGTAGCAGAAGCGTGAAGCCGCTGGTCACAGTGAATTCAGGACACAGAATAGTCATGCTAACTTTGTAAACAGCCATTCAAATGCAGGATTTAGGAAGAAAGCCAGCACTAACTGAACACTTAGTGCAGAGGTGCCAACTGTCAGAAATGGGAGTCATGGCAGAGCTCAGGTGTGAGACTCACACTCTGAATTTATAAAAATGACAGAATCACTCAGTATGTGTCGTGTAGACACCTGAGATCATTTCTAACAGCCTGTACCACCTATTCCACCTCATCCCCTCACTGGCCCTCTAGATGTCAAGCTCCTCGAGAGCTGAAGCCATGACTAGTCTTCCACCTCCAGCTCTGTAACAGCAGACTAAGAGAGAGCTGTTACAGGTCAGGCTCAGCGCTGACCCCTCGAACTAGTGCTTAATATGATGTTCTTAGCTCTATGAACTATGTCTACATAAGAACATGTAATAGCTGCTCTGTTGGTTGTGTGCCTGGATTGTTAACATTTAAAGTTACAGTGAAATACCAAGATGCTTATGTTTTCTGATTTTGCATTATTGGTCTTTTTTTTTTTTTTTTTTTGCTGCAAGTTCAGTCAAAATGCTTAGTCAACCAAATTTTATCATTTTTTTTTCTCTGCAGAAGCTCAGCTAGGGTGATTTAGAATAAACAGAAACTATCTACAGGGCCCAAAATAAGAAAAAACAAATGCACATAAATGGTTTACACAGTTGAAAAATAATCTATTGTGAGGATTAAAGGCTCTTTCCTAATGGCTAAACACATAGATGTGTTAATATGAAGGCCTCCCTCCTGGCATTACCGAAGCAAACAAACTTGCTGGTGGGTTTCCCTGTAACCAGAACCACTATATTTGAAATAATAAAATATTCCACATTGTGATTAATAAACATGTTCAAAAAATGAATTTGATTTGATCTACTTTGGAATTCCAAGATGTTCTTATCTAATTTAAGCATCATTAAAAGACCAGATGAATCGAACTAAAATAGTGCATAAATTTATATCTATAGATCAATATGTTCTTGTAACTCCAACTAATGCACTTTAATAAATTTGCTTAAAGATCACAAAAAGTGGGCTTTAGAATATTTATAAATTTAGCCAAAATTTGTGTAAATGCAAGGTAAATGATATGAAATCTGAAGATTTCTAAAGTCTTAGTCTTAGAGCACAGATGAATATCAGTCCTTGCACTTCATATTGACTATAACTTAGTGAAAAAAATTTAAATGCATAAAAGCTATAAGAGAAAAATGCCTTCCAGTAGCATTTTGCTGAGCAGCTACAGTGAGGGGACTGTGAGGTCAGAGAAAAGGCTCTAGGATGCTGTTACTATACACTTGTAATTTTGTTCCCATTTTAGTTAACAGATTCTGTGATCCAGAGAGAAGGTAACTGAGTTGATTCAAACCCCTTTTGTTCTGGCTTGTACAACACAGCTCTTGGGGATTCATTTAAGGTAAATTTTACAGATTTGAGGCTATTCACTATACAGCACACTTCCTACTTGCATTTTTTTTGGGGGGTGGTCCAAGCGTTGATGACTTTTCAATATTCTCATTAGTCATTGGCAAAAGAGTCAACTTATAAAATGTATGCAGGGGCTGGATAGATGACTCCATGGTTCAGAACTCTGGCTGTTCTTGCAGAAGACCTAAGTTTGAATCCCAGCACCCATATGTTGGCTAACAACTGTAACTCTAGTAATAACTCCAGTAACAACTGTAACTCCAGTTTCAGGGCATCCAAGACCCTCTTTTGTCCTCTGTGGGCACTGTATGATATAGGTGCACTTACATACATGCAGGCATAAACTCATACACATAAAATAAAAATAAATGAAAAATAAAATGCAAACGAACTCTGAGTAACCTTAAATTTGCAGCCTTCTTATCTTCCATGAAAATATTTTCTAGGTATCAAAATCAGGTTTATAAAAGCATTCCACTATATTTCTTTTGAAAAATACTTTTTACTGGATTATGGATGCATATGCACTAACCTTAGGAATACTGGAAAAATTAGATGCTGAAAGGAGATATGGGGTAACATCTGTCTCTCTGGGCAAACTTTTAATTTCATCATTCACGCTCAGAGCTCTAGGTTACATGGACCTAGAGCTCTGTGTTCCAAATGATTTTGGTCAAAGCATAGCAAGAAAATATTTCATGTCACACACAATATCTACTGATGGAGAGTTTCATGAAATAAAGTTTATCTTGATATTTTAAATGGGCTATGATTATTTTTTGATATTTTCTTTCTTTATATTTTTCCATTCAAATAATTGACATGATCCACTACAATTATTTCATGTCCTAATTACCCTTTGGCCCACATTGATCTAGACATTTGTCATATCATTTGAAGAGTTGGAATTTTAAAAGCTTGAAGGCTCTGCAATTATTCACTCCATCTTTCCAGGTGCATAACTAGATGCTTCTTCTAAGAAAAATACTGAAACTCTAAACGGCAGTAAAATAACTGCTAATATTATATTACTCTCTGAGACTTACCTACCATCTGAAAATGTTTTTTTTTATTTCTTCATGCCTTAGTGTTGTGAATCCAAACATAAACAATATCTTAAAATAGTACTCACCTGTGATGTCCTATATTAATTAGGTCATAAAATGTAATTCAACAGGACATGTATATAATGGAAAGGTGATTTCTGTTAATGACTTCTCTCCCCTATTAGGAAAAAAATCAATTTCTATCCATGAGTAAAGGAAGACTTTCAGAAACAGCATTTTGTGCACTCCGTTTCTAAACCAGCTGTTTGGCTAAGCCCCAGGATATGAACTTCCTTGTTTGTTCATGTAGATATTGCTTCAATCAGAACGATGGTTTAGAATTCACACTGCTTTAGAGATCTGTACTTTGCAAACCTCATCTTTGTGTTTTCTCTCTTTAGAGAACCTCTTTGGTGGCCTTGTTTCACTTAACCTTTCTTTCTTAATGAAACACCTCTGTAAACCTTTGAGCTCCACCAGACTATGTTGTAGAATGGATGACTTGCTGGTTTAGGGTGTGCATGGGATCAGCTGGGGAATGTTGACAAGCTCCCAGTTCAATCTCAGTAGACGTGTCTTAGGGGGACCAATCATGACACAATCAAGCAATAAAACATCCTTCTCTTGATTTTATGAACATTTAAAAAGGTAGCCAACCCATTAGCATTTCTTTAAACACAAGTGTTTAATTCCCACATTTCCAATATCTCCTATAAGACAGTTTCTGTTTCAATTTTTTACTGTGAATTAATTTTCAGCTCTATGTTTTACATCTCAAATTTCAAATTACAAACTTCATGATCCCATTAGTAAATTTTCTTACCCAAAATTTAAAATAATGGGGCTAGCAGGCAGTTTCCCCCAGGTCTGGTAACCTGAGCTCATTTCCCAGGACCCCCATGGTGGAGGATGAGAACCCATTCCTACAAGTTGTCCTCTGATCTTTTCAAGTGTGTGTCATGGCCTTTACATGCACTGGCATGTGCTCACATGAACACATGCAATCAATCAATATGTACTTAATGTAAAACTAGTCATTATTTCAAATATTTCAAATGAGTTACTTTAGAGTGCTTTGAAAAGTGAATGGAAATTGTTTAGTACTGCATACTTAGTTCCTTCATTCAATTTTAAAGCATAATTATTAGAAGACTTAAAAAGGTGATTCCAGAACCCAAGAATGGGTACTGCATGTCTGCAGTACCAGGCAGGACCATCGCAAGGTCAGCTTTTGCTACACAGAAAAACACATACAGTCTGGGCTATATAGCAAGACATTTTTTTAAAAACAAAACAAGGGCATGCATGCCTTTAGTCCTGGCACTTGGGAGGTAGAGGCAAGTGGATCTTTGACTGTGAGTTCAAGGCCAGCCTGGTCTACATAGTAAGTTCCAGGCCAGGCCAGCTGGGACTACAGGAGACCCTGTCTCAAAAAGACCAAAAAAAAAAACCCCAAACAAACAACAATGGGCCAGGAGAGATTGCTCAGCAGTTCAGTATATTTACTACACTTGCAGAGGACCTGGACTCTGTTCCCAGCACCCACATGGTAGCTCAAAACCACATGTAACTCTGTGGGTACCAGGTGTGGACATGGAGAACATACACATGCTGGCACTCAGACATACATGTAAAAGAAACATAAATAAATCTAAACAAAATTTGTTTTACGTTTAAACATTAAAGTTTCTCTGACTCTTTAAGATAAATACAGAGATATTGATGTCAGTATGTATGTAATAATGAAAGCAACTGAAAATGCACAGTGATTTTAAAATGTATGACTGTGTGGAATGCAGCATTATGTTAGTATAAATCATGATTCTGAAAGTTTAATACCATAGGAAAATATTATATTGTCCATAAAATCTTTATAAATGCATAAACAAATTAAAGCCCAATATTATTTTAATAAATAGATACCAGATTAAAATAAAAAGCTCAATAAAATAATCATAAATTATTCTACTGACTTCTATTAATTTTACAGAGTGATGGGTTTTATAAAGATATGCTTACAATAATGTAATAATACATAATAATTATATATGATGATTTCCTATCATCAAAGCTATCCATTTATTTTGCAAATTTCTTAATATATTTTCATGTTACTACACATTTTCAGCATGTGTTAGTTATTAAAAATAAGTATAATATGAAATTATGGTGGATAAAATCATCCTCTTGAAAAGTATTATGTGAAAAAATTGATTACATGTAGTAAGGTACATAAGTAAAAATTATATAGTTTTTTCATTTATTTAGAAGCATGTCAAATTTTAAAAATAAATTTGCCCCTAATAACCTTCTACTTAATTTTCTTTTTTTATAATTTTTATTGAGCTTTTGTATATTTTATACAACACTTCTTAATCTAATTTAGATCATTTCCCCATCCATGCCCCCACACACACCAGCCTATCTAGAGATTGTTGGTAAGGCCCACTTTCCCTAACCCAGTAGTAATCAGCCTCCAGTAGTTCCCAGACTAGGGCTGAGTCACAACCCATTTCCCTTGCTTCACTCTGAGCCCTTGTCTGATTGAATTGACATATGTCCTAGCTCCATGCCACCATTGCCACAAGTTCACATGTGCAAGCTTCCAGTGGCCTGAAAGCCTCTGCTTCCCAATATTCATGAACCAGCCCCGACTCTTACAGTCTTTCTGCCCCTTCTTCCACAATGATCCCTGAGCCATGGTGGGAGAGATTTGATATAGGAGTTATATCTAGGGACACACACTCTACGGTCTCATTCTTTAAAACTTGGCCAGTTGTGGCCTTCTGTGTGCATCCCACTCTGTTGTATAAGAAAAGTTCACTGGTGAGAGTTGAGGATTGCACTAGTTTTCTCTCTATAGCACCCCCCCCGCCACCCTCATTCTGCTATGTTCCATGAGTCTTAGGTGTAGATTTCACTGTAGATGTCACCTAGGACTGGGCATCTCTCAGATGTATATTCTCTCTGTCTGGCCAGTTGTGGAATTCTGCAGTAGCCTCCATCTGTTACAAAAAGAAGCTTCTTTGATGAGTTACGGTATACAGTATACTTGTCTGTAAATATAAGGATCCATATCTAGCATATGATAAGAAATTTCATTTGTCTAGAGATATGATATAGATTTGGTTTTCTTTAGGATCTATAACCTCTCCAGCCATGTGTATTTGACTATATTTACAGTGCCACCCATGAGTTCACTCCTACTGAGAGGGCTTTAAGTCCAATTCCAAAGCTTCTGATTACCCCCCAGAAAACACTGCCACTGCTTAATTTTACTTAGTGCTTGCATTTTGTATTCAGATGGAGAACTTTGGGAGGTGGGTGGATCTATAATCTTTAAAATATTCATAACTGCTTAAAATTAATTTATAAATAACATAACTAAATTTGAACAAGTTCCACATTTGTCATTTCAAGACTATTTTCAGGATAGATGCAGCCTATATATACAGGAAGACACTTGCTTTAAAATTGTTGCTGGCTATCAATATTTACTTTCTTAATAGTCAATTGATTCATATAATTCCTCTATTTCCAATTGATCTTCCTCATGTATTTCTACACAAAAATGACTAGCATTACACTTTAGTGTTTCCTACTTTTCTGGGGATTTTCTTGAGGGAAATGGGTTCCTCTTATTGATGGGCTTACAGATCTCCAAATGTTCTATCAAAACTCAAAACTCTCCAGTTTCATGTCTTTCCTTCCCTTCCCTTCCCTTCCCTTCCCTTCCCTTCCCTTTTCTTTTTAAACCCATGGAGTCTACTTAGTGGCACCAGCATGTGCACAAAGGTGGAGCCATCTCGTTCCATAGGTAATCTCTCAAGTCTGCATATCTGAAGAAAACTGACCCTCTCTCTCAGCATCCATCAGTTGCCAATAGCTCCAGAGCTGGGGTAGGCCTTTGCTCAGCTCCACTGTACATGCTGGGATTTTGACTGGCTTGATTTTGCCCAGGTGTTGTGTATGCAGTGAAAAGTGCTGGTGGACACAGGTTAGGATCTAGAGGAGGGAGACTTGGGGAAGAGGGCTTGATCAAATTGCATTATATGCTTGCATAAAATTCTCAATCAATAAAATAAAATAGCCACCTGAAAAAAAATACAGATCCATCCTCTAAAGAGGCTAAAGACAAATGTGCCTTTGAAATATCACCATAAGGTAGAGCCAGGCGAAGGCTGCACAGACACATCCACAGCCTGGGTGTGTACCTAGATCTACAGACATAAATATTGATATCTTTGGATATATCTGCAATATATTTTGATGATTTTATTCTCCCCAGTTCACAAGTAGACTTGCTGTGAGAGCCACACGGTACCAAGTAAAAAGTGCGTGAGTGAATGGTATCTTGTGCCCGATCAACTTCCCCCAACTGAGTTTTTATTATGTTTGGGTTCCCACTGTGGCTGTGCTATCCTCATGCTAGCTGAGTGGAAATCTTTTTTTAATTGAACTTCAGTGCATGCTGGTATACTTTTCAATAGAAGTATTATAGCCTAAGTTGAGAGAAAGGGAAAAAAGAGAAAGGCTGGGGTAGTTTTGTGATACTAGGTATTGACTTACTCTTTACAAAGCAAAAGGGATGCTTCAATGTGTAATCATAGCCCAGGATGTCATACCCTGCCCATTCTAATTTCCACAGGACTTCTTGGATGATTAAAATATTCTTTGCCTTTGTTCAGGGAAGATGAATAAAAGAAGATTGTGTATATTATAATTTTTATTTTTATTTCTTAAAATACTTTAGTATTTTAATTTTATGTGTATGTATGTAAGTGCACCTGTGTCATGCCCATGGAAGTCAGAAGACAGCATCAGCTCCCCTGGAAATGGAGTAACAAAATGTTCTTAACAGTCACGTGGGTGATGGGAACTGAACCTAGATCATCTGCAAGAGCAGCTAGTGTTCTTAACCACTGGCCAATCTCTCCAGCCCCATGTGTACAATAATTTTTTAAAATGCTGAGAATTAAATTTTAATAAGCTTTGATGGATGAAATGGAGGGATAAGCTGCCATTGTTAACCTGGTCATGTGCTAAAAGGGTTAGTTTTGGTGTCTGAACAACTAATCTAAGAGAAAAATATCCTTCATCACTAGCTAGAGCTAAGCTCATGTTCCAGAAACTCTGAATTCAGTATCGACGGGCACATAACTGCAGATGCTTCAAAACAAGAACCTGTGGAATAAGACCTGGAGAATGGCACCAAGGACCTTAGCTTTGCTGCTGACATTTTCTTCTCTACCTTCTTTAAAACATAAGGACTGGCATGTCAACTTGCTCTGTCATTACATTTGTCTTTTTTAGGCAACTGTATTCTTGTGATTTCATGGATGCAGCAACTCTGCCATGTCTAGAAGACACTGCCTAGCAGCAGGTGTCCTTGTCTCTGGCTCTCCAATCTTTCCATCCCATCTTCCTCTGTGTTCCAGAGCTTTAACTCTAGGGTCTTCATTTTGAATATATCAATTATGACCGGACCTTTTTCACATGGTCCCAACTCTAGATGAAGCTCTACAGGCAATCAGTTTCTTAAAGGGACAAGCTTCCTGATAGCTTATCCGATTATATATATATA